>NC_060067.1:150115075-150418106 GCF_922984935.1 Meles meles
TCTTCAGTCTGAGGGTTCTAGGATGGCTACAGTGATTCTAGGCATTGTGTCTTTACCCAGCGATGTCCAAAGGTGCCAGGGGAAGAAGACATGTTTTTTTTTTCCCTTGGATTCCCTTTTAAGAATAAATAAACTGTTTTCATGCATCCCACAGCTGATTTACCCTTATGTTTTATTGGCCAGATTTACAACTGTTGCCAAACACTGGCAGTGGGGATGGAATTACCTTGACTGTATTCATGGAAACTTACCTCCCTGAGATTGAGGAGGGCCCCAGGCGCCCCTGAAACACATGGCTGCCTGATATGCAATCAAGATTGAAAGAGAATATCTGGGGAGGCAACCAAGAGTGTTTGCTACCCAAGGGAAGTTATTTAGAAAAGGTTTTAATCAAAATTTCCTTTGTGTTAGGGTCAGTTTTGGCTATAGTTTCCATCTTGCACTTTCTTTATGTCCTTATCCTAAATGATCTAAAATGAAATCACATTCTGCAGGTAAGGCCAGCCATTCCTCTAGACCAGGGGTCTCTAGACCAGAAGTCTCTAGACCAGAATTTTCCCCTCCATATTTTAAGCGTTGCGAACCATATCTAGTCTCTATCGTACAGAGCTGTTGTTGCCTTCCCCCCTTCCTCTTCTTCTCCTCCTTCCTCCTCTCTCTTCCCCTCTTCCTTCTTCTTCCTACAACCCTTTAAAACTATATTAAAAAATGCTGAGGGCGCCTGGGTGGCTCAGTGGGTTAAGCCGCTGCCTTCGGCTCAGGTCATGATCTCGGGGTCCTGGGATCGAGTCCCACATCGGGCTCTCTGCTCAGCAGGGAGCCTGCTTCCCTCTCTCTCTCTCTCTCTCTCTGCCTGCCTCTCTATCTACTTGTGATCTCTCTCTGTCAAATAAATAAATAAAATCTTTAAAAAAAAAAATGCTGCGCTTTCGGCCTGTACAAAAAAAGGCTGGGACCATATGGCCTGAGTGCTTTAGTTGGCTGACCTCTGCTCCAGACAGAAGATGCAGAACAAGGGAAAATTCATCTAATGTGCTAAATAAAAGCCAACATTTTGACATATTTGAATGAAATCTGTGAGATCTTCTAGACCCAGTTATATGAACTTGGAAAGAGGGAAGAGTGGATGTTGGTATCACACATACGTAGTTTGGTTTGCTTCAGCCTGAGCAGAGAATCTTGGCAGCTGGTGGAAGAAAAAAGTAGAGGCCATGTTGAGGCCAAGAGATGTTTGGCTGTGATGACTGTGTAATCCACTGGTTTTCCTAGATTGGGGAAGCTGGAAAGTCTGGGAGATACATTAACTTTAGAAATCTGAGATTTCCCCTGAAGTTCCACTTTACTGCCAGGAGTAAGTATAACAGAGAAGAACTCAAGTTCTCCATTGTTAATGGAAGCATGTCTCACTCATGCCCTTACTTCCAATTTTACATTAAGCTTTTGGCCACTTCTTAATAAGAGCTAATCACTTAGCTAATGTTTTTTCAATTTTGTTTTGATGTTTTTATTGGAAAGGAAACAAATGCAAAAAGCTGTCTTACTCATGTACAAGAGACTACAAAAATATAATGATCTAAAACTAGCAGTTAAAAGTAAGTAATTAACATTTCAATAAAACACTTAATAACGTAAGAAAAATTAATGAATACATCTTGTGTAAATGGGAAATATCTTTAAAACTTGAATGCTATTTCTTCATTCAAGTGTAGCCTTGCTGTTATGATTAAGACGAACACTAGAAGTTTGAGACATTAAATCTATTAACACTGGCAATCCATTGTCTGATGGATTTCCTCTCTTATTTGATATTGTGCTAGTTAAGTGGGGAGCAAAATCAGTCGTAAAAAGGAGTCGGGTTTGTTTACTAAATTGTGGCGAAAGATCTGAAATAGATCATGCAATGTTGCTTTGGGGAAGGACATGGCAACTGGAACCAGAAAGAGGTGGCTCATCATTTGGCAGATGAGAGAACAGGATGGAAAAGACCAGAGAGAGTCCTTACAGGTGTCCCCAGGTCAGTGGGAAAACTGCCCAGAGAACTTGGAGCCCTTTAAGCACTGTACTTCCTCAGAGGTGATATGGGAAGAAATATGAAAAATTCCCTCAAGCCATCCATATTTGGATGGGAAAAATTATATCTAATGAGTTGTAATAAATTCCAGATATTGAGAAATAAAATTGAAAATTATAGCCTCTTAAATAAGAAAACTTGTTTCAGGTCTTCTACTAAAAGCTGAAATTTTTATAGGGAGTTTGACTGCAATCATTATTTTTATTTTATTTTTGTATACAGCCCGGATTGCCACTGCTGATAACTCGGTGTCAACCCGGAGGTGGGAGTGTGGAGGCCGAAGAGTTTTCTTACTTATTTGTTTGAAGTGTATGCAAAATTTAGTTTTAGCAAAAGAATCCATATAGTTTTCTAGTATTTACCAATTTCACATTTTTTTTTTTGGAGTCATTATGTTTGCAAATCAAATTGTATTTGGAAAATTACTGAGCTTCAAAATGTTGGTAATGAGTTGATTACATTGAAGAATAAGAGCATATCCTTCCGGAAAAGACAAAAAAAAAAAAAAAAGAAAGAATGAAATGAAATTGAAAGATCAAAGGTAAATCCATGTGATATGCTGAAGTCTGCATTAAACAGATCACACAGTGACAGATCCCCAGTGTTGCATGTTACCCTTCTGCCCCTCCTCCATAGGTACTGGCTGGATTTAAATGATCAATGGATAATGAATGGGACTTAGGTACTGTTTACAGGTGAAGGCACCGTTGTGGTTTCAGGCTGTCGACTGTATTTGCGTCACTGTGCTGTTAGGGCTTTGCTTTTGTTTTAGGCTTTGTGCTCCTTCCCTGCCCCACACCATCTGACTGATGGGCCCTTTGCTCTATTTCTTTGGCCCACATTACCTAACATGCAGGGCCAATAAGCAGGGTTGCTCTTACTATTTCTCTAGCTTGTCCACTTTAGAATGTTCCCCTAGTTCCGGGGGTTTCTCCCCAACCCCTCCTGGCTAAGGGAGATCCTAGGTCATATTGGAACTTTATGTTATTATGCACTCAGCAGGCTGAGGGCCTCAATTTGCTGGTGCCCAGAAAGAGTGGGAAGGAACCAACCCCACTGCTCTTCTGACTGTCCAGTTTCCCAGAGACTAGCGTAGCACACTATTTAGTTATAGGCAGTCACATTTTATCCTAAATGGTCAGGGCAATTTCCTAGAAGAGTTACAGTAAAGGAAGAAAGAGATTAAATTGTAATTCCCTTGGAATTTCTCTTTAATTTCAAAAAGGACGAGTTCTTAAAGATGGAGAGCCTCCAAGGAGGGGAGTTCTGTGGTTAATAGTCCTATCCATGTCTGACTTGGCCTTGGAGTCTGACACCTTCTCCACACCTCTCTTACGTTCTTTGTTTTCTTCATTCCAAAATCCCTGGTCTCTTCTGTGTAAAACACCACCCATTCCATGGACAAATTTCCTGGGTTGGAGACAGGAGGTCTCAAGTTGCATCCTAGACTTCAGTAGCGGTAAGCGGGGGACAGGGTTGCTTACTGTCACTCAATCTTGCTGGCTACAGTGGTGACGATCCGTTTCTGTATCGGGGGTACAATGGGCCAGTGTCCCACAATTCTTTTCCTCTTTTATGGTTCTATCAGAGTGAGCTGTGGGCCTGTGGTTCTTTGTCTAAGGGATGTTTGCATTGGCAGGTGCAGAAATGAAGCCCAGAGAGGTTTAGTGACTCTACTAATGCCACATTAGGTACGTGGTTAATGAAGTCTCTGGAGCCCACAGCCTCCCCCTCCTCTTCGTAAGGACTGCGATCCACTGTACCATAGTGACACTGATTCATGCTAATTTACCTTAGGAATAATAGATTTAGGATAGCATTTTCTTCCTTGTTTTCATAAAAGGAAAGAATTGAAGGCAAAATACTGCTAACAAATTAGTGTCATCTTGCATTATCATAAGAGACTGCAACAAAAGATACACTAAAATTGTCAGTAGTACTAGTCAAAAAAAGGAAGCAGCATACCTCTTGTGTTTATTTCTTAATTTTTTTCACTGTGTTTGGATTTTTTTTTTCCAGGAAGGGTAAATTTGTTGCATTATCTTGGACTTAGATAAATATTTATAATAAACAATTGTGAATGAATGCTGGCCTTCTTCAGGGTCCCTAGTTTACCTATACCCTAACCTAAATTTCTTTGGCAAGAAGTTCCAGCACACTAGAAGAAAATGCATGGGAAAATGACATTTTTCCAAGATGGAACGAGGGCCTTTTGGCTTTGCCACTATCTACAGTGATAGATTCTTCCAGCAGTCAGGATTCCCCGAATGCCAGCAGACCTCTGTATAGCAATATATTGGCTTGTCACTCACTGTTTTCTCAAAAAGTATGTTCTAAAGTCTATAGTTCTTACTGCAGAGGGTAAATTATTGGCCTTCCCACGATTACCCCATACCTCTAACCCTACACAAGTTCTCAATGTTTTATTCCGTTTGCATGTCTTCTGGCTTGAACATGTGGTGTGTATGTGTATGTGTATGTGTGTATGCGAGAGAAAGAGAGGATATATGTGAGTATGTGTGAACATGTGATGAACATGTAGGTGTGTGTATAAATGTGTATGTGAGTGTGTGTATTTATGTGTATGTGTGTGTGTATGTGTTTCAGCCAGAATCAACAGAATATAGTCATACTCAGACCACTGTCTCAAGGCCCAAAGTAAAGACAGATGAGAGAGACTAAGATATTCTTCATAAAAGTTCAAGTCTTTATCAGTATCTTTTTATAAGTTGAGGAAATAAAACTCTATCAGAAAAACATCCTTTCATTTCTCCACTGGCTGTGAGAGCAGAATTGGACAGCTTCTCCTCTATGCAACCAAGTGTCCCACTGTGGTAGAGCTCGAGAAGTTGGGTATTCAATACCTGTTGTGTACCAGGCAGTGAGTGTAAAATGAGGAATAAGACATGGTTTCTGCCCGTGAGAGCCAAAGTCTACTGGGGCCACAGATACATAAAAAAATAACTATAACACAACATGATAAGTGAAATGACATCAGCGTCATCAAGGGGTATAAGATCATAGAGAAACCATTCCTGGACCCGGCTAACAGTAAAGGTTATGTCTCTGGAACTTTCTAAGGAAACTTTACACAAGACCTGTGTTTTAATGGATAAGTGGTAAGTTTCTATGGACATTTAGTCCTCATTAGAGCCTTGCTTTTAATAACATAATTTGTAAGAATGCTCATCACTAAGGTTCTTTTTCAGCTGCAGTGGGCTGACGAGTTTGCCCATTGTTTTTCCCCCATGTTTCTATCTTGCTGTGTTTGGATGATTCAACCCCATAGCTAGGCTTTCTATACATTTGATAGCATAATGCTACTTTTTTTCTTTTAATCAGTTTTGAAAATGCGAATCTGTAATAAGTGCGAATAAGGTCATTGTCATAAGGCAAGTCGAGATTCTTCCTCTATGATTAAGATTGAGAACTTCGCTAAATGACTTGTCCAAGGCCACACAGTAAGTGGGTGGTCAAACCAGCTTTGGAAATGAGAAATGCCTAATTCCTGGTGGGGTATATTACCAGGCCACAAATGAATGGAAGAGCTAAGTGATATTTATGGCTGGTGAGGATGAAAACCTCAAGAAGGCAGCATGATCATTCAAAAGAGTGGATATTTCTCTGTACTTATTTATACCTCGTGGGATTGAAAGCCAGGATGGCCATTCCACAATAACCATTTGCTGGCTTCAGTTTTTGCAAAAAGCATTTTTTCCAGTGTCACTGAGCATGTCTGGGAAAGCCATGTCAGAAAGCTCTGTACTCTGGGAGATGTTTAGGTTATTTCCAGCTTGTTAATTACAGTAGGAGAGCCTGTTTGGGGGAGATCTGGAACAGGAAGGCAGAAAGAGCTCAGGGCTCTGAGAAGAGACCCGGGTTTGTGTTCGGGCTCAGATACTGGGAACTGTGCCTTCCAGGGAGCTTCAGTTTCTTCCTCTGTTATGTCGGGATTAGGCTATGAAGTGCCTGATTTCACTGTTATAAATTCTTTGTTTCCTTTTCTTGGATCGCTACTGATCAATTCTGGACAAGCTGAAGCTCCTCTGGGCCTGGACATAAGCACTTGCTTGTGTCAATATTATATTCTTAATTTAGAGAGACATTCACTGCTCCTTCCTGATGAGAGAAACTTAGGCCTGCATGACTAATCTTCCTATTAGGAAATGGTTCCTTAAACTGTAGGCATGCACCATAGCTGTCAACTGGTATGCTTTGAGTTCATTCTCTTTTAGATTTCTTTTATGTCATGCTTTGACCAGTGTGCCCTGATTTGGGGTGTACAAGAGAAGCAGAAATTAGGATAGAGTCATTGTGACTTTCCCATAGAAGTATTTGTCAACTAGAGTTTAAAAAAAGAACTACAAGACCCAGGCCCATATCATACAGTGATGTCGAAGCCAGTGGGCAACTTTTAAATGCACTGTCCACTTGTCAAAACTAAACTAAACTATACTGGTTATGGGCATGTTCAGGTTTTCTATTTCTTCCTGGTTCAGTTGTGGTAGTTTATATGTCTCTAGGAATGCATCCATTTCTTCCAGATTGTCCAATTTGTTGGCGTAGAGTCGCTCATAGTATGTTCTTATAATTGTCTGTATTTCATAAGAGACTATGGACTCTGAAAAACAACCTGAGGGTTTTGAAGGGGCGGGGGCGGGAGGTTGGGGGAACCAGGTGGTGGGTAGTAGGGAGGGCACGTATTGCATGGAGCACTGGGTGTTGTGCAAAAACAATGAATACTGTTTTGCTGAAAAAATATATAAATAAATTAAAAAAAAAACTAAACCAAACTAAACTAAAGCCGCAAGTTGTCAAAGAGTGGTGCCCAGTGAGATAAAAGTGCTCTTTGTCACAGGTACAGCACAAAGTGGTAGAGCCCACTGATTTGGCAATGTTCTTTTCTTTTTAGGGGAATGGGTGAAGAAGGAACTAGGATGAGCCAGACACTGTGGCTCATCCTTTTTTATCCCATTTAATTCTTACAACAACGATGAGAGGGATGTATTATTATATCTGTTCAACATAGAAGAAGAGGCTGAGACGCAGGGAGGCTAAGAGATTTACCCAGGACACGCAGTTAGTCGGGAATGGAGAAAGTGGTCAACCTTTGCCTGTCTGCCTTTAAGCTCTAGCTCTTTCTGTGAACTTCCTTGCCTCCCTCCATCTCCCCTGCTTATCAGCTTCAGAAGGCTGTGCTAAATTCAAGTTAAAGTCCAGATTAGATTATTTAAGTGCATTTTCTCCTCTTATTTAGAAGCCAGCCTTTTTGGTTTCTTCTTCTGTCAAGGCTCAGTGTCCCTCACATTGTTAAGTTGTGAAAGGACCACCCCTGATATGTTGACAAGAAATCAGCTTCTAATCTGCAACACTTCTTTATATGGCTTGTCAGCTCAGAGCTCCTACCAAAGAAGTATTTCATAACTGGCCTGGCCACCTTATCACATTCCAGGCAGAGTGCAGGCTTTCGTGGGCTGCAACACTTGGAAACTCTTACGGTGGTAAGTTATTTGCTTTTTATTTTAATGCCACCAGTACTTATTCCATTCCTTTATTTTTTTTTCCCCCTCTCTGCTTCAAAGAAGCCATATTATCTTCTACCATATACCAGAGGTCATTTTGCATTGGGTTACAATATAAAAGGAATCATGACATCCAGCACTTTGTCGTTCCAGCTCACTCCTATGCACGCACAGAAAATGTGAAGGGCACACTTGGTCATTTTAGGTGGCCCACCCTTGGGCCAACTATGAAAAGAATTTTTCATTTGGTTTACGTCCAAAGACTGTTTTGTGAAACTTGGATGAATGTGATCTCTCAGCTTCAGTGAAAGGCCCCTGGTTTTGTTCTTTCCTTCTGTCCTACAGAAGACTCTGCTTCTCCTGTAAGCTATCCAGTGTGTGCCTGAAAAAGATTAAGATGGTCTGCAGGGCGGGAGACTTTTAATCAGAATTTATTACTGTTCAAAGCCGCTATAAAGGCTTCCATTTAACCCTGGCCTTTGTATTTCCATCCATGAAAATTGTTCATACCATGACCAATCTGACGCATTGTCAGTGTTCTTCATGGAATATTCCAAATAAGACCACAGTGAACCATCTCCTCGGTGGGAGGAAAAGGGGAAGATGCTGGGGCAGTCCAAAAACTAAAGTTTGCTTTAATACTTTGTGGCATTTTCTATCCAGGTCACAGCTCCCTTAGGCTAGGACTGATGGAAACTCTGTTTTGACAGTTAAAAGAATACCTTGGATAGATGCTCCCCCACCATGTGGATTCTTACAATGAAACAAATTTTCAATTAGACCCAAGGAAAAGAGTGGCTCTAAAATGTAGTCTTTTGTCTCCATTGAAAACCCAACACCTGCCAATTACAAGAGCCAATCTAATTTGTTGTATTTGTGTTTTTCTTTCATTAAGTAAAAATCTTTCTTCGCATCCATCAGAGCTGTGTTCTAAGAAAAAAGAATCCTATACACTCATACCCCTTTTTATAATTCTTTGATTTAAAACATTTCTATATGCGTTAAACACACACACCTCACAATTACAGTCAATAGTTTTCAAATAATCTCCAAATATGGAAAGAAAGAAGGCAGGAAGAAAAAAAAGTTCTTAAAAACGGATAACAAATCTAAAGAGGAACTGCTTGTACGTTAGTCTTAAAACATAATTTCTTTGAACTAATGTTACATGAATGAAAGATTAAAGATTAGAGTCTATAACTGAGTATGGACTCTTGGAATATACAGTCAATTTCTGTAAATAGACTGAGGCCACAATTCTAATGCCTTTAATGCTAACAATAAAACCTTGGGAAAAATCTGCATTTTAAAAGCATGCACTGTAAATCACACAGGAAAGGGAATAATGCGAACAGGAACTGGAATGTGGGCCCAGGGAGAGCAGAGGCCTTACTTGCTTCAGGTGGTACAAATGTCAGCCTTCACGGGAGGGTCTGGAGAACGTGCCCTTCTAGTTTGCTTGGGCCCTGACCCCATGTTTATAAAGTTCGTTGGGGATCACTTTTGATCCAACTCTCAGCACCCTAAAAGAAATTTGTTGTCCTTACCACAGTTGCCCTGGGAGGCAGTTAGTGATTTAAGTTATGTTCCTTCTGATAAAGGGCCTTGGCAGCTTTTAGTGATTAGCTTCGTCGACATTCTTCATTGGCCCTCACCACCTCCTATCAACTTGCTAACTCTTCCTATTAAGAAAAAAATCAGTCTGAGATACCACGGTAGTCCCCTTCTCTTCATAACTGCGTGTGGGCTCCTACATCCGTCCGTCTATGTGATCCACGGGGCCTGGGCTGAGTCTTTTTTAAAAAATATTTTTAAATTCAGTGCCTAGCAGAGTGTCTGGCACCAAACAGCTTGAAAGGAATGCAAACATTTTCAGTTTTTGCTATGAATTGCCAAACCGCTTTCTGGCAAGATAATCAAGAGTGGCAACAAGACTTAGTATTACTTAAAATAAAAACAAAAACAAAACCCAACCAACCAACCAAACAAACAAAACACACTGAAAACTTGCTCATATAGTGAAGGTAGAAGAAAAGTGGTATTATTTTAAAAAATCATTATTAAATAATGCTATAATAATATCATTATTTCCATATACTAGTGTTGCGTTTTTTAAAACGTATTTATTGGCAATTCACTCTTACAGTTTGTGTGAATTTCATGTCCCTATCCTTGGTCCCTTTTCTTTTGGGTTGTCTACCTCTCTTTTTGATTCATAAGAGGTCTTCTACATTAAGAATTTTAAAACTGCTTATAGCACAAAATATTGCAAATATATTTTTCCACTTTGTCTATAGTTTTTTGGGTTTTTTTTTTTTTTTTCCTTCTGCTGCACGTCTCTCAGACACTTTTTTGCTCAAGATGGATTGAATGATGACTTGTACCATGCCTCTTGCTTCACAGAAAACAGTCAGTGTGGCTGCCGCTCTGCCTCCATGAGTTGGGTGAATCTAATCCTACTGGTGCCTGTAAGTCAGAAATTATAGGACCCTATAACTCAAAACCTCAAAGGGAAACTTTGCATTATTTTTCTATACTTTGTGCTTTGCAATATACTTTCCATTTACAAAAATACTTCTGTTAAGTGAAACTCATTGGTGGAAATACGAAAAAAAAAATGATAACTTGTTGTTTTTCTTTTCCCTGGCATGATTATCACTAGTTTACAAAAACAAACAAACCTTGGTTTTAGGAAGCAAATTTCTCCATATTCAACCATTTAGGTCCTTTCTTATTTAGTTAATATCAGAAATTATGTAACATCTCTAATGAAAATGTGTTTTTCCTGATCTGGCATCCTGACTCAGCTGCCATGTCAAATATCTTAGGTGTCTAGAACAATCTGACAACCTTCTGAATGTTATTTACTTTGACCAAGTTACATTAGTAGTCTTGAAAATCAAACATTATTAATGGTTCTGCCAAAGCTTCCTTCACAGAATTCTAAGCAGAGAATGATGCTTTCCTCTGGGTTATTTCTTAAACAGAAAGGAAAATGTCTATACCTATTACTTATTACTATGTAACTTTTAGCATTTTTGTATAGGTAAACTCTATGGGTCATTTCACTGTTGATACTTATCATGAATTCAGCATTATTCCTGAGACTTTTCTTTCTTTTTTTTTTTTTTTTTCCCTCAGGGTTTTCATTTTATTTATTTTTTTCAGTGTAACAGTATTCATTCTTTTTGCACAACACCCAGTGCTCCATGCAAAACGTGCCCTCCCCATTACCCACCACCTGTTCCCCCAACCTCCCACCCCTGACCCTTCAAAACCCTCAGGTTGCCCCAACCTCCCACCCCTGACCCTTCAAAACCCTCAGGTTGTTTTTCAGAGTCCATAGTCTCTTATGGTTCGCCTCCCCTCCCCAATGTCCATAGCCCGCTCCCCCTCTCCCAATCCCACCTCCCCCCAGCAACCCCCAGTTTGTTTTGTGAGATTAAGAGTCATTTATGGTTTGTCTCCCTCCCAATCCCATCTTGTTTCATTTACTCTTCTCCTATCCCCCTACCCCCCCATGTTGCTTCTCCATGTCCTCATATCAGGGAGATCATATGATAGTTGTCTTTCTCCGATTGACTTACTTCACTAAGCATGATACGCTCTAGTTCCATCCACGTCGTCGCAAATGGCATGATTTCATTTCTTTTGATGGCTGCATAGTATTCCATTGTGTATATATACCACATCTTCTTTATCCATTCATCTGTTGATGGACATCTAGGTTCTTTCCATAGTCTGGCTATTGTAGACATTGCTGCTATAAACATTCGGGTACACGTGCCCCTTCGGATCACTATGTTTGTATCTTTAGGGTAAATACCCAGTAGTGCAATTGCTGGGTCATAGGGTAGTTCTATTTTCAACATTTTGAGGAACCTCCATGCTGTTTTCCAGAGTGGTTGTACCAGCTTGCATTCCCACCAACAGTGGAGGAGGGTTCCCCTTTCTCCGCATCCTCTCCAGCATCTGTCATTTCCTGACTTGTTAATTTTAGCCATTCTGACTGGTGTGAGGTGATATCTCATTGTGGTTTTGATTTGTATTTCCCTGATGCCGAGTGACGTGGAGCACTTTTTCATGTGTCTGTTGGCCATCTGGATGTCTTCTTTGCAGAAATGTCTGTTCATGTCCTCTGCCCATTTCTTGATTGGATTGTTTGTTCTTTGGGTGTTGAGTTTGCTAAGTTCCTTATAGATTTTGGATACTAGCCCTTTATCTGATATGTCGTTTGCAAATATCTTCTCCCATTCTGTCAGTTGTCTTTTGGTTTTGTTAACTGTTTCCTTTGCTGTGCAAAAGCTTTTGATCTTGATGAAATCCCAATAGTTCATTTTTGCCCTTGCTTCCCTTGCCTTTGCCGTTGTTCCTAGGAAGATGTTGCTATGGCTGAGGTCGAAGAGGTTGCTGCCTGCATTCTCCTCAAGGATTTTGATGGATTCCTTTCTCACATTGAGGTCCTTCATCCATTTGGAGTCTATTTTCATGTGTGGTGTAAGGAAGTGGTCCAATTTCATTTTTCTGCATGTGGCTGTCCAATTTTCCCAGCACCATTTATTGAAGAGGCTGTCTTTTTTCCATTGGACATTCTTTCCTGCTTTGTCGAAGATTAGTTGACCATAGAGTTGAGGGTCGATTTCTGGGCTCTCTATTCTGTTCCACTGATCTATGTGTCTGTTTTTGTGCCAGTACCATGCTGTCTTGATGATGACAGCTTTGTAATAGAGCTTGAAGTCCGGAATTGTGATGCCACCAACTTTGGCTTTGTTCTTCAATATTCCTTTGGCTATTCGAGGTCTTTTCTGGTTCCATATAAATTTTAGGATTATTTGTTCCATTTCTTTGAAAAAAATGGATGGTATTTTGATAGGGATTGCATTAAATGTGTAGATTGCTTTAGGTAGCATAGACATTTTCACAATATTTATTCTTCCAATCCAGGAGCATGGAACATTTTTCCATTTTTTTGTGTCTTCCTCAATTTCTTTCATGAGTACTTTATAATTTTCTGTGTATAGATTCTTAGTCTCTTTGGTTAGGTTTATTCCTAGGTATCTTATAGTTTTGGGTACAATTGTAAATGGGATTGACTCCTTAATTTCTCTTTCTTCAGTCTTGTTGTTGGTGTACAGAAATGCAACTGATTTCTGTGCATTGATTTTATATCCTGACACTTTACTGAATTCCTGTACAAGTTCTAGCAGTTTTGGAGTGGAGTCTTTTGGGTTTTCCACATATAGTATCATATCATCTGCGAAGAGTGATAGTTTGACTTCTTCTTTACCAATTTGGATGCCTTTAATTTCTTTTTGTTGTCTGATTGCTGAGGCTAGGACTTCTAGTACTATGTTGAATAGCAGTGGTGATAATGGACATCCCTGCCGTGTTCCTGACCTTAACGGAAAAGCTTTCAGTTTTTCTCCATTGAGAATGATATTTGCGGTGGGTTTTTCATAGATGGCTTTGATAATATTGAGGTATGTGCCCTCTATCCCCACACTTTGAAGAGTTTTGATCAGGAAGGGATGCTGTACTTTGTCAAATGCTTTTTCAGCATCTATTGAGAGTATCATATGGTTCTTGTTCTTTCTTTTATTAGTGTGTTCTATCACATTGATTGATTTGCGGATGTTGAACCAACCCTGCAGCCCTGGAATAAATCCCACTTGATCGTGGTGAATAATCCTTTTAATGTACTGTTGAATCCTATTGGCTAGTATTTTGGCGAGAATTTTTGCATCTGTGTTCATCAAGGATATTGGTCTGTAGTTCTCTTTTTTGGTGGGATCCTTGTCTGGTTTTGGGATCAAGGTGATGCTGGCCTCATAAAATGAGTTTGGAAGTTTTCCTTCCGTTTCTATTTTTTGGAACAGTTTCAAGAGAATAGGAATTAGTTCTTCTTTAAATGTTTGGTAGAATTCCCCTGGGAAGCCATCTGGCCCTGGGCTTTTGTTTGTTTGGAGATTTTTGATGACTGTTTCAATCTCCTTACTGGTTATGGGCCTGTTCAGGTTTTCTATTTCTTCCTGGTTCAGTTGTGGTAGTTTATATGTCTCTAGGAATGCATCCATTTCTTCCAGATTGTCCAATTTGTTGGCATAGAGTTGCTCATAGTATGTTCTTATAATTGTCTGTATTTCTTTGGTGTTAGTTGTGATCTCTCCTCTTTCATTCATGATTTTATTGATTTGGGTCCTTTCTCTTTTCTTTTTGATGAGTCTGGCCAGGGGTTTATCAATCTTATTGATTCTTTCAAAGAACCAGCTCCTAGTTTCATTGATTTTTTCTATTGTTTTTTTGGTTTCTATTTCATTGATTTCTGCTCTGATCTTTATGATTTCTCTTCTCCTGCTGGGTTTAGGGTTTCTTTCTTGTTCTTTCTCCAGCTCCTTTTGGTGTAGGGTTAGGTTGTGTACTTGAGACCTTTCTTGTTTCTTGAGAAAGGCTTGTACTGCTATATATTTTCCTCTCAGGACTGCCTTTGCTGTGTCCCACAGATTTTGAACTGTTGTGTTTTCATTATCATTTGTTTCCATGAATTTTTTCAATTCTTCTTTAATTTCCTGGTTAACCCATTCATTCTTTAGAAGGATGCTGTTTAGTCTCCATGTATTTGGGTTCTTTCCAGCTTTCCTCTTGTGATTGAGTTCTAGCTTCAGAGCATTGTGGTCTGAAAATATGCAGGGAATAATCCTAATCTTTTGATACCGGTTGAGACCTGATTTGTGACCCAGGATGTGATCTATTCTGGAGAAGGTTCCATGTGCACTAGAGAAGAATGTGTATTCTGTTGCTTTGGGATGAAATGTTCTGAATATATCTGTGATGTCCGTCTGGTCCAGTGTGTCATTTAAGGCCTTTATTTCCTTGTTGATCTTTTGCTTGGATGATCTGTCCATTTCAGTGAGGGGAGTGTTAAAGTCCCCTACTATTATTGTATTATTATTGATGTGTTTCTTTGATTTTGTTATTAATTGGTTGATATAGTTGGCTGCTCCCACGTTAGGGGCATAGATATTTAAAATGGTTAGATCTTCTTGTTGGACAGACCCTTTGAGTAGGATATAGTGTCCTTCCTCATCTCTTATTATAGTCTTTGGCTTAAAATCTAATTGATCTGATATAAGGATTGCCACCCCAGCTTTCTTCTGATGCCCATTAGCATGGTAAATTGTTTTCCACCCCCTCACTTTAAATCTGGAGGTGTCTTCATGTCTAAAATGAGTTTCTTGTAGGCAACATACTGATGGGTTTTGTTTTTTTATCCATTCTGATACCCTGTGTCTTTTGATTGGGGCATTTAGCCCATTAACATTCAGGGTAACTATTGAGAGATATGAATTTAGTGCCATTATTAGCCTGTAAGGTGAATGTTACTGTATATTGTCTCTGTACCTTTCTGATCTACTACTTTTAGGCTCTCTCTTTGCTTAGAGGACCCCTTTCAATATTTCCTGTAGAGCTGGTTTGGTGTTTGCAAATTCTTTCAGTTTTTGTTTGTCCTGGAAGCTTTTTATCTCTCCTTCTATTTTCAATGATAGCCTAGCTGGATAGAGTATTCTTGGCTGCATGTTTTTCTCGTTGAGTGCTCTGAATATATCATGCCAGCTCTTTCTGGCCTGCCAGGTCTCTGTGGATAAGTCTGCCGCCAATCTAATATTTTTACCATTGTATGTTACAGACTTCTTTTCTCGGGCTGCTTTCAGGATTTTCTCTTTGTCACTAAGACTTGTAAATTTTACTATTAGGTGACGGGGTGTGGACCTATTCTTGTTGACTTTGAGGGGGGTTCTCTGCATCTCCTGGATTTTGATGCTTGTTCCCTTTGCCATATTGGGGAAATTCTCTCCAATGATTCTCTCCAATAGACATTCTGCTCCCCTCTCTGTTTCTTCTTCTTCTGGAATCCCAATTATTCTAATGTTGTTTCGTCTTATGGTGTCACTTATCTCTCGAATTCTCCCCTCATGGTCCAGTAGCTGTTAGTCCCTCTTTTGCTCGGCTTCCTTATTCGCTGTCATTTGGTCTTCTATATCACTAATTCTTTCTTCTGCCTCATTTATCCATTTTTGATTGCACCTCATTAATAGCTTTTTTGATTTCAACTTGGTTAGATTTTAGTTTTTTAATTTCTCCGGAAAGGGCTTTAATATCTCCAGAGAGGGTTTCTCTAATATCTTCCATGCCTTTTTCGAGCCCGGCTAGAATGTTCAGAATCGTCATTCTGAACTCTTGATCTGACATATTGCCCATGTCTGTGTTGATTAGGTCCCTAGCCTTCGGTACTGTCTCTTGTTCTTTTATTTGTGGTGATTTTTTCCGCCTTGTCATTTTGTCCAGATAAGAGAATATGAAGGAGCAAATAAACTACTAAAAGGGTGGCAAAGACCCCGGAAAAATGCGCTGTAACCAAATCAGAAGAGACCCCAAATTGTGGGGGGGAGAAAGGGGATAAAAACAGCTTCTGAAAAAAAAAAGAAAAAAAAAAAGAAAGAAAGAAAAAAATTTAAAAAATAAAACAAATAAAAAATATAAAAAAGAAAGAAAAAATATATATATTTAGATGAACTAGTCAAAAAATGTTAAAAAAGAAAAGGGTAAAAGTTTAAAAAAAATTTAGCAGAAGAAGAAAAAAGAAAAAAGAAAAAAAATTGAAAAAAGAAAAAAAAATTGAAGTAGCCGCAAGACTAAAGAATCATGGGGAGAAAGCCATGAGTTCCGTGCTTTGCTTTCTCCTCCTCTGGAATTGCTCTGCTGTCTTAGGAATTGAATCTGCTTTCTCCTTGATAGATGAACTTCGTCCTGGCTGGATATTTTGTTGATCTTCTGGGGGAGGGGCCTGTTGTAGTGACTCTCAAGTGTCTTTGCCCGAGGCGGGATTGCACCGCCCTTACCAGCGGCCGGACTAAGTAATCGGCTCGGGTTCGCTTTTGGGAGCTTCTGTTCCCTGAACGCTTTCCGTAGAGTTCCGGAGGATGGGAATGAAAATGGCGGCCTCCCAGTCTCCGGCCCGGAGGAGCCGAGAGCCTGGGGCCCCACTCCTCAGTGCGCCCCCAGAGGACAGCACCCAATCACTCCCGTATCCCCAGCCTCTAGCCACGCTCGGAGCTCACCCAGCCCGCGACCAGTTCAAGGTAACCCCGAGCTGAGAGTTCAGTCCTCGGCTCTGTCTCTCCAGCCGGCTTCTCCGTTCTAATACCTGCGAGCTCTCCGACACTCCGACACCCCCGATCCTTCTGTGACCCTGCGGGGCCTGGGGCCACGCTGGCCCCGTGTGGGCTTCACCCCGGTTTAGCCCCTGGAGCAATGTCCCTCAGTGGAACAGACTTTTAAAAGTCCTGATTTTGTGCTCCGTTCCTCCGCCGCTTGCCGGGAGCCGGCCCCTCCCCCCGCGGTCTATCTTCCCGTCATTTTAGATTCACTTCTCCGCCAGTCCTACCTTTCAGAAAGTGGTTGATTTTCTGTTTCTAGAGTTGCTGTTCTTCTTCTCTTCGCTCTCCCGTTGGATTTGTAGGTGTTTGCAATGTTTAGATAAGCTATCGAGCTGATCTCCTGCTACCTGATGTAGTCTCAGGCTGCTACTTCTCCGCCATCTTCTGTCCTCTGAGACTTTTCTTTTTCAAGATTTATTTATTTATTTGAGAGAGAGAGAGTATGAGTGGGGGGGGTGTGCAGAGAGAGAAGCAGACTCCTGGCTGAGCAAGGGGTCCTGCCCTGGAGCTCTATACCAGGACCCTGGGATATTGACCCAAGCCAAAGGCAGCCCCTTAACTAACTAAGCCAGGCACCCTCTTTAATGTAATAATTTCTGACAAACTTTAGACCTTCAATATTGTTGTCCATGAATCTTAACATATACACAGCTCATCCATTAAAATTAGAGGGATAAAAAGTGTGGTACTAATACTTTATGAGATACAAAATATTTCTTTCTAGTGTCGTCTTAAGTTCTATTTAGGTTCTCTTAGCTCTATTATATTTGTAGAAGAAAGAACACATTTCTTTATTTTTCTAAGTCAGATTGAATCTGGAATGGTATCCTTTCAAAGATCAGAAGAAAACCCACTCGCAGATGTTTGAGTAGATCTCTCTAAAGTATCTTGGCCAGAAAACTAAAATGTTACATTATCTAGAGAAACGGGAAAGGCTCTTGTTGAGACACTGGAACTGACTGTATGAATGCTCCTTGCATTCATGGGCTGGCATTGCACAGGAAACTCACCTGGCCTCTTGCCTCAAAGTCAAGCTCAAGCCCTGTGATTCATAAGCTGAACTTTGAGGGATGAGCTTTGCTCATCACAGCGAAGCCTAGGGATGTGATATCCCTTCATGAAAGGCAGCACAACATGGAAGTGATGGGTTGAGGGGACAAGGGAAATAGTATATGGGATAAAGAAGTGAAAGTAAAAATGCCACTATTCCTCTTGTGAAGCCCAGGGTGGGTTGAATGGTTGGCAAGGCCATGGAAAACAGTTTGGATTTCATTCTAAGTGACTGGGAAGACATTAGAAGATTTGAAGCAAAGAAATAGGATCTAATTTGTGTTTTAAACCTTGTAGATAGTATCTGATAGAATTAAAAATGTTAATCTATAAATATATTTGCACAAGGATGATCACTGTTACATAGTTAGCAATAGCAAAAAAAAAAAAAAAGCAAACAAAAAAACCTCCAAAAATCAAAAAGAAAAACAATCTAATTGTTTATCAGTAATGGTTAATGAATTATAACCTATTCATATCACAGAATACTATGTAATTACTAAAAATAACAAAGTAAGACTCTCCACCCAATGTGGAAAGGGTTTAATTATCTATTACAGAAGAAATAATAGAAAGTTGCAGCCCAATGTGTATCATGTCATTTTATTTTGTTACAGAAATGTATATTTGGATCATTGAATAAATTTAGAATAACGGGGGAAAATGCACACTGAATTATCATGGTTACCTCTGGCTAATGCATACTTATTAGTATGTATTCTCTTTCAGCATACTGAGAAATTTCACTCAAATTTAAAGATACTTTATGAGCTTTCCAAATATTTCAATTCCTGAATTCTTATTTTTAATCACCTAACGTGTAAAAAAGAAAAAGAATTTTTAAAAAATTCTCTTGCCATTGCACATATTTGGAATTTATCCTGAGATATTGGTCCTTAGTCTTGTCCAAGTACCTAATTATGCAGGTAATTCCTTAGAGTAGATTCAAGGTATATTAGAACATAACTTTCTGAAGCATTAGTTAGCAGCTACAATTTGCAAGTCAGCAACATCCAAATGGCCAACAGACACATGAAAAAGTGCTCCACATCACTCGGCGTCAGGGAAGTACAAATCAAAACCACAATGAGATACCACCTCACACCAGTCAGAATGGCTAAAATTAACAAGTCGGGAAATGAGAGATGCTGGCGAGGATGTGGAGAAAGGGGAACACTCCTACACTGTTTGTGGGAATGCAAGCTGGTGCAACCACTCTGGAAAACATCATGGAGGTTCCTCAAAAAGTTGAAAACAGAGTTACCCTGTGACCCAGCAATTACACTACGGGGTATTTACCCTAAAGATATAAATATAGTGATCTGAAGGGGCACGTGCACTCTGATTTTTTTATAGAAGCAATGTCCACAATAGCCAAACTATGGAAAGAGCCTAGATGTTCATCAACAGATGAAGATAAAGAAGATATGGTATAAACACACACACACACACACACACACACACACACACACACACAGAGAGAGAAATATTATGCAGCCATCAAAAACAAAATCTTGCCATTTGCAACGACATGGATGGAACTAGTGGGTATTTTGCTAAGTGAAATAAGTCAATCAGAGAAAGACAATTATCATATGACCTCTCTGATATGAGGAATTTGAGAGATAAGAGATAAGAGGTTGATAGTGGAAGGGAGAGAAAAATGAAATAAGATGAAACCAGAGAGGGAGACAAACCGTAAGAGACTCTTAATCATAGGAAACAAACTGAGGCTTGCTGAAGGGGAGAGGGGTGGGGGGATGGTTGACTGGGGGATGGACATTGGGGAGGATTCTGCTATGGTGAGTGCTGGGTGTTGTGTAAGACTGACGAATCATAGACCTGTACCCTTGAAACAAATAATACATTGTATGTTAATAAAAATAAGTAATGAAAATAATAAAACTAGTATCTTACCTGAGGAGGGAAGGGGTTTCTGGTGTGATGACTGTTTTTCTTTGTTTTATTTCAATTGCAAAATAATTGAGAAAGATAAGATTTTCTCCCGTGTTCACTGATATATAATCAACTTGTGACAGGGATTTACTGAAGACCAAATGCAGCAATTTCCATACACCTTCTAACTTATGGGTTGTGTTGGGTATGTGGGTTTTGGATGCTCAGAATCTAATTCTTCCTGGGTAGGTGTCACCTTTGCGAGGCGGAGATCCTGGTGATCAGAGCCAAAATGACAGGAGGACTACCGACCGATGATCAGCAGACAACTTTATTTCTTACAATCACTTCTTTTACACTTGACACAAGATCCGGTTACAAACGATATAGATTTACGCACAGGACGTGCACCGTGTGTGAGATGTGAGCTGCATGCCCGATGCGGGCTACATGCAGGCAATCAGGTGAACAAGTGAATGACAACGATTATCTCTTAGCTTTAAATGACAAGAGCAAGTTAAGGATTCTCCACACCTATCAGATCCATCTAAAGGAGGCCAGGAAAGCACTCCGGGGATCTTCTCGTGTTTATTCCTGGCATTGGCCAGGAAGACTCTTGCCCTCCATCTCCTGGAGTTTTCTCACAGGATCCGACAGGACCCCAGTCACATTGGTGAGGATCTGGGTTGTGTTCCAGCAGTTAGGAGGATCCTTCATTTTGAGAATCTTGGTGGGAGGTAAAGTCCTTAACCCTCTCTGCTGAGAAGGAGACTCGAGCTGTCCTGCGAGGAGTGTCAGCAGCTCTGCATTAAGACCACAGATTATGAAGTTCTCTTTCTCTGCTTCCTCCTCCCTAACCTGGAGATAACACCAGCTCCTTCTGTTGAGAGTCGGTGTGACGCTTAACCTAGTAAGTAATGAACTGTGTGACCCAGAGTAAGTGCTACACTACAAAATCAATGTAGCACGACGAGATGCAGAGTCTACGCAGTGCCACAGAGTCCAGGTGAACAGAGACGCGGTTAAGTGTCTCCACTGCATTCTCACAGAAACCCCAGGCAGTGCACCTGGTTGGGGTGATGGTTTCATTAGTCGGCTTTCAGACTTTAAAATCGATTTTAATTTTTATTAAATCTATACATGCACATGGTTTCAATAATCCCGTTGTTCTACATGTTCTATATTTCATAATAATAAAAAAACCCACAGTATTCTGCCCACATTGGCTCCTCATTTTCCACTCCCCCATGGCAACCCCTTTCAAGTCTTTTGTTAAATAACGTGCTTAGATTGCTAGTTCTTGAAGTTTCAATTAGAAGTGTTGCCACGATGGAAAATGAGGATTTAGCGCTTTTTTTTTTTTAAAGCCGGTTCTTCTCCTCACCACAACTCCCACATCTTCCTGTCTTTCAAATACATTCATGCTTTGGTTTAGGTCAATGTTATGTGTTTGCATTATTATGACCATGTAAATATTTTCAGAGCTGAGCAAGGGTATGTTCTGTGACTACTTCCTTTTCTTTTCCTCCTCCTCCTTTTCTTGAAAACCCTTTTATCCTGGAGTTAATGGTTTTTTATTTGCTTAGTTTTCTGTATTCTTAACTGTTAATTCATCCTCAAATTCTTCCCAGTTTTCTAAACCTTGTCTAAATATGTTAAAATTACAATTCTATCAAGTTCTTTTTTTTACTATTTTATTCATGTTTGAGTGAGCAGTTGGGGGGGTGGTGGAGAAAGAGAGAGGCAGACTCCCTGCTGAGCAGAAGGCCCCACCTGGGGCTGGATCCCAGGACAGAAAGACCATGACCTGAGCCCAAGGCAGGCACTTTACCAAGTGAGCCACCAACGTGCCCCTCAGTTTCCTTTTTTGACCAGCTCTAATCAGAGTATGTTGGCCTGTTCCTGTACAGCTGTCATACAGGACTATGCTTCATGTCATTCTGGAGATTCACTTTTACCTTTTCTTAAGTTTGATCTCCTGTTCCAGATTTCTTATCTTCTTTCTTACGCCATAGTTGTGGTAGCACCTTCCCCATAGCCTCTTTGCCCAGCAGCTTCCTGAGAAAAGGTGCATGGAAATAAGTCTGAAATACTACGTATCTGAAAATTTCTTTCCTGTACCTCACAATTAAAATCTACAGTTTGGCACTATATGGAATAATTTCTTGCATACTTTTGAAACATTGCTCTTTTGACTTTTTGCTTCCTGTGCTGCTTTGGAAAATGTTGAGTCTGTCTGATTCCTGGTACTTTGTATGTGACCTGTTCCATTCCCCGCCCTAACCCCTAGCAGGAAAACTTTTAAGATATTCCCTTTATGCCTGGTATTCTAAAAATACTTTGATGTAAGTCTATTTTTATCCATTTGCTGCGTATGCACTCATCTCTTTGAATTGGGAATCTACTGTCTTTAAGTTCTGGGACATTTTTTTAAATTATTTCTTTGACGATTTACCCTTCTTGATTTTCTCTGTTCTTTGTGAAACTCAGGTTGTTCAGTTCCTGAACCTCTGGACCCACTTCTTAATTTTGTTACTTCTTCTCTCCTCTATTCCAGTACCGTACTTTAAGTTATGCTTGTGTATTTTCAAGTATAATTTACGTACAACAAATTTCATACCTTTTTTTTTTAAGATTTTATTTATTGGACAGAGAGAGACACAGCGAGAGAGGGAACACAAGCAGAGGAATGGGAGAAGGAGAAGCCTGCTTCCTGGCAAGAGGGATCCCTATATGGGGCTTGATCCCAGAACCCTGGGATCACCACCTGAACTGAAGGTAGACGCTTAATGACTGAGCCGCCCAGGAACCCCTCATTCTTTTAACGTATACAGAGTTAGAAGAATTTTGGCAGATGTATACAGTCAGGTAACTACCACCCAACATAAGATAGAATTTTGTGCCTGCATTTTTTTCTTAACGTAACACATTTATCAGTAGTTCATTCTTCTTTTTTTGCGAAGTGGTGCTATTCCATTGTATAGATATACCACATTTTATGAGCGGATAGATATTTCAGTTATTCCCATTTTTAGCTAGTTGGCATGCAGGCTTTTCAATGAAGACAAATTTTCTTTTTTTTTTTTTTTTCCCCAGTAAATTCTGAAAAGTAGAAATGGTGGGTCATATGGTAAGGATATATTTATCTTCCAAACCATTTTCCAAAGTGGGATTCCAAAGGGGAATCCAAATTTTGCATTCCCATTAGCATGAGAAATCCAGTTTCTCCTCATTCTCACAACTCTTGCATTGTGATTCTTTTCAATTTTAGCTATTCCAGAGGATGTGTATGAAATCTCATTTTTAAAAAATTTTGTTTTATGATGACTAACAATATTGAGCATCTTTTCATCATCACTTGTATGTTTATTTTTGTGAACTGTTCAAATATTTTGGATTTTTTAGATTATTTGTCTTTTTTGAATTATTTTTTGGATCATTTGTCTTGTTATTGAATTGTAAGAACTCTTTATGTATTTAGGTACAAATCTTACACCAGATATGGATTTTGTAAATATTTTCTCTCAGATTGTGGCTTGTTTTGTAATTTTCTTAATAGTAGTCTTTAAAAATCAGAAGTTTTAAATTTTTATGAAGTTCAATTTATGTTTTCTTTTATAATTTGGGTTTTTCTTTGATATCCAATCTAAGAAAATTTTCTCAAACCAAAATTCATACGGATTTTCTCCCAGGTTTTGTCCAAGAAGTTTCCTAGTTTTAGCCAGTATGTCTGGTTTATGATCATGTCAGTTAATTTTTGTATTACATGAGGTAATGGTTGAGGTCATTTTTTTTTTTGGCTTATGAATATTCAAATGTTTCAGAACTATTTGTTAAAAAGATTTTCTTCTCCTCACTGAATTACCTTGATATGATTGTCAAATATCATTTGCCATTTATACATAGGTCTGTTTTTTTTTTTAACTTTATGTCTATTCTTACATTAATAACACACTATCTTGATTGACATAGCTTTATTGAAAATCTTGAAATCGGGTTAAATTGAGTGCTTTAATTTTTTTCCTACATTTTCAAATTGTTTTGGGTCTTCTAAACACTTGCATTTTCATATGAATTTCAGATTCAGTTTATTGATTTCTAAAAAAATAGCAGGTAGGATTTTGAAAAATCCCCTAATATTCACAAGTTAAGCTTCAAAATAACTTTTGATTGAAGAAGAAATAACAAGAGAAATTAGATTATATTTTGAATGGATGTGAATAAAAACAGAATGTATCAAAATTTGTGGAATATAAATAAAACAGCCATTACACTAACAGGAAATGTATAGTTTTAATGTCTGTATCAGAAGAGAGGCCTAAAATTGTAAGCTTCCATCTTAAGAAACTTGAAAAAAAAGAGTCAACTTAAAACAAAGTAAATAGATGGAAAGAAATAATAGAGATAAGATGAAATAGAAAATGGGCAAATAGAAAAGATCAATAAAATTCCAGCCAGACTGATCTGGAAAAACACAGAGAAGATAGATAAAATTTATCAATATGAAGAATGAAAGATATAACATCTTAGTCTTTTGATAGTCTTTCCCTATTCTTTTCTTTTTAACCTTCATTTCTATATTTAATGTAGCTTTTGTTAGACAGTTTATAGTTAGACATCTGACTTTCCATTAGACTCTCTCTTAAAGAGTGGCTTGATCTTGGTCATCTCTTTGCTGCCCTCAGAATGTGTAGCAGAATGTCTCTCAATGTGTGAGTGTGAATTGAAGGAACGAAGTAGCAGCAAGTAGATAATCACATTGGACAGTGTTGAGCCACGCAGCATAATAGAATGTATGTATGAGTTTGTTTAATTTTCTCTTTCCATGAAAATTTATATGTTAGGCATTCAATTAAGGCTAGGACATATTTAGGAATAACTAATGGAGAGGGTGCATTTGGCTTTGAATTGAACATTACTAACTTGACTCTTATTCAGTTAACATGGCTTCCATTATTTTTTTCTTTTTTCTCAATTATTTAGAACAATTAAAAAATTTCTCAGTTTCAAACCTCAGAGATTATTAGAAATAAATTTAATTTATTTCTGGACCTTGAAGAGACTGTCTTTTATTATTTGGTAATGGGGAATGGGCAGAAATTATGCTTTAATATCCTTAAAAAATAAATACAAGAAAAAAATTAATACAAGAGAAAACATTAAATGTATGAAAGTAAAACATTTGGAATTATTTTAATCCTTTCTAGTCTTTTTTTCTTAATTAAATAAAATGAGTTAAGTCCTTTTGGGGTTATGAAGACTCTAAGAAATGTGTTCTGTATAATCTCCATAGCCCTTTTTAGTAGATCACTAAGAATTATAAATTAGCTAAGTTTCTTAAAAGGCAGAAATAATTTCAGAAGCCATCTAATAATTATAAATTTAAATGGTTAACATAAATAATAGCATATCCTTTAAATAAGGCAATTAAATGCAAACATAACTTGCTAAATTTTCACATGATTGAAAATTAATTTTTTTAAAGAGTTATTAATTTGACAGAGAGAGAGAGAGAGTGAGTACAGGCAGGGAGAGTGGCAGACCGAGGGAGAGGCAGAAGCAGACTTGCCGCTGAGCCGGGAGCCTGATGTGGGTCTTGCATGCAGGGCAAGGAGACCACAGCCCAAGCCGAAGACAGTTGCTTAACCAACTGAGCCAACCAGGTGTGTGAAAAGTAATTTTTGAAAACTTAGGTAGATGATATGCAATATTAACTGAAGCATTGTGAGCCTGGGCATGTGCTAGAGCATATAGATATTAATTACACATATGTGTGCAGCCAACAGCCACGTTGAGGTGTTATCACCAGAGAAAATTGTCTTTATTCGGGCTGTGTCCCAAGAAGTTACAGAGGGTAGCATTTATGACATTAGGAAATTGTGTCGAAGTTCGACATGTAGCCCTGAGACTGACAGACTGAAATCAACTGAGCGTTGATTTTATGGACACCCTGAGAGCGGGTCCCTCTCTTCAGAGAAGATTCATGACACTCGTTTCAAAAGCAGAAGGCCATTTAATGAATTGGCAATGACAGCAATAGTCATAGGAATCACAGCACTCCTAGTCCATTTTCTTCCTGTGGTCAGATTTTATTAGAAACCAAATTATAACCCCAAACCACTTTACATTGAAAAATTACTCTTACAAGGACCAGGAATACTATAAATCAGACCAAAACTTCTGGTAGTATGACAGGTGAAGCTGACATGAACACCCTCTCGTATTCCACTTATTTGACAAAATAATATAACAGCAACAGAAGTCCTACAAAACCTAGCACAAAAGAAAGAGAAATCCCCAGAGGCCAGAAATAAATAAGGAATTCAATGCCAGAAACCATGAGACCCAAGGCATCCCGCTCAACTATTTACGTAAAAACTGGTCTAGGACCAGTGCGCCCCAGGAGATGCAAAGACAAAACCACTCCATAAGAATGCTTTCAAACCCTTGGTGCACAGACTGAAAAGAAAAGACGACGATCTCTACTGAAGATAGTACGCTCCCCATAAAAATTCACCAAGCATGGGTAATAGGGAGGGCACGTATTGCATGGAGCACTGGGTGTTGTGCAAAAACGATGACTACTGTTAAGCTGAAAAAAAAAAAAAAATGTTAGCTACAACAGTTAAAAAAAAAAAAAAAATTCACCAAGCCCTTGAGGGAACAAACCAAGTATTTGTAAGAATATTAAACATTGGGAGAGTTTACAACTGTACAGCTCCCCAGTTCTTGCAGCATCAAAGACATGTGGCCAGTCCAAGTGAGGGGTCATAGTGGGCGTCAGAGATCAGGAGGAGTGGAGGCTCCGTGATGAGCTCAGGTTTACTCTAGTAACCCCCAAATATTTTTCCTGCCAGAGCATCAGGCACATTAGTTCATTGAGAACGTACTTCTGTATATTGCTTTACAATGGACTTTAAATAATTTGATGGGAAAAATAGGAAATCATGATATGGAGAAGGCCTAATTTGGGAAATCATGTAGGGAATGAGGAATACGGACAGACAGTAAGAAAGTAAGAGATAGATTAGGAGAATAGGTAGTGTATCTCGGCAAATTGAAAATATGTAGGACATGCTACTATCTTCTGCTGACCTTTTATGAACCATTAAATCATTTTATCAGCTCTTCTGCCCTTTTTGTGTTTGTTTGCATTTCAGTTATTTTATTTTTTAATTAAAAATTATTTTTCAGTTTTTTAAATAAGCTCCTCTCCCGCCCTTGAAAAGGCATTATATTAACTTATATATGCTCTACATGGTTTTTGTGTGTGTGTGTTTTTGTCCCGAGTTGCAAAAGGGTATTTATAGCAAACTACTCTTTTGTGACCTCATCTGTTTAGTTTTATTGCCAAATGTTGCTCTTTGGAGTAGATATTTCTACAGAAAATGTTCAAAATCAGAGACAGCGTGCTAAAATTAAACTGCGACCTCACAAATATTAAAAACGTTGAATGCCAACATGTATGGACTAGGGTACAAAATTGTTTTAAAATCTGAGAGAAGGATTAGAAGTTGATTTGAAGTCACATTAAAATAGGACGGAGTGAAGAGAACGCTCTGTAAGCCAAGCGCATGACTTCAATTCAACACATGCCACCATCTTCAAATAACACTTATTAAGTACACAAGTGTTTGAGGTCTGTACTCTGTTTATTAACCAAAAAAAGGACATATGTTCTAAAGAAGATGTGAGGTGTTCCTGTGCTTTTGTCTTTTAAGTGATAGGCATGTGAGGTGTAAATGAAATTTTATTGATAAAACACTTCTTCGTCCATTTACTTCATAGGAGATTTTACACCCATCTGATCCCTTTCCTCCACAAAGTCAGACTGCAGTGGGGCTGGAATCACAGGCGCGCATAAAATCCCCGCTGGCTGGGTCTGTGCCGTGTTCCCAGGCGCACCGAACAGGCTGTTTACAATGAGCAGCCATTTGGAAAGCAGAGCAGAGCCTCTCACTATATCTCACAGAATGGCCCCAGTTGCCCCAAGCCATGCCTGTGTTGCTCACACAGTACACCCTTTGTAAGTCCAGAGACGGAATTTCAATGAGGAGCACTGAGGTATGTTTTTCCAAAAGTGGCATCTGGCTCAAGGATTGGTTACGTGAATGGCCCAGCAGCTGGTTATACCTGTGGTTTCTGCTAATTAGCCTGAGGTTGTGCTGGCTGCCTCCTTGGGCTTTCAGAATACATCCAACCTTTCGTCATCATCGCAACTCTGAAGATGGCCCAAATGTGTGTGTGGTAAAGTCCGGGGGCCTTTGAACTTGGTGCGGATACCTGTCTTATTGTGGACAGAGTGGATATTTATTCCCTGGCCTACACTTATCCACTAATGATGGGTCAAGTCATTTGGATTTCAAATACAGTAATAATTAATCCTGAGGAAGTTTAGCCTAAGTACAGGTTTCCTCTCCCTTAGAACCTTAGGAACGACTGTTTCTCCCCAAAGAGGGCCAATGTTTTCTTAAAAAATTAAAAATACTTCTATATCCATCTGTCTCTGTCATGCTGCTTTATTCTGTATTTATCTCTGTGGATACAGAAACGGCTCTGGACGTTTGAGGGATATATATGTTTGTGTATGGGCGCATGTATATTTATAAACAGGGTTTTTACAATAAGGGGAAAAGAAGATTCCTGGTAGAACTGTGGCCGGAAGGGCCCACTTACTTCCAGCAGTAAAGCCTCTGGACCACACAGAGAACAGCCCCATCCAGTCCTCTGCCACATTTCCCTCTTCTGTTCCGGAGTGGACGGAGGTAGAAACTGTCTCTCAAGCAATAGGCAAAATGTAACTCACGTCTAACCATACCCCTTCTCTATTTCTGGGGCCTCTGTGCATCTGAGAGCTTCCTGCTTAGCCAGATAAATACTGTTTGGATGACAGAGCATAGGATCAGAAGTCTGGAGACTTGGTTCTATTTTCAGATCTATCCTAGGACAAAGCAGACGCTTATGTACAAATTCTGTCAGTCTCTCTACTCTCCATGTTCCCCGTTGATATAAAATGGTGATAAATAGGTCATATTTGTAGGCATCTTGTTTCACGGAGTCCATATGACTTTACCATGAAACTTTCTCAGGTAAAACTCTGGGAAAAGGATTCAGAAAATGTAAATAATTAATGAAGTTCTATCCAGAAGAGAGTCTTAAATACTTACAATTGAGGGGCCAATGCAGTTAGAAGGCTACATCAGACCGTATCAAAATTGGATCCGTGTTTCACATCATGAGAACACGGAAAACTTGGTTCATGATGTCATAACATTGTTGGCTTCGCCACATATCCCCAAACCCAATACAACCCATGCACTTCATACTATCCTTCCTCTGCATTTTCCCTTACCATCCTCTATGACCAGCCATGTAAACTGAAACTCCCTAGCAATAAAACATCAAAACAAACAAACAAAAACCCTCTGTTTCTTCTTTCTTAGAAATCTTCCATCAGCCCTGACTTCTACTTTTTGCTCTCTTAAATTACTTTTGACACCAAGGCTGTTACCCCCACCGTCAACCTGAATTTTAGTTCTTCACCAATCCTGAAACAGGCCTCCACACTCTTTAATGCATACTCACTCACCTCAATGCAACCCCCAGACAACATTCATCCCAAAGCACTAGTGAGCAGTGAAGAATTTACCAAAGATTTCATAGATGAAATAGAAGAGGATGTTTACATAGCCCCCCCCACCAAATACATACAATAAGTAAACTAGCAACCCATAGTTAGACAATTTTCCCCCCAATATAATGTGTAAACAATTTTTTTCCCCAGTTGAATGTGTAACATCTGACTCAGGCCATTATACCTTCCACCCAAATTTCTATCCTTGGTCCCCCACCATAGTTCGTCTCTTTCCAGAGGTTGGTACCGCAGTAGCTTATCAGTTCTCTTTTTCAGGAATTCAATTCAGGTGTGTAACACAGTCAACTGGACAGCCTGTGTGCATGCATCTCTTCTGAGCTCCATGTTCAGTGGCACCATAAAATTGGCTATGGTGGGAAACTCAGGAAATTGGTGAATGCCACACATCATGGTATCCTCTCCCTTCCTCCTATTTTTTCCCCAGAGAACCATTGTTAAACATCCACCAACACACAACGGAGTAATAGGTAAAGCTTTTAGTGACGGGTGCAGCATGGGAACAAGACAATAGAAAATAACGTAGTCATTTTTGCCCCATAAGTGTGTGCAGCTAATAGCAGCCCAGCTGTTTTCGATAAACAGGTGTCTCTGCTAAAGAATGTTCCTTCCAGATTCGAAGTAGTGAAATGTTTCTCCAGATCATCCAGAATTGCTTTTAGTAGAATGCCAGGGAAGACGTTTTGTAATGTACGTCTTTCAAAAATGTAGAGGGATTATTTAAAATCTAAATAAAGAAAAAAAATTAACATCTTAAAAAATCTTAATTAAAAAATTTTTTTGTAGGGGAGAGATTCGTCCTTTGAGAAAACAGTTTTTCATGAAATGATGCTTTATATTTTACAAGTTTTGTATTGAATATAATCTATTGTCCTTATCTAAAAGGATTAAGAGAATGAGTGAAAGGTAATAAGGAAACTTTGGCCAATTCAACTAAAATTCCAGTCTTAGACGGGCTCCTGGATGGCTCAGGGTGTGGAGTGTGGGACTCTTGATCTCTGGGTTATGAGTTCGAACCCCACAATAGGTATATAGATTACTTAAATTAAAATCTCTAAAAAAAGTTCTGGTTTTAGAAATACAAAAATATAAAATGTAATGTGTTTCTTAGAATTCAGGAAATGTAGTGTAAGTGGGTCAAAGCTGGAAAATAGAGTGTGATGAGCACATCAAGACAGACCCTGAAACTGGAAAAAGCAGCTGAGGAGTCCATACCACCGTCGTGGAAATGGTCAGCCTAATCTCCTTGTAGATTTCTTTGTACTACCAGGAAAGAGTTGGGCAAAAGTCATCTTTTACCTAATTAGGTGAGAAAGTGTATGTAGGGAACATTTTTTCAATAAGAGAGTTAGCATTTCTAATTAGAGTAGAAGAAAAGAAGATTTGATGTAAGAAAAACTGGTGTTCTTGAGACAGGGCTATCGAGGAAGCCAGTTTAGCTTAAAATTAGGAGACTAGGGTGTGGCAAAGTAGCAGTTTCAAGTAAAATCAACCAAGGAATTGGAAGTTGTATCAAACAGTTGGGATAGAAGGGAACCAAACTGAATTTAGCTGCTTTTTAAATCTTTACTGAACACGCCTCATTTTAAAAATATAGATGTTTTAATGTTGTTTCATTTGGTTTTTAAGAAGAGTCTCTCTTTTTTTTTTTTTTTAATTAAAAAGATGAAAAAAATCCAGTGCTTCTCTCCTAGTTTGCTGTTATGGCTGTGTGTCTGAGTCCATTCTGGCTGTTACAACAAAATACCAGAATGGGTAGCTTATAATCAGCAGAAATTTAGTTCTTACAGTTTAGGAGGCTGGGAAGTTCAAGATCCAGACACTAGCTGGTCCTGTTCTCTGTTGGGGGCCTTCTTCCTGACTTATAGCTGGGGCTGTCTTGCCGGGTCCTTCCGTGGCGGAAGGGGCCAGGGATCTCCCCGCCGCCTCTTTAGGAAGGCTCTAAATCCACTTCACCAGGGCTCCCCCCTTATCATTTAAGTACCTCCTGGAGACCCCCCCCTTAATTCTACCATTTTGGAGGATTAGAATTTGTGGGGGGATACATCCAATGACTGCAGCGTCAGATCACATCTTTCAGATTTATTAAGTGCCTGCTTCACAATTAGAGCATCGATGTTGCAAACATTACTTTCGTTACTAATTAGTAACTAAGTAATTAGTAATTAAGAAAATTACTAATAATTTTCGTAATTATTAGTATCCATATTTAGGCTATTTGCTTAGATTTCCTCTTTTGAAATGTTAATTTATAAGTTTTGAGAAACAGTTATTTAAATTATTTTATGCATTTGAATCTGCACATACTCTTTATTTCTTTCATTGATTTTTTTAAAAGATTTTATTTGTTTATTTGAGAGAGAGACAGATAGTGACAGAGAGAATGAGAGAGAGCACAAGTGGGCAGGAGAGGGAGAAGCAGGCTCCAGCTGAGCAAGGAGGCCTATGTGGGGTTCAATCCCAGGACCCTGGGATCATGACCCAAGAGAAAGGCTGACGCTTAACTGACTGAGCCCCCCAGGTGTCCCTGTTTCATTGATTTTTATCCCATGAAAGACTTCCATCCAGAGATCAAATAAAACTCACCTGTATTTCCTCTATATTTTTTTAAAGTTTCATATATGAGTTAACTCTTCAATGTAATTGAAAAGAATTTTAGTGAATGATTTGTGATAAACCTCTAATTTTATTATTAATTTTTTGGTTAATGGATTGTACTCGAACTTTGCCATTTCTTTTTTGTTCCATTTGTAATGTGGCTTTTGTAATATAACATTAACTTACACATAACAGGATCTGTCTTTGACTTCTCTTTCTTGTACCATTTATTATACTGTAGAGTCTTTATGTAGATATTTTTAATTATTACACCCCTATAAGCATTTTAACAAAGAGAACTGAATGCACCTCTCCATTACTTTTCATTTTCAATTGGTCTAGTTATTTTTATCCATTTATGAATCAACAAAAATCTCACCAAATTTTTGATTAAATGTGTATTAGACCACCAAAAGTTTTATTTTAGAAAAATTTCCATTTTCACAACATTTATCTAGAGACACAGCACTTTTTTCCCTTTTAAGATGACAAGGAATTTGTTTAGTTTACTGCTATATGTTCAGTATGGGGTTGATCCCCAACAAATATTTATGGAAGAATGTGATCTTAAGCAGTAAACACAGTCTAAGGAGATTTGTGAGAAGTATCTATTCTTCACTATAAAATAGCAGAAAATTGAGGAGAGGTAGGGGAACGATGGGGCTTGGATCATCCGTTGCTCCAATGGTGCTTTTCCTCTGTGAGTTCCTGTGGTCTATGTCTTTCTGTATCAGGTTTACATTTCTCTGCCTAGATTGGAAGACTCTGCACATCCAGCTTGCTCCCTCTATGTTCTTCCTCCACGTCCACTTAGCTAGACACCCCTACTTTACCTCCCCACTGTCTGCTCTTTGTCTTTGCTCCTTTTTCTCATTCATGGGGCAGGTATCTCTCGGCTTTTCTAATAATCACCAGCTACCAATGCCTACCCACTTCCATTCTCATGCTATTAATCTTCTAAATAATCACTTTAACAACTTAATAATTCTTAAAATAATTACTTGTATATATTTTAATGTACACTCACCCCTTACTATAATACTTTTAATTGGTTGCCAGTTGCTTATATTGGCTATTTTATAATATTTGATTTTTATTTATTTATTTTTTAAAAAGATTTTATTTATTTGACAGAGATCACAAGTAGGCAGAGAGGCAGGCGGGGGGGTAGGGGGGGGTAGCAGGCTCCCTGCTGAGCAGAGAGCCCGATGTAGGCTCAATCCCAGGACCTGAGATCATGACCTGAGGCAAAGGCAGAGGCTTAACCCACTGAGCCACCCAGGCGACCCATATTGGCTATTTTTAAAGGCAGGCGATCATATGAGAAATTAAGATAATTCGTACTCCCCTTTTCATTAGGGAGGCATCTTATTTATGTTAAATATCTTAACATATTAGCTAAACCTTCTAGATAATCCTAAATATTGGTAGCAGTAATGGACTTCCTTACCTTGTTTCTGATATGAATGGAAATAGAAATGTGTCAGATGTCTTGAAGTCAATATTATTTGCTACAGATAGAATTTCTTTCTATTCTATAGTTGAAATTTTAATGAATAATTGGAATATTAGTTGCTGGCCCCTCATTATTTGGAAATTAGTAATACTGTTTTGCACTACTTTACCTCTGGAGCCCCGTCTGAGGTAAACCGGTCAAAATCAGATTGTGGAGTACTCTTGTCCTTCAGGTCCAGGCAGGTCAGGTTCATCATATTCTGGCATCTTTTTCTGGTAGGTTGGAACCTTCCATTGTTATAGATAGAGAATGAGTACTGATCCCAGCTGTAAACTGACGCCTTCATAATCATATGTCCAGATAGAACAGGGCTAGGATGGGATCTTGGGAATCCATGATGCCATAATGCCATGTTTCTTATATGTTTGCATTTCACAAAACAGTAAAATAACAAGGATTGAATAAGTAAACTAATGTGAGAGTGAAAGAAAGATGAAGCTAGAAAAGAGAGAAGAAAGAAGGAAGGGAGGAAGAGCAGGGAGTAACATGATTTTCACCTTCGTATTTCACCAGGTAAGGATATAAAGGAAAATTTGTCATCAGTTCATCACCATCATTTTTTTTTTTTTTAGAAGAAAGAACACCAAAAAGTGGAAAGGTTCTTAGAAGTACATAAAGTTAAGCTACAGATAACTTTTATAGGGCGCCTTGATGGCTCAGTGGGAGTCTCTGCCTTCGGCTCAGGTCATGATTCCAGGGTCCTGGGATTGAGCCCCGTGTCGGGCTCTCCACTCCGTGGGGAGCCTGCCTTCTCCTCTCCTCTCTGCCTGCTTCTCTGCCTACTTGTGATCTCTGTCTGTCAAATAAATAAATAAAATCTTAAAAAAAAAGAATAAACAGGTGTCTTTCTTCTACAGATAGCTTTCTAAAAAATTATTTATTTAAGAGAGAGGGAAGGAGAGCACAGTGGGGGGTGGGGTGCAGAGGGAGAGGGGACAAGCAGATTCCCAACTGAGTGTGGAGTCAATGTTTGACTCAATCCCAGGACCCTGAGATCACAACCTGAGCAGAAACCAAGAGTTGGATGCTTGGCTGACTGAGCCACCCAGATACCCCAGATAGCTTTCATAGAGTATACATTTAACCTTAGGGAAAAAACAAATCACTATCTTGCCCTTTGGTTCCCTCCTGAGTTTTGCTGCAGACCACCAAAATACTTTAACACAGACTGCTGCTGCTCAGTGCACTGGCCTTTAGAAGTCTCAGGCAACTTGGAATGTTAGAAGTAGCTCCCTTGACTCTGAAGGATGGTGATCTTTGGAGACCAGAAAAACCAAAGGTGTGTTCGTTCTTAGGGTGCTGAATCCAAAGGGACTTTAAAGGCTAGAAGTGTATATGAAGGGAAATTAACTCCAATATGGTGTAAGGCAAGTGTACCTGCCCATGGGGCAGTCTTTAGAGTGGTGAAGCCATCGGCTGTGTCTTTACACTGGTAGTAAATGCACAGACAGTCATATGGTCCTGAAGCTGGTAACTAACTGAGCTAGTCTGGGGACCATGGTGAAGGTAGCTGGTGTGAAGGGGGCTTAGTGAGGAGTCAGACCTGAAACTCCACCCTCTTTCTAGGGAGATGCAAATTCCAGTTTCCTGTGATGTGTGCATAGTATCTGAATCAATATATATATATATTTTTTAAAGATTTTATTTATTTATTTGACTGACAGAGATTACAAGTAGGCAGAGAGGCAGGCAGAGAGAGAGAGAGAGAGGAGGAAGCAGGCTCCCTGCTGAGCAGAGGGGCTCGATCCCAGGACCCTGGGATCATGACCTGAGCCGAAGGCAGAGGCTTTAACCCACTGAGCCACCCAGGCGCCCCTGAATCAATATATTTTAACATGCATTCGCTCAGATAATTATTTTCATTGAGTGGGCTGGTTTGTCATAAGCTTCCCCCCCCCTTTTTTTTTAAGATTTTATTTATTTATTTGACAGACTGAGATCACAAGTAGGCAGAGAGGCGGACAGAGAGAGAGGAGGATGCAGGGTCCCTGCTGAGCAGAGAGTCCGATGCGGGGCTCGATCCCAGGACCCTGACATCATGACCTGAGCCGAAGGTAGAGGCTTAACCCACTGAGCCACCCAGGTGCCCCATAAGCTCCCCTTTTTAAACATACACTGAGAATATCTGAAATATGGATACAGTAATAATGCCTACAGTTACTTTAATACACTTAGTAGCATAAAATGTCATTAATTCTGGGAATTAGTTATATGAATCCAGCTAATTCTATTTTTCCTGTCAGTTAACTTTCTCAACTTACGAGCATTCATTTACTTAAAATGCTTGATTATGAACCATCTTTCTCTTTAGATCGTGGGTGATTTTACCTTCATACCTGTGTAGTTCATTCTGCCTACACATTAGAATATTTTGTTACAGCAATGAATGCTGATTGTATCATTTGCATATGGATTGTCTTCCATAAGCCCAACTCAAATTTTGCTGTCAGCAACATAACTGATTTCCCTGAGTGAAACTGAAGTTATCGGTGTATCGCATGCCTGAACTATTTTAGTACACCTTCGTATTTTATATCCACAGTTTCATTTAAGTCATTTGAGTTATTTGAGCTATATAAAACATTACAAAATTAATGTTTTTAAGTTGTTTTCTAATGCCCAGTTTTAAATAATGCTTGAGTAGTCCAAACCAAAAATGCTGGACTAATATGAGCTCAGATAACCACTGGGAACATCAGAGCCTTCCATATAATTTGTACACTGATTTGTTTCTGATTTCCAAGCAAGTGTTTCACAAAAGGAAACTTTTGGATGTGAAGTATTTAAGGACAATGACATTTGCCTTGTTGTTGTTTTTTTTTAATCATATTTCCATTGTCAACAGACCTGATAATCTTGAATTTCATGGGGTGCCTGGGTGGCTCAGTGGATTAAGCCGCTGCCTTCGGCTCGGGTCATGATCTCAGGGTCCTGGGATCGAGTCCCGCATCGGGCTCTCTGCTCCGCGGGGAGCCTGTTTCCTTCTCTCTCTCTGCCTGCCTCTCTGCCTACTTGTGATCTCTCTCTCTGTCAAATAAATAAATAAATAAATAAAATCTTGAAAAAAAAAAATCTTGAATTTCATTAAAGACTGTGTGTATTCTCTACTGAAAATCGCTATTTCATACTCATTTTCTTCAAAATCATAATTAGTTGTGATGGTGGAACCTGGCCTGAATAGGTAGAACATCTTTTTTTTTTTTTTTTTAAGATTTTATTTATTTATTTGAGTGAGAGAGAGCACGAGCAGAGGGGGAAGGACGCAGGCAAAGGAAGAAGCATACTACATGCTGAGCAGGGAGCCCGATGCTGGGCTCCATCCCAGGACTCTGGGATCTTGACCTGAGATGAAGGCAGACGCTTAACCGGCTGAGCCACCGAAATGCCCCTAGGCAGAACATCTTGTTGTAGAATCCCTGGCTTCCTGCCGGCATGCATATGCACCTCATGGCATCCTTTCATGGAGGGTCCTGCTATCTTTACTGCTACCTACTTTACTGTGTGAAGCTGACTGAATTCACCAAAACTTCCTTTTACATGTATCCATTATCAAAAGTGTTTCCCACCTTTTACTTATATCCAGTCCACTTCCTCGCCTAGAGGTGGTGAATTTACATGAGATTTAAAAGTTGCAAAATATCAACAGTCCCAGTACACTTCTTAAAAAGCTCAGTGACTCAGGCTGATGAAAGGGCATGAGACCACCAGCCGAAGCCAGATGGGCCTTGGGGATTCAGAGACACTCCAGTCACGTCAGCCTATGACCGTTAACAACTAGACAACTGATGCATTCTGTACCAACAGCTGAAGCTTCTGGGAGGTCTTTAACCATAGCTCTGAGCAAAGGGCATTGAGGTAATCCAGGATGGAGGTCACCAACGGATGGAAAACTGTGGTGGGATTCTCACTGGTGAGGAGAGAGAAGAGGTTACAGCCTTTTTGCCAAATCCTCTGTGGCTGGATTCAGTGCCCAAGCGATGATTTCCATTGCGAATGCTGTCCAACATTGGGGATATCTGTCTTTGGGAGAAAAACAAGTCCCGATACTGAGTACCACTCTTTTGACCAGAGACACTGCCCGAATGTGCTCTCTGGGTCTGATTTCACGGAGTTGTGATGGGGAATTTTCTTATCTGGAATAATTATTTCAGGGACAAAAATGCCTTTAGGAAAATAAACGAATGGCGAAGCTTAATGCACTGAAGTCATCCTGGAGAGAGAAGATTCTGCCTTGTTCTCCTTTTTCACCCTTTCCAGGTTGAAAGAGAAGATGGGCAGTTTCTTAATCTAATTAAGATAAATGTCTTATAAAATAGAAGCAACTTCCTTCTTCCTTCACCCCTCTGACCTGCACATTTTTCTATGAGATTTTAGTGCTGTATGTTTAGTTGGTAACTCAACTCACACAAAGCCTGGCTAAGAATGCACTTCAGAGCTCCACTCTAAGCAATTATCTTCGACAAAACGCCATGACCACATACTTTGGCATTGTGCTGGCACTAACTGAAATGCATAGCACCGTACTCTTTGGGGTCTTCTTCCCCAGACCAGCAGGGAGGACAGATGTATGAAAGAACAAACACTCCCAGCTATGCCTAATATTGTACAAATGCATAGAATTGACGTATTTATAGCTTCTATAAGCAGTGATATAAATGAGTTTTGTTTTGTGGTTTGGAAATATTTGTGGCTCTGCCTGTGATGAAGGGAGACATGTGAGTCACATATTCAGCAATGATTTCTTCTACTCATCTCTGGTGTGCATGCAACATGCCCTTTGCCATCAAGAGCCAAGAATAGAACACTCATATTTAAGCAATAGCCGAATGCATACAAGTCTCGACAATACAACCAGAGCTGTCCTGGGGTCAGCCTCAATAGCAGGGTGCTGTGTGAGCACCAGAAAATGGGAATTCACTTTGAAGGCTCACCTCCCATGTGGATGCAGATCATTTGGAAAATATTCCTTGAAAAAAAGTTTCAGCCATGTCTTCCTTTTCTTCCTAAGATGATGTCAGCACGATGAGAACCTTTGTGTGTGTTCAGGATATTGCTTTTTAAGTCCATACTAATGCATGTTGGTTTTGCTGGATTCCATATATTGGACAGGATTCCCAAGTTGCCAAACATGTGTGCTTGGGCACAAACACATATTGCACTAGAATTCATGGTTTAATATGCAGCAAGTAGTGAAACACTTTCTATGTCTTTTTATTACAAAAATGGGTGGAGGCTTCCAGTTATGGAACGAATAAGTCATGTGAATAAAAGGTCCAGCACAGAGAATATAATCACTGATAGTGTAACAGCATGGTCCAGATGGTGACATCCTGCTAGCTACACTTGGGAGCATGGCATAACGTATAGAGAAGTTGGATCACTCTGTTGCACACCGGAAACTAATGTAAATTGTGTGTCAACTATGCTCAGAAAAGGATAGAGTCAACACAATGTATTTCTTACAGTGGTTGAATGCCCAAGCAGATTTTCGAATAAACGAATTGTGTTTAATGAACCCCATATATGCATATTTTTTTCAGTCCTTCATACTAAGTCTATCACCAAATCCTGGCAATTTTTCTGAAGTGAATAGTGTCCTGATAGCTGTAGGACAAACCTAGAAATAGACCTGTTAGTTCGCCTCATTCAAGTCTTCTCTCTCTTCAATCAGCCTTGCCAGAAACTCTGTTTCTTAGGACTTAATTTTGATTGTCATTTACTATTTAGAGCAGAAAAGTGGTTCTAATGCACCTTTCCTATCAAATTTAAACTGTCCATTCTTGTGTTTAAAAACCTTCCTAATTGCCCTCTTCCCAACTTGTGCCAAGGGGTCATACACCACCTATGCCATTGTCTCTGTCAGTCATGGCTTCATAGGAATCCTCATTTCCTGCATAACTCTGCAGAGGTCTCCTGTCTAGCCCTCTGACTGCTTACAGTTCTGATTAAATTCAATAAACAAGTATTAAGTACCTGTTCTCCAGGCTCAATGTCAGACTCTTACTCTCTTACTTAGAACCCAATTACAAACTGTATGTGTGTATGTATGTATATATGTATGTATGTTTGTTTGTTTGTTTCCTCTAGGGATGCCATTGGCAAACCAGAGAGAAAACCTACTCCTGGTTGTACACCTCTTGAGGCAAACCTCATGAGTGCTTAACACAGGCGCACGTGTGCGTGCGCGCACACACACACACACTTCTTGGTTCATTTATTTACACTGCAGTGCCCGATCAACTTCCTGTAGGTTACATGTTCTCCAGCTCTGTAATCCTTCCTACCTCCCTGACCACACCGAATTTAGAGCCGCATCCCAGTAGAGCTAAAATGTATGACTCCTACTGCCTACATTTATCCTGCACTAAGCATTTGATTATAAGCTCCTTCAAGGTGGAAGCTATATCACCTGTCCTCTTTGTCAATCCCCACAGCTCCTTCTCTGCTATAGCATTTTCCCGTACAGTATACTTCTTTGCTATAACAAACGTTCTGTTAATTCTAGTTTCCTTGAAGCAAGAGGCTTATAGGGGAATAGAGAGCCATGCACCTTTCCTGTCTCTTCTTGTCCAGCTGCTTCTGGTGGGGTGAATGGTTACTGCTCAGTTCCCCTTTGCCCATCTGCCCCAGTTGGGGAGAAAACCAGGGCTTTTGTTCAGTCAAGCAGGAAAGAGACATTCAGATGAAACTGAATAGTATTTGGTCAGGTGCCTAAAGTTGGTGCTTGGGGAAAAAGCATGGGAATACTTCGTCTTTACATTTGGCCTCCTTGTTATATACTATTCTAATTACGCAGGCGATTCAAAGCGCAGTTCAATGGTTATTTTTCAGGTGCACCAATTAGGAGCAGAAATAGGAGCCTGGGGCACTTCCCATGACATTCAATATTCAACATTCAACACCCAGCATAGCAAGACAGGGCCGTCACTCACTGAAGGTGTTTGGCTCTAGTTATAGCCCAAATAGAGATGTGACCGCTTGGAAACTTGAGAAAATGGATCATACTCTATGTACCTTTCCTCCATGCCAAATCAAACAATATTAAGCATTTAAAAAATGTTATCAATAGCATATTTTTTTCTAACAAAAATATGTGTTATGGAAAAATAGGAAAAACAAGTGTGTAATTATCTTACAAAAATAGGACCATAGTGTACACACTGTGATGTTTCTTTTGTATTTTTCATTTATGTTATTAAATATTTCTCTATACCAGTACATTGCAAAGTGAGTTCTGTGTTCCATGAGTTATTGATAAATATTACATATTAAAAAAAGAAAAGATTCTTTGATTAGCTAAATTTTAGTAACGCTGGTTTAAATAGGGTTTTCCTGCTGTAGGACATTTTGAAGTCTAACTAATGTACATTGTGATTCTTAAAAATAAGGGATATAGCGTAGAATCTTTCTAAATTATTTACTGAGTAAGTTATTTCTGCATTATATGTATATGTATATATTTGTGTAGTTTTTGTGTGAACACGTGTTCCTTTGGACGCCCTCTGGAAATAGAAGTAGAAGGAGGATTTAGAACTATGACCAGTCTTAGGACATACCCTGGAAAATTCATGAACACATGTTATAAAATTTCTGCACGGATCTTGTTTCTTATGTGTATCTGTATATATGAGCTTCTTTATTAGCAAGAGTGTGAGAGAGCTGACTGCAGAACCATTCATTGACATTGTCACTTGTTCACATTTGATACTACTACTGTTTTGAACAACCTACTTTGAGAAAGGTGGTTCTGCAGGGTTCCTGGATGTTACAGATGATGTTGTAGGGCCACAGGACCCTTAATTCATCCCAAGAGTTTATGCTGGTCTTCTCTATCTGTGTTCAGAATATGACATCGCTGTTCACATTATTAAAGATCTACATCAGTTAAGTAATTTTTCCAATTCTAGTTTTGGGGTTCATCAAAATTCCCCGGGCCAGAGAGGAAGTTATTAATTGGTACTCTAAAATTTCGGTCTAGAATTTCTTACAAAATTTAAGCAGAAATGCTCCTTTGTGGGAGAAAAAGAACAATGGCTTGAGTTTCTAGCAGGAATTCACCTCCACTCACAATGGTCATTTTTTTTTCTCTGACTTTGCGCACTGCCTAGGATTTTGTCCCACCCATCCAGCATCTTTGCCTTCTCATAAGCATATTTGTCTCCTGCTCCCACAGTTGTATATGTCCTGTGGTTTCCCATTTGCTCTGTGTTTAAATGAAAAATGTATATAGTTTCTCCCTCAAGCTAAGTTGTGCTTATCAGCATTTTGCGCAAGAGTTTGAAGACAAATCTGCAGCAAATGAGCTGTTTGGCGCTCCTGATATGGTTTCTTTGAAAAGCAGAGGTTTCAGAAACAGCTTATCCATCAATAGCTCCAATGGCACTTCGTGGTTTCTTTGCACAAACATATCCCCTTTCTCTCCCAACCCTATCACCACAAAAGATAATTTACTTGCCATGTTGGCTGCATTCCTTTTGATTTTATGAATCTTTCCTTTCCGATTCTCTTTATCCTAGGTAGTGCTGTGAAGCTTCTATAAATGTACAAGTCAACAATGGGGGATGCGTTCCACATAAGGACAATAAGAGGAAACTATGGTGGGACTTCGTTCTCAGGCAGAATGTAAGGGTGACTGATCCTTCCGACCTCAACTTCCGTGTCCTGACGAAAATACATTGCTATAGTGAATTTTTGGTATACAAGTCATAAATGTTTGAAAACCAGGGTGTCTGGTGGCTCAGTCAGTTAAACGTCTGCCTTTAGGTCAGTGGGATCACAACCTGAGCAGAAGGCAGATGCTTAACTGACTGAGCCACCCAGGTGCCCCCATTTGGAGAACTCTTGATGAAAGTCGACTCTTTTCTCAGAAAGTTGCTCATGGGCTCTGAATTTCTGAGGTTTCAGTAACCCGTAGAGGCTATTGTTGTCACGACCATACTTCACATTTCCTGAGCACGACAGATGCATTTTATATATGCACATTATCTCATTTAATCGTCAATGACATTCCTATGAAGGAGACACCGGTACCATCCACGTTGTCTCTTTTCCTTCTTTCTGTGACTTGCTAACTTATTTCCCAAACCAACCTCAGGGTCAGCCCGCTATGGTCTCTTTATCTGGCATCTGTCTACTGTATGCTTTCAGTAATGGCAAACAAACCGTTTACTCCCTTGGAGGTACTTATCGACAGGATAGTTCCACACCCCCTTTGTTTACGCAAATCATATGTGTGTTTGTGTTGGTGTGTGAATGACAGTGTATGAGAATTTAGCTACCTCTTCCAAGGGTGGCATTAAATGGAACAAGATCGCACTTGTAATTTAAGTGATAAAGAACACCAAGACATGATATTGGAAGAAATCTTTGGCATATTCGTATGAGAGCTAAGGACTTACGATGCAAAGTTGGGAGCTCAGCTCCAGGCTTGGGTCCAGTTGTCCAAAGCATGGTATCAGGTATTAGGATAAGCATCAGTTATTAGTATATTGGGACATGAACTTGTGGGAGAAGCCGTTGTAGGGAAAAAGGAATTGTAGAGAAAAAAATATATTTTCTAATTCCCTAACGTGTCACCCTAGGGCACCAGGGAGGAGCCTGTGAGAGGGGCTTTACTGCCGCTGTCAGCACCTCTGTGGGGCCTTTTCCGTCTCACGTTCCTCCATTTCTCTTAGAGGCAGCTGATTTCAGGCTGAAATTACTGTCATGTAAGTTCAGCCAAGTAGAAGTTGTATCCAAGTCATGCCAGCCCCTCCCTGACAGGACTGAGGGTGAGTCAGGCTTTCCCTGGGATTCAGGGAAGCTTCTGTGAATCCAGAGAAAATCCCTCAGGAAGTCACGCCTAACCATAAAGACTGCTGGGCCAGAGTGAATCTATCACAGGAGAGGAAAAACACTATCTGCCGCCCGATGAATAAGGGTCTGTTCCCTCACCACAGTGTCTCTGAAGTGCTACCCATAGCCATTCCTCAGTGGTAAAATGACCCACTTTCACTGGGCTGCAAGCTAGCTGGGAGACTGCCTCTCCTCTGAAGGCTAAGGCAACCCACTCCAGCTTCTCTATTTCCTCAACTGAAGTCAGTCCCATTAGCTCCTGCACCATGAAGGAATGGAAATCTCTTTGATGGGTCTGACAGAACACAAATTCTGCATCTCTGCCATTTCCAACTATTTCTGTCTTTTGCCAACTAGAGGCACTTCTGTAGTATAGAAATGCTCAGCTTATCTGAGGGACCGATGGGCATTTCAGGCAGAAATGATTAAAAAAAAAAAAGGACTGGGAGTAGCCAAAGGAAGTATCATTTTTATAACATACAGGACAGGAAAACCATTATGATGGTTTGCTAGTAACGATTAAGCAAAAAATTAACATGAAAATTTGGAAAATACGGAGTTAAACAATATTATATAGATTTCTTCACTGTACAATTTTTTTCTCTTTCTTTTATATGTTCACATTTATTGTGAATCTCCAAGAGGTGAGTAAATTACACAAAATTTCCCAAATGTTCTTGGTCAAAGAATGCTTTTTAGGTGAAACATCCCACAATATTTATTTAAGTGTAAACATCTAGAGGGTACCATGGTATCACAACGTAACAAAACATTTGATGTTCACAGTGAGAACTCTGAATATATAGATATGATTTTGTTTTGTCCACAAAATAAGTTTATGATGGTGAATTAAAGTGTTAAAAATAAATAAAAATTATTTTTTTGGAGAAGACATTTGGATATATGGTTGGTGAATATGCAGTTGGATATATAAACAGACAGAAAGCACTAATAATGAAATCTGTGTAGAACTGGCTAAGAATTGTTTAAAATAAATAGCAGCAGAAAGCTAAATATAGTCTATAACATGCAAGTAGTTAATACCTGCTTTTTAAAAAAAGGCATGTCAAATCCTTTGAGAATGACTGGATTATGGAAAAACATTAATACTGCAGAAGATTGGTTATCTATTTAGAAACAGAAAACTAATTTAGATTCTTACAGCCTCTAGATGTTACAATAAATTCCAGATCAATAAGAGTGGTAATAGAAACAAAGAGAATGGTGAAAACTAAAAGAAAAGAGAAACACACACCTGTTTTATCTCTTAGTGGATAGAAGAAGAATTAAAAGCATTCAAAAATATCATAAAAATTAAAAGTGATACATTTGAATATCTAAAAATTAGAAACCTTTGTGTGTCTAAAAGTTCAAAAACCAAATAATGATCAATAAATTGGGAAGTGTTAGAAGCCAATTATTTAATATTACTATATAAAACATACAGTGGCAAATAGACTCAGACTCAAATATTTATATGGAGAGTTAATATAGACAGAATATAGACTTGTATAAAATTATATAAAATTAATATAGACAGAATATAGAATTAATATAGACAGTTATTCTTTTTATTTAAAGATTTATTTATTTAGTTATTTGAGAAAGAGAGAGCACAAGCAGAAGAGAGGGGTAAAGGGAGAAGCACACTCCCCACTGGAGGGAGCCCAATGCAAGACTCGATCCCAGGACCCCAGAATCATGACCTGAGCTGAAGGCAGGCACTTAACCAACTGAGCCACCCAGGTGCCACGACAATTAATTCACAATAGAAGAAAAACTGATGCTACTAGATATTTTAAAAGATGTGTAAACTCCTAAATATTATAATTTTAGAGCTTAACAATCATATATGCTACCAAAAAAGTACATTTCATGAATATAAGGGTGTGGTAAAATATTTAAACTTCTACAAAGGTAATTTAATATGGATTAATTTTGGGAATGCTCATATCCCAAAATTAAATCTGATCTAGTATTAATTGCTTTATTATTTACAATAGCAAAAATGTTTAAAATTGAGGAGTTTGGTATTATTCTTAAGTCAATATATCCATTTTCTTTGCACTTTGATGCTGCCAGACAGTAGCCCTTTATAAATCTATTTTTACCATAAGTTTAGCCAAGCAGAGGACTCTTTTGGAAGAATACAAATGAGATCCTGATGATTTCCTATTTTGGCTCAAAGACATAAATCACTGTTTATAGGACCAAAACAGTTCTACTGAAGCTGCTTTATCTTAAAAATGTCAAAAAAACACACAAATGTTGAGATCCCTGGGGGGAAAGTATGGATTGCTGACTACAACTCATAAAAATGATAACTAGTAATAAAAAGGGAGGTAATATTTCTACTAAAATCATTACTATTCAGATGTGAAAGGTTAATCTACCAATTTGCAAAATTTCTTTAGGTGGATGGAAAATTCCCCAGTATGAAGAAAAGTGAATTTATCATATTCCATATCCTTCAAAATTTAGTTTGCAAAAGCAAATTAACTTACATATTCATCATGATAATTTTCCACTTGACTTTAAATATAGGAATGGCATTTTGTTGACACAATATAAATGTATTTATATGATCTCTAACAATTTATAAAAACTGAATATTTTGTTAAATTAAAAACGTTTATGTTTTTAAATTTTTAAAAAAAGATTTATTTACTTGTTTTAGAAAGAGTGTGTGAGTAGGGAAAAAAGCAGACTCCCTGCTAAGTGGGGAGCCCAATGTGAGGTTTAATCCCAGGACCCTAAGTTCATGACCAGAGCCAATACCAAGAGTTGGAGGTTTAATGAACTGAGCCACCCAGGTGCTGCAAACTAAAATTTTTAAAACAGAAAAGACATGCATATATTGAGACTCTCTCTCATATATGGAGGCACACATATATGGAAGCTATATGATGATTTAGAATATCTGTCACTGATTCAAGATAACTTTGGGTTTCCATGCTAGTTCTATCACTATAAGACAGTCTCCTAAGCTCTCAAATTCTGTTTTCTTGAATGAAAACAGAGTGGCTTGGTGGCTTGAATGAAATGGGAATAATAATAGTGCCTACTTAGAATGTTATTATTGAGATAATGCACATAAAGTGGCATAGTTCCTGTCACATCTGAGGGTTCAATTAGTGGTTGTTATCACTGTAATTATTTGCATGTAAAGTATGTTTGTGCATATGGGATATGTGTATGTGTGTGTGTATGTATGTGTGTATCTAGTCAAGAAGTAGGCAGTTATAAAAAAATAAAGAATACTTACTAGACATCTAGGATAATATGTATCAATCTAATTTCTTGTCAGAAACAAAGAAGGAATTGAAAACCAGAGTTATAAGCAAATAACTACCCTAAGGGTTAAAAGGAGGCTGTCAGTCTGGGTAATATAAATTCATTTACCTGAAGCCTTAGAAAGGCAGGTACTTAGAACTCAGATTTCTCCAAATAAAAACCTGGATGTTCAAAGTCTGAACCTTTAATTAAAAACTGGGCAATAAAAATTTTTCCACTGGCAGATGGATATAACAAAGAAACTTGTTTTGTTTCTGACTGTGTTATTGCTAAGGAAAAGTGTCTCCTGAGAATTCATTCCCACACTTGGGCTTAATGTTCAAATGACAGTACTTGCATAATTTGTGCACCTAAAACAAATGAATTCACCTTAGAATTAGTCTCAAGCTGGGTATGTCCCAGAGGTGTTTAAAAGAAACAAATGCAAATGACTCTGGAGGGACATGTCCTTGATGAGCCACAAAGAATCCTTCTGGGAAGAGTTCCATTGAAGATGAGCTCACAATCCGCAATTATAAAATGCACAAAGAAAACTCCATTACTCTAAGCAAGAATTGGAGGACACATTAAATTGTAGGATTAGATCCTCAAAAGTTTCACAAAATGCAGTTAACTAATGTTTTCTAAAATAAGTATGTTTATAATAAAATCATACAAGTAGAAAGTAAAAACAAAAGGAAAGAGCAATGCATTATTAAAAAAAAAAAAACCTATGGTAAAGAATAAAAAAGCATGTCTAGAGAAGAAAAAAATAAGAATTGTTATAAAAATACTTAATGTTTCAGTTCAAGGCATATTAAACATAACTGAGGATAAAATTCATAATCAGAAAGATAGTTGTAAGGATGCCTGTGTGGTCAGCCAATTAAATGTCTGTCAGTGTCCTGGGATCAAGTCCCACATTGGGCTCCTTGCTTGGTGGGAAACCTGCTTCTCCCTCTGCCTGCAACTCCCCCTGCTTGTGCTCTCTCTCTCTGTCAAATGAATAAGTAAAAATCTTTAAAAAAAAAAAAAAAAGATAGTTGTAAGGGAATTCCTAAGCATGCAGCACAGAGAGGTAAACAAAAGACCAGAAAGAGACATTAAGAATCTGGGAAACTGAATTTCAGTATGTATCCAGTAGAAATGCCATAAAGTCAGAATAAAAAATATTGCAGGGGGTAGGGTGAGAATAATTATCCAAAGAAATAAAGACAAAACTTTTCAAATTTGGTTAAATATACGTATCCCAGGAATAAGGAGATAGAGTGAATCTTAGCTATGATAGAAAAATAATATCTTTCTAGACATATTGTAGGAAACCTGCAGAACCCTAAAGGCAAAGATGTTAAACTGACCTGAGAAAAAAGATGCAGTTGTCAGGAAAACTTGTAAGAGAGTGCTTCTCTTAGGGGAAGGGATAATCTGGGTTACAAAGTCAATAATCTCTGATACACTGTATAGGAACAGAAGCTTCCCTGAATCCTGTGGGGTGTGAATGAGAAGGATGAATGAAAAATACAGGTAAGCCCTCTTTGCAGAGATCAAAATGTAGGGGATAGAGAGAGATTAAACATTTTTCATCACTCTTCAGTACTGACCTCAGCTGGTTGGGAAGAACTCTTCTCATGTAAAAACCCTATGTCATAAGGAGAATACTTGCCAGCCTGGACTCCTGTCCGATTCCTGGCTGATCCAAATCTCCTACAGATAGAAATAAGCACCATAAAAGAAACCAGCACAGTTTCTAAACAAACATAGTAAAAAATAAACAGAGGAAATAAACTGGGTAAAAACAACAGGCATATAATGAATACTCACCAGAAAAATATTGCTAGTAATAATGGCCAAGTGGAAGCAGCATTAGGAAGAATATAAATATAAATGGTCAAAAACAAAAATATTAGACATGGTGGATGGGATTGAGAGTCTTAAATAAAATAAAATGGAGGGGCACATGGGTGGCTCAGTGGATTAAGCCTCTGCCTTCGGCTCAGGTCATGATCCCAGGCTCCTGAGATCATGCTCAGCAGGGAGCCTGCTTCCTTTCCTCTCTTTCTCTGCCTGCCTCTCTGCCTACTTGTGATCTGTGTCTGTCAAATAAATAAATAAAATCTTAAAAAAAATGGAAAGGAAGAAAAATTTAGAAAATCTTAGACATGGTAAAGAAGAGAAAAGGTGATCCAACATGCACATAATTGGTCTCCTAAAGAAAAGAAACAAAAAATAATAGAAAAAGCTGTTTAAGATTTAAAGAAACTATTCCAAAATAATGGGAAAACTTGAAATGCAAAATGAAAAGTCAACACCATATTTAAGGCAAGATTATTATTGAACTTCAACAATAAATTAAGGATTTGATGAATATCAAGACAAAAGTTTTAGTAATCTCTAAGGGTAAAATTCTTTTCAGAGTTTTCCATGGCAAATTTCATTCCTTGATGCCAATGGAGAAAATGCCTGTAATGTCTGCAAGGAAAGAAAGCCTGACTCAGTAATTTCTTCCCAGCCACTGTTGTTCAAGGAAAAAGGCAACATCAATGTGTTTTGAACATATTGGGAGTCAATTAATATAGTGTCTATGAGCGTCTCCTGGAGAAACTATTACAGTATAAATTGAACTAAACCAAGATATATGCATACTTTTATGTATATAACTTAACACTTAACATAATTTAAAAAAATGTGTAGGTTGTGCTTATGGAACATGATGGGTTACACATCTTTAAAGTATAGAATAATATAAGTAATAATAGGAGGAGAGAGAGAAAATGGAATGGTATAATTACATTGATTTATTTTCCTTTTGTAGTTGGGGACAAAAGAGATTGTTTAAAACTGATCATTGAAGCAGGAGAGCTCTAAGTATATTTAAAGTTATAAGGTAAAGAACAAGGAAAATATGATTAATACATAAATATATAGATAAATATAAACATATGGATATAATCAAGAGAAGAAGGTGAGAGAAGTGGGAGAGATCAAAGAGAAAATAACCACCTTTATCAATGCTAATAGTAGGAAGTCAAAGGTAGTCTGGAAATGAACTATAAATCAGAAGTTCTACTTACAAAAGTAACAACTAAAAGGAAAATGAAAACCTTCTGAATTATCAAGAAAAACATAGTAAAATAGCTTCAAATGCAATAAAAACATGTTTCCAAAGATCAAACATATCTGTGATCTCAGTGATGCTCAACTATTTTTTGCAAAGACAGACTGAATGACAAAGTGGACCCAGCTTTATGTTCTCTACAAGACTAATGTCTCAAAACTGTTCATTTAAAGTTAATGGAAAATTGTGGACAAAGAAATACTAGGAAAATACGGATTTTTGAAAAGCAGGGGAAATAATATTTAAAAAGTTGATTTCAAAGAAAAAATTATATTTCTTTTCCTCCTTTAAAAGCACTCTAATGGATTCACTGAATGTTCTTGTCTTTTTAGTTTGTGGAACATTAATTCTGATTTTTAGTGTGACCATATACAAAACAAAAACAGTGCAAGGATGAAAAATATCTTCACACTGCATTTTCCACTCCATTCAAAAATACAGTTCAGTTGTGACCTTCATAAATACATGCATGTTTGAATCTCCTCTCTTAATCTATGTGGCGTAGTATAGTCTTCTCTGTCTGGTTTACCTATACTGGGCAACAAAAAAAGAGCACTAGATTTGGGGTCAAGACACTTGGATAGGTGTTAAGCTCATTTATTCTTCTCCTTGCGTGAGTTTATGCAAGTTTTTTCATCTTTATAAACATGGACTCCCTTATCTGAAACATGGGGATTTGTTAAGTGTGATAGTGAGTCCAGAGGTTGCTGGGAAGATATTTTGCAGGTGTGGTTAGCATACAAAATCAGTTGACTAAGTAAAGGAGATTATCCTTGATAATGTGGATGGGCCTCATTCAACCAGTTGAAGGCTTAAGAGCAAATATTGTGGTTTCCTGGAGAAGAAGAAATTCTGCCTCAAGACTGATGCATGAAGTCCTGCCTGAATTACCGACTTCCAGGCTGTGCTACAGATTTTGGACTTTCCAGCCCCTGAAATTGTATAATTGCATGAGCCTATTCCTTTAAAATCCCTCCTGATACATACACACAGTACACATGCACACAAATACTATAGGATTCTATTTTCGGGAGAACCCTGACTGTTACACTGAGATAAAGAATATAAAAATCTTAAGTCATAACTCATATGTGTCTTAGATAAGCCAGGCTATTCATGCACCTGTAGTGCTGTTTCCCAGATGCCTTCATTATACTCTCACCTCCTTCCTGTCTCTGGTTTTGTGTCACCTTCTCAGTGAGATACTTCCTAAACACTTTACCTCCAAATATGACCCCAATGAGTCACTTCTACCGTCCTTCTTTTCTTTGTTTTTGTCTCTAACGCTTGTCACTCTCTGACATACTATGTATTTACTGCTACTTGTTGGTTTTGGGTGTGTGTGTTCTCCCATTGGAACGGAAGCCTCATGGACTATGAAAGAGTCTTTCTACATGATCTCATGTCTTCATCTTGTCTCCTTGAATTTGTCCTCTACAGTCTCTGGTGTGAATCTAGGACCCAAATCTAACTTCCCTAAATAAAACACTTCAATGGCTCAGGACCACCTATACCAGCTCTGTCCAACTAGAACTCTTTGTGTTGATGAAAATGTCCTACAATCTGTTCTTTGTGGTGGCTGCAAACCTCACGTGACTATGGAACAAACAATATGTGACTAGTGCAATTGAAGGACTAAGGTTTTATTTTTTGAAATATTACTTCACTGACATTTAAACAGTCACTTGTGACTAGTGGTAGAAATCAGGGAAAGCACTTGTCCATATCATAAACTTCAGGCCCTCCGTATCGATGACTACCAGAATTCTTCAGCACCATTTCTCTGTGCTCACAGCTCACACTTTACAAAGCAGAAATCTGCACTGCATGAAGTTCTCCAAACGCATTAGAGGAGTGGTCAGCTTGGTGGATCTGCTCACGTGTTCCTCATAGCCTTCCATTCTCCAAGCTCACCTCTCTATCAACTCCTCATTATTGACCATTCAACTCAGAAAGCCTTCCCTCCAGGGTCATACCATCTGGATTAGGTGCCCTTCATCTGAATTTTCATAATTACTAGTACATTGATCTATTTTATTTTTACTATTGAACTCTACTTGTCTTCTAGCCCCATCTCTCCCTAGATGTGGCCTTTCTTGAGGTCAGGACTTATTTGTATCTTTATATTTTGAGTTCCTAGCTCCATGCCTGGTTCATAGTTAGTGTCCAATAAATCTTTACTGAATGATGAAGGAAGGAGGGAATGCATGGGACCAAGTGCTATACTGGACGGCCTTGGCCTCGTATACATGCCAGTTCCCAAGCCCTTGCTCCTTACATGAACCTGGAAAAACCTGACATTGAGCAGAGGATGAGAGAGTGTCCTAACTTTGATTTGCTTTCTTTTCTTTGGTTCCTCTATGAGGAAGCAGATAGATTCCAACTGGACTTTGAAGCTAACCCCATACCAGGAGAGTTATACTTGTCCTTGTTATCATTAACTGCCCAAAGGACAGCTTTTGAGGCATCTTTATAATCACTTACTAATTCCTTCCCTCCTTTCATACTTGAAGTTCTCATCTGGGAAAGAAGATGGGTAGTGGCCACAGAACTCACTCTGTCGGATTTAGCTTTTTGGAGGGTTTACAGCTCACTACCTATAAATGATCTGAGATTTGGGAGAGCTCTGAGAATGGTACGACTTTGGGTGAAGAAAACAAACATCTCTGCTCTAAGTGGGCTCCCCAAATTGCAGACAATAGTGCCAATTCATGCTGTAAGAACATCTGAGGCTAATTCTTGTTTTTTTTTTTTGTTTGTTTGTTTGTTTTGTTTTGTTTTTAATGGGGCTACACATTTACTGTGGATAGTCATGATGTACCTAAAATACATCTATAGTGTATTCAGTCAAGGAGTGAAACAAAAAAGAGGAGGGGAGTTGAAGGGTCTACTGAGGGGTGGGTAAGAGGAAAAGGCAATAAATCTCAGACCCATGGGATTTGGACAACAGTCTGCACTGGCAAATCTAACAACTGCCAGCTCTGGAATGTGTCAGCGTAATATCATACTAACTGTTACCTGGTAGGTTGTCAGAATTCTAAGAAATGCAAAGATCAAAAATGTTGCAACTGGGAAGTATTCCAAATGCCTTTCAATGTATATCTGCTGAAACAAGGAGGCTATTAAAATGCCTTTTAAAAAGTCCCATTAAAATAATAATCTGGTAAAAAGAGTGTATAATCTGAGAGCTTTGAGGCCAATAGCAAGTGAGTGCCAACATAGCTTACTGACTTCCTTGGAGATTCTTCCATCTTCTGTTTTCCTCTTTGTGTGCCGAGTAGGGACTTTTAGTTTTGATTCTCCATGAAGCAATGCAACATCACCATCTCTACCATCACAAAACTATAGCATACATGTGTATCTGCACATATAAACACAAAGGTATGACAGTTACAAACTTCTGTAAAAAAAAAATACACTATCTGGAACCATGGTAGGTTACAAAGAAAAATGAGATTGTGGCTCATTCTTCCACTGGATATCGATACTGTGCCCTAGAAAGTAATCTAATCAATTTTAAGTTCCAGCAGAATCATTATGGACACACTGAAAAAATACCATAAACTTTCTATCATAAAAGGATCTAATAAGCATTGACTGGGATGACATGTGAATAGCTGAAAGTTTGTGTTTCTTGATTTTTAGAAAAATTTAAAAATTCTATCCAAATTTTTCTTAATCACGTTAACCAGTACATTCTCAGTCAAATTCATTGTTTTAATATAAATCTCTGGTACAATTTTACAAAATAAGATGAAAACAAAGAGGGAGGCAAGCCATAAGAGACATCTAACTCTAGAGAACAAGCTGAGGGTCGCTTGAGTGGAGGGGTGCGGGATGGGATAACTGGATGGTGGGGATTAAGGAGGGCACTCGATGTAATGAACACTGGGTGTTATCTGCAACTGAGGAATCACTCAATTCTATCCAAAACTAATAATAATAAAAAAATTTTTTTTAATTTAAAATTTACTGTTTTAAATTTTTTCATACCTTCTTGATGGACTCAGCCTGTGCTATTTCCTACCTACGTTTGTCATCTCATAATGTTGGGCATTATAATAAGTCACCTCCATTTTCTGCTCTTCACCACTGTATTATACAAAGGTTTTATCTCCTCATCTGAAAACCTAGATGCTTAAAAATAGGGAGCCAACCCTTTCATTGGATTCTCCACCATTGCTCTTTCAGTGTGCAAATACACTTAGCTATACAATCATTCATTCATTTTTCCATTCATTCATTTAATAAATTGAACAGTTGCCTTGTACCAGAGTCTGTATTAAGAACTGGGAATATAACAGAGAACAAGACAAAATTGAGATTTATTTCAGCTCCTACTCTATAACTGGCAATGGCTCCATGGTGTTTTAGAAGATTTTAAACTCTTCCTATTGAAGGTCCCCATAAACTAATCCTGCCTGACAGTTCTGATTTTACCTCTGACCTTCCCCAGCATAAATTACCCATTCTTGAACCTCTGACCACATTTCATGCTTATTCTCTCTTTTTGATCTTTTCAATTTTATTTCTTCTGCTGGAAATTCAGAACATTCTTCCCCTATTCATTTCAATCCAATCCCTTTTCAAGGGCAAATCCTCTTTCCCTCACATGTTCTTTCCGGGGTGGGGAAAAACTCTCTCCAATTTAATGTATCTACGTGGTTGATTCATGGGTATCTCAAACTTTAAATGAGTCCCATATTAAAATTTTGATTACCTGATTTTCCTTCTCAGTAAGGGATATTGTTATCTATCCAGGTGCTCAAGCCCAAACCCTAGGAAGAACCCTTGATTTCTACTTTTTCATCAGCAAATCCTATTGACTTTGCCTTTAGAATATATCTCATACTTAACCTCTATCTCCATCTTCATCCCAACTTGAGATGAAGCACCTTTGACTCTTCTGCTTAGAGTCATAGTCTCTCCATCACTGCTTCTGTTCCCACTCTTTCTTCATTATTGTGTGCAGACAATTCTGTGTCTTTGCAATAACTGGAATGATTTCTCTTAAAACCGCTCCTGTTACTGACTCTTACTTAAAATCTTTCTATGTCTTTCCATGGATGGTACTTAGAACAAAATTCTGACATAAATGGTCCTGCCTCCCTCTTCCCTTTGCTGACCAACCATTCAACCACTCTCTCTGTTCCTCTGTCATAGAAATCTTGGTCCTGCCCTGGCCACTTCTACCTTAGGGTTTTTGTACTAACTCTATCCTCTATAGAAAGGCTGATACTCCTTCTCTTCTCATAGGTTCTTTCCTTCTTCTTGCATGAGACAACCTTGCTTCCCCCAAATGTAAATTCACCCAGTATCTCCCTTTTCATGGTCATGATAGAAACTAATACTACTAGATATTTCTTTATGAATTCATTTTTTTCTTTTTTGTTTTTAAAGATTTTATTTATTTATTTGACAGAGATCACAAGTAGGCAGAGAGGTAGGCAGAGAGGTGGGGTTGGGGGGAAGAGGCTCCCCGCTGAGCAGAGAGCCTGATGTGGGACTCAGTTCTAGGACCCCGAGATCATGACCTGAGCCAAAGGCAGAGACTTTAACCCACTGAGCCACCCAGGTGCCCCAGAATTCATTTTTTTTTATTACCTATCTCCCCTCAACCAGAATGGAAGTGCCATAAGAAAAGAGACTTTGATTTGTTCATGCTTTTTCAACAGAGCCTAATAATGGCTCTTACTGATCCATAAATAAATGAATGAGTCTATACAGCATGCACCTGGCACCAGATAAGTTTCAGGTCTTCATTATTTTCTCGATGTGTCCCACTATTTCCTTAATGTGAATTTAATTAAGTCCCTCAAACCAAAAGACTGCCTCTTGATCTTCTATTTACACAGTATGAAATGGTGTTAGATTATACTAAGTACTTCATATATGCATCCTTAATGTCCACTTAAAGATGGTTTGATGAAAGATTATTAAAAGTTAGGTATTTGAGACACCTACCATACACTTCTGTAGTACTTTAGCTGCACTTATTAAGATAGTTATTACTGGACCTTTACTTTCTGTCCAGGATAATGTACATAGACCAATGGAAAAGCAATTCGGAAATGGCGATTGACTACTTTTTTTTTTTTTTTTTCCTTTTCAGGTAACATGTAATCTAAGGACGTAAAGGATAAGATATTGAGTCTGGGAAGTTGAGAGTGATTTCATCTAATGTCTTCTGTAGAGTTGTAGATTTAGCAAATTAAAATTCAGGATGCCCCGTTAAAACTGGATTTCAGATCAATAGTGAATAATGTTTAATTTGGTATGTCCATGCAATGCTTGGGGTATTCTCTCTCTCTCTCTCTCTCTTTTTTAAAGATTTTGTTTATTTGTTTGTCAGAGAGTGAGAGAGATAGAGCACAAGAAGGGGGAGCAGCAGGCAGAGGGAGAAGAAGGCTCCCCACTAAGTAAGGAGCTTGATGTGGGTTTCAATCCTAGGATCCCAGGATCATGACCCAAGCCGAAGGCAGACGCTTCACCAATGGAACCACCCAGTCACCCTCCTTGGGGTATTCTTATACTAAAAAATTATTTGTTATTTATCTGAAATTTAAATGTGATCAGGCATCCTGTATTTTTTCTGGCAACCTTATTTTGGAGTTTTTGATAGACTTACCAGATCCTTGCCATGTGTTACTTATTTAATTGTGATAATGTAAACATCTTTGTAAATAGTATTTATTCTTTCAAGCCACTAACATACCCTTTAAGAAAAATTGTTATAATTGACCTATAACACTGTGTAAGCTTAAGGTATAGAGCCTGTCAATTTGATACATTTATATATTGCAATATGATTACCACATTAGCCGACACCTCTATCACTCTTGACAAATTATTGCTTTATAGATAAAGCATATCCATATGGATATCAAAGAATAAGGGTTGCTTCCAGGAATTCAAGACTAGAAACCAGGACTAAAAAACTAATAAACAGGGTCTGTTTATCTCTTTGACATAGAGCCTTTATTGAGCATTCTTTTCCTGGATTGCTGCCTTTCTAGTGACCTTTGGTTCTCAAGACGTGGGTAATCTATTTACTCCAGATTGGGGGTTCAGTTTGTGGCTCACTTATGTCAAAGTCCAAAACTGGAGTAAATAACATTCTAGAATAGTTTGCTTTGGATGACATTTGGTCCTTTTCTTTATTTTGCCCTTTCAGTTACTGTACTCATACTTTAATAGCATTTTTATTGGTCGTGTTTTTCTGAAATTAAGAATAAATCAAATGCAAATGTCAGCATTCTCCCCTTATATAAAAATCTCTGTGGAAGCAAAATGAAAACATGTTCCGGGAAGTGTACATTTTTGTATCTTACTCAATAGGAGATTAGACTTGAGGAAGACAGAAACCTTTCAACGTTCTCACTGAGAAACAGTGACTTCTTGAGTCTGTACAGTTCATGCAGCCATATTCCACTAGCTCGTCTGACTTTGCTCCTGCTGCCTCTAGGCCTGCATGAATCTCCCATAAGCTGCTAAAGCCAACCTCACTCAGGTCTATGCTTTTGTTTTAGTATTTTTTATAAAAATTTATTTATTTAAGAGAGAGAGAGAGAGACAGAGCACCAACAGGGGAAAGGGACAGAGGCAGAGGGAGAAGCAGACTCCAGCAGGAAGCCTGATGTGGGGCTTGATTCCGGGACCCTGAGATCATGACTTGAGCTAAAGACAGATGGTTAACCCACTGAGCCACCCAGGTGCCCCATGTCTGAGCTTTTGGCAACTGGAGAATCATAAAAAATACATCAAAATACATCATTTATTCCCATTTCAAACCTCATGCTAGACTCTGAGGATACAGAATTGGAAGATTCAAGTTTCTTGGTGATTGTTATGATTACACAATGAGAATCTTCAGAAAACTGTAGAGTTCAGTCAATCAACATCCTTCATTAAAGCAAGAGTTCAGGACTTCAGAGGTTAATCTGGGATTCTTGTTCTTTCCAATCTAGGGTACTGTTGAAGTTTCTCTGAAAGAGACATCAGTGTGACCTGAGATCGGTGAAGGCATTTTTTCACATTGATCTAATTTTTGGGACAGCAGTTTTCACAGAAGGAGTGCCACTCGAGGCAAGAAGGAAAGAGGGAAAGGCAAGAAGGAAATGCTTATGCTGCTGAAACTTTAGAAGAAATCAAAGCCCTGGAATTTTATTTAATTATGATGATTCTATTTGGTCATTTTCTTTTAGTTTATTAGTGTTTTAAGTATTTCATTGATATAAATTGTAAGTATTTCTCTAAACTTTAATTTTTTTTTAGGCATTTGGTTGTAAAGCCTTTGTGCTTTCATAATTTCCTGCCGCTATTCTTCCACCCCATTATAATTTATAGACATGTTCATGTTTCTACTTATCTCTCCCATCTTTACAGCCTCATTAAAGTCATTCATTAATTCACAAAATATCCATTAAATACTTAACAGTTACAAGCTGAGATGATACACTGTGAGAAACCGGGGTCTGGTACAGCTCTAAAAGATCATATTGGGTGCTACAGAAAATACAAAGATCAACCACACAGAACAGTGTTAACACAATTCAGAAGTGGAGGAGATGAATTTCTTTATAACTAAACCAATGTAGATCTTAACCTAGTTCTCAACCATTGTGGGAAAGACTTTGGAATAGATCTTAATTTTTTTCTACTTTCAACTCTCTACTTTTAACCTCAAACTAGTCAATTATTCTGGACTTCAATTTTCTCATCTATTAAAATAGGGGGAGTACATCTAGGTTTCAGCTCGAATATTGCAAAGATCAAATGAGTTTGTCTTTGCCATTATGTATCTATCACAAGTAGTCCTAAATAGTGACCTTTCAAGGGGATGAATGTGAGGCTGCTGACTAGGGGAAATTAGCTATCAAACTCCTTACAATGTCCCTAAATGGATTCATGTGCTGTTGTTCATTAGTTGTTTATTGCTGTATAACAAAGTACCATGAATGTAGTGATTTAAAACAAAATAAAACATTATCTCATAAGTTTTCAAAGGTCAGGAGTCCAGACACAAATTCCCTGGGTCCTCTGCTCAAGGTCTCACCAGGTTGAAATCAAAGTGCAAGCCTGGGCTCTGATTTCATCTGAGACTTGGGGTCTTCCAAGCTCATTCGGGTTTTGGAAGCCTTCATTTTCTTACAGCTATAGGACTCAGGTTCCCATTTTCTTGCAGGTCGTCAGAGAAGGATCACTCTTGGTTCCTAGATGCCATTCACCATTTCCTGTACCTGGCTATCTCCATAAGGAAGAAATTTGCTCCTTCAGGGCCAGCAGGAGAAGCCCTTGCACTTTTCTTCTTTTAGGATGGGCCCATCCCTTTTCAGGGCTCACCTGATTAGGTCACATCTGCTCAGTAGCTCCCTTTTCTTTACTGAAAGTCACATGAAAAACTTGTCACATTTAGTCCAATTATAATAGTGAAATCCATCATATCCACAGTCTTGTTCACATTCAAGGGGAGGGAGTCTATAGTGTGTGCACACTGGGGGGGTGAGCATTGGGGGGACTCTAACAATTCTGCCTACCACACTCTGTGTGAGAATTGATATAGACAAGTAAGACCCCACCCACCGAAAAGGGAGAATTCTGACTTAAAATGATCATACTTCTCAGCTGTTATGAAAAAGGAATCAACTTTCTGTTCTAAAGCTGCTTGAATGAAAGGGGGGACTGTTTTTCACCTGAGTAGTTAAAGTAGAATAGATGGAAAAGGTAAAGTCAGTCAGAGGAGGAAATGAGGTCAGGAAGAGATCCTTAATCTCTTGCATTAATGAGCTTTACAATCAACTATCCTATTAAGTCAGAATCATTCAATCCATTCTATACAAAAATGTAAATGGATTAAGGGAGACTCTGACTCCTCCAATGCAATGTCTTAAGTTCCCTAGTTTGTAATAATGTTTCATTTCTAATAATATTTTCATATTTTTCACAAGCAAGGAATTAAATTCAGCACTTGAGAGAATAGTATTATACATATTCTAAATAAACTTAAAGAATGTTAACCAAATAATAACCAAATAACCAAATGTTAACCAAATAATAACCTTTCAGAGGAAAGGGTTTAGTTTCTGGAAAGGAATACACAAAGACACAGTTGGTCAATAACTACATTGGCCAATGACTGTTTCCATGTTGGCAAAATTGATTTTGCAATTTCCTGAGAAATCCTGACTGGTGATGAAAATGATAAGCATATTTATTTTTCCCCCTCAGAGGAATCCAAATCTTACCTCTCTCTCCTTTGCCTACATCTTTTTGTGGCTTCACCACTTCTTTCATTTTTCTTTGGAGGTTAAGGCCAAGAAGGGAGAAAAGGATAGGGCAGCAGTCTGAGAATTTACAACAGACACAGAGATAAATGAGACTACTTGTTTCCCCAGGGTCCTGTACTAAAAACTAGTAGCTTCACATAAAACCAGTAGCTGCCTTGCATCTTGGGTGGCTTTGCCTTAGTGATACATCACATTAAAGATGGGATGTGTCATAGTTCATTAGCTTGCCTCTCCTATTATATTTGGTTACAATGGGACACTACTCAAAATCAACATGCCTGAAATTGAAGACAGATGGCCAAGTAAAGGGCTACAGAGCTTAATATAATTGTTATTTCCTTTTTTATTGTGCTTTTCTCTCCATTTATTATAAGAGCCCGTTAGAACATTGCACTTTTGAAAAAGTGTCATTTCTTTGGAAAGTAAGCAACGGGAGTCCCAAGGCCAGACAAGCACAAGTGGATTCTCTGCTAATACAATAAGCTGAAGTGATATTTGCTTTTGGCAATGCTGTTTGTCTCTATGTTTGCCCAGGTTGATATTTGTAGGAAAATAAAATGAAAGAAGTTTATTTTAGTTCTATCTGACTCTAAAAGGGAGGTTTCTGAAATGTTTCCTTATTCATGATAAGGATAGTGAGAGTTATAGGAAATCAGTCCAAAAATAATGTCCATTGAAAGTTAAAGTCTATGAGACTACAGTGTTCTGAGTTTTAACAAATGGTATCCTCACTGCCTTTCGTCTAACAACTTGGGGCTTATAAAGGCACAACTTGGGGCTTATAAAGGCACTAGATCAATTTCTTCCTGGTTTGTATTCACCTCAACTCCTTAGGGCCCAGTGCAAAGGCAGAAATTGACTTTTGGTGAGGCCCCCTTCTTCTAAACACACACAGAGATACCTTCACACATTTTACAGTTTATTTCTAGGACTTTTAATCATCACCAGATCTTTAAACATTGAACCGCTCTTGAGACACAATTCTAAGGACTGGTATGCGGATGAATATACCCAAATTTTGCCAAGCTACATGATAATGTTTGAGAGGCAAACATGAGTGTAAGGAGAAAAGTAAGAAATAACACTCAGGAGGCATTTTATATGCCAGGTTGTAGGAACAAAGTTGTCTGTTTCTTATGTGGTTTCATACTGGATTTTGTTTAGGGGAAAAGCAATTTGGGTACATAGATACATAATTACATAATTTTGTTTTCTAAATGAAAAAGTGACAACTTTTAAAATTGTGACAGAAACTTTTAAAAATTGATGGGATGTATGCAGATTTGTTATTGCCCAAGAGGAATAGCCACACAGGGTAGGGAAAACAGTGAATTTTTTGCTGTTTACATTTCAATTCCCAAAGATAATTGTTTAGCCAAGATGTTTAGCCTTCATTGTGGATCATTAGGAGCCACTGATAAAAGATTCTGTTTGGATTTTGCAAGTTTGTTTGAATCTGTATGCTTTTTTTCCTCTCTCTGAAGCCAAGCTACATCAATGCTTGTGCATTGACTGTGGTGATGATTTAGAAGTGGTGTTTAAACTATTGGTCACATTTAGAATTTGAATAGACACAAAGACAATTAATAAATTAATACTGGTAGCAGACACTCATTGTGTGAGTCTAGAAAAGGAATTTTTTGTGTTTTGCCATTTTACTGTGTTTTGCCATTTAGACTCTTGGCATGTTGTCACCTGTGCATGAGGTGCATACATGTGGTGTGTTGGCCTGCCAGGGCATATGGTATGGTCCAATGAACACAGGGTTTGCTTGTGTGCTTGCGTGTATCCACTTTTATCGTCTTTTTTAATTAAGCAAGTTATATTTATTTATTTTCCTTGAAAAAATATGTAATATAGATCAAAAAAATCTTTAAATCAACTGTAATCCCATTACACTGAGATAACTATTGTTAGTTAAAAAACTTTAAAATACAATCTCCATACTGTGTTAAAGCCTTTTTTAGGAAGCCGAGTTCATGTTCTTTAACTTGCTTGTAGGACAAAAGAAAAAAAGAAACATCCTCAGTATCCAGCTATAAAAAATCCAGTAAGGATATATGTTGTTATGTATAAATATATATGTGACTATGTGCAGAAGACTTACTTAAATGGTATCAGACTGTATGTATTGTTTTGATCCTGTCACTTTCAATTAACATATTATGAACTGCTTTTCACAGTAACAAATACAAATACATGGTAACATTTCATTTAGAATGGACCATTTCACATGAATGGATGTATCGAAGTATGCTTAACCAACTCCTTATAGTTGGGCATTGAGGTTATTTCCTTTTATTTTTTCCTATTACAAACAAGCAAAAGAACAGAGATGTGATTTCCTGAAGAAAAGCTTTAAGGTTTGTGGTAAGAGCGTTAACTTTATGGATTAGAGGAAGATCACTTTCAGAGACTCTCAGGAAGAGGCTAGAGGAGGAGAAGCAGAGGAAAATCACACTGTATTGTGCCAAGCATTGCATTAGGTACTGGATAAACATCATTTTTTATCCTAGGGCATTACCACCATTTTGTAAAAGTATCAACCATAGTTCAGTAGAGGTGAAGGAACTTTCCCCAGGTTGCCAAGCTTGTCAGCATCAGAGCTACCCAAAGCATTGTCCTAAGATTCACGAAGTCAGTGTCATGTCTTCTTATTGGTGCACCCACTCCTAGCTGAGCTCTCACCTACAGCACCTACTTACAAGGTGTTACTGTACACCTCATGGTTCACACGATGGTTTTGAAAAGTTTTTATGTAAACCGAACTTTGAAGATCAAATGATATTTTTTATTTTATTTATTTTTAAAGATTTTATTTATTTATTTGACAGAGAAAGCCAGCAGAAGCAGGGGAGCAGCAGGCAGAGGGAGAGGCAGAAGCAGGCTCCCCACTGAGCAAGGAGCCCAATGTGGGACTTGATCCCAGCACCCTGGGATCATGACCTGAGCCCAAGGCAGATGCTTAACTGACTGAGCCACCCAGGTGTCCCCTAAATGTCATTTTAAATGACAGGGTATTTGTATAACATATATTTATATTTAATTATACAAATGATATAATTTATATAAGATTTTAAGTAATAAGCTATTGCACATTTTAGAGGTATTTTCATCAATAGGTCCTGCTTGATAAAATAAGTATCTTTCTGCAATGTAAATAATTCATTCTTTTCTCTTTTTCAAATTCGTTCTGTCTTTGCATCTATTAGTTCATTTTAAACAGGGTCATATTTGTCAGTTGTACTCTATGGTTAGTAATCTGTAGGTTTCAAGTAATTGCCAAATCTGGAAGTGTCCTTGGAGTTTTTAGAAATGACATTTCATGGTGTGAAGTGTACGTTTGTAGCAGAAAAGTCAAAGGGACAATCAGTACACTTGTACCTGGAGATGGAAAACCTAGTTCCTGGCTCTGATATAGTCACTGATTAACCATGAAAGCTAGGAAAAATTATTCAGTCTTTCAGTACTGAGTTTTTGCCTGTGAGATAAAATCTCATGGTATTGTCATGGGCAAAGAGAAAGAGTAAATGTAGAAAGTTGATATTTAAGAAACTATGATGGGCCACACATTGCATTAGGTGCTTAATACCTTTTATATCAAATTGGATATTTCTCATGCTTCCAGTACCAGTTACGAATGTTGTTTGGTTATAATGGAACCAGAAAGATAGTGTTGAATCAATGACTGATTAGAGACGGGAAGTGAACAAACCAAAAATGGTCAGGATCAACTCGTTAGTGCTGCAAAAAGAGAGTGGGCAGGACCAACGGTCAAAATCTAGACAGAAGTAGTTGACGTTGGCTTTGACTCTAAAACTGTTTTGTTAATTTCTTGATACTACCACAATTAAGTCTCAGATTGGAAGAGATTAAGGAATTTCCCATGGGTTTAGACATGCTGAACAGTAGGAGAATCTTGAGTGGCAGTTAGATAAGCATGTGGAATTCCATGATAATTTTGTGAAGATAAACAAGACCCAAGCACACCCAAATGTGGCCTGAAAAGAGCCTAGGGAGGACAGGGATAAGAGATTAATAACAAAAGAACATGTATTGAGTGTGGGTGAAACAGGAGATGAAATTCAGTGATGACCTTCTGTGAAAAGTAAAAGCCAACTCTCTTGAACGAAGCTGGGAAGGATCCTGAGGAGAAACAGATTAATGAAGAGTAGAGGAGGAGCAAGCTTGAGGCCAGGGTTATCAGCAACTGAGGAGAGATGGGGTTGAGACAGGTGGAAAGGCTATGCTCTTAGAGGGTTAGGGGCAGGAAGAGAATTAGGATTGTCATCAGATTTGGAAGTGATGGAGAAAGAAATTTGAGGTTTCTAGGAAATTCAAAGTGATGACAAATCTATATGGTTTGGAGGTGAGTGAGAATGTCTGGCAGCAGTTGTCAGAAGTAGCTGGGAGGGTGGTGTTTAATTTCTGAAACATTTAGGTGGATGTTCATAGATTGGTTAGTAGAAGTCAGTAGGGGATAGTTCTTCTGTGAGTTTAGCTAGGGTAAGAGAATCAAGTTAGCGAAATAACAAGAATTAGAAGTCACTCCTGCAGACTTTGTTGATGATACAGGATAAGTTTCAGGGTAGGATAATTAATCCTACATATCTATATTACTGACATCATCACTTTAATTCAATCATTCACCCATCTCTTTAGCAGAGTTGTTTTTTTTTGTTTGTTTGTTTTAGATTTCCTTTTATGTTCTAGGCATTGTGCTGTGCCAGAGATATAAGATCAGTAGAAATAGTTTCTATCTACAAGAGATTTATGATTAGTGGAAAGATAGAAATTCATATCAGTGAAGAACAAAAAGTATTTCCTGTGTAATTACAGACAGTGACTCAGCTCAGGGCCAGCATGTCAGGAGGGCTTCCTAGAAGAGATCCCATGCAGGCTGAGTTGGGAGATAAGGCTGCTCTACAGCTGATCTAGGACAGATGGTCAGACCAAAGGGAGCAACTTATAAAAAGTTCTATATGGAGGCACAGATAGCCCCACAGGGGGCCTGCAGGCAGTTCAGAGGGAAGATAGTTGAGGTACGACAAAGCCTGCAGCAAAGCCCCATTCGCCCCAAACCACACACTGCCATTGCTACCATACAGCCACCATAGACAATTTTGGCAACACTGACTTGTCTTTCTAATCCATAGTAAGGCCCAACTGACACTCACAGAGAAAACACAGATAACAAACTGTCCCAAGGAACACAACATGACTCTTTCTCGACTGAGGTCATTTAACAAAGCCATAGAGATATTGAGTAAAGAGTATTCCTGGTTTCCTCATCTAGACATGGGACTTTACAATGCATCTATTCACCTTTCAATGCCAATAATCTCAGTATCCTGTGTTTGGTAGGAATTTAATAAACATTTGTTGAAAGAATGAAGCAAAATCATCATACTGAAGTTTGGAAAGGCAGAGAGGAAAACCAGAATGCTACCTCATCATAAAACAATCATAGTAATAATAATGTTAATAAAAATAATGTTGGTAATAAGTAATAATAGCTGCAATTTAGTGAGTGCTGACTCAATATTATCAGGCACTAAGCACTGGTTATACATTTTTTTGTTTAATCCTCCCCAAAGCAGAATGATGCAAAAAAAAAAAATATTATCTTCACTTTACAGATGAAGACACAGGCTTAGACATGTTCAAGACACTACTCAGGATCACTTGGGCTCTGGGGTGTGGAACCATGGCTGGATTGAAAGTTCCAACTGGTTTCACAGTATGCCCTGAACCCTCACACCTCAGTATCATCAGGAAGCTTCACAGCTCAGTGACCTACCCAGCAGGACTCCTGTTACTGGTGAGATGCTGAGACAGACTGGTGTGCAGTTTTCCCAATACCTACAGAGAAAGCTTCTCTTTCACTTCGTGGTGCCACTGCCCAGGTCACGTTTGAGCCCCAGCTGATTCTGCCTGTCTACCAATCTCTGCTTATTTGGCTGCAGAGTACTGGCCCAGGAGTGCTCCTATTCTTCCTTTCTCTCTTTCCACCAACATCTGTCTCAACTGTGTTCTGTGAGTCTTGTGCTGGGGCCCTTGCCCATTTCCTGGAGTAAGGATCATTGCATAAAAACAGGTTGTATGGGAGTTCATTGGCAGAGACTAGGTACAGTTCAGGAAGAAAGTAACTGTTCAGCATTATGTCCAATAGAGGAAGAGCATCTTGGCTTTCAGATCCTTTTGTTTTTACTGGTTCCTTTCTCTCTCTTCCTTCCATCTTCCCTCCTTCTCTTCTCTCCCCTCCTTCCCTCTCTTCCTTCTTTCCTTCCTTTTTCTTACGTGGTAGTTAACCATTAAAAAAAGATGACTTTGCTTCCCTCTTCTGCACAATCCTCATCTAAAATTAGAAAGTGGTTATCTGGACAAGATATGAAAGGTTGAAACCCAGTAATTTAGTCCAGCTTCTCTCCTGATTTAGATGTACCATCTGCAACATCCTTTACCAGCCTTGCTTTATCCTGTTCTCGAAATTCTGGGGGACATGATATCTGCTACTTTCTTTCTGCAACAACCTAATCTAGCTCTCATTAGCCATTGAAAGTAGGACAACCCCATAATTCACCAAAACTGTGATACATTTAAAAGAAAAAGGAGGGATGCCTGGATGGCTCAGTTGGTTAAGCAGCTGACTTTACCTCTGGTCATAATCCCAGGGTCCTGGGTTAGAGTCCCACATCAGGCTCCTTGCTCAGCGGGGAGCCTGCTCCTCTCTCTCCCTCTGCCTGCCACTCTTCCTGCTTGTGCGTGCTCACTCTCTTTTTCTCTCTCTGTCAAATAAATATATAAATACTAAAAAAATAAAGAATAAAAATAAAAACAAAAGGAGGGAGGTACTAAAACAAATTCAGTTATTTGTTGAAATGTTTATTGATCAACGGAATGATCATAGTAAATTGTTGGACCTGTAAAATCGTTGTATTCAAGAACTATTTCAAATAATGCATTTTCTTAAAAACAAAAACATCTATGTAAATTAAAACACCATGTAAAACATATGTTTATATTTATCTGAACATTTAAAAAATCATGTGGTCTGAGTAAGTCTTCCTTGTACAAATTCCTGTATTATTTAATTTCTTAGTTGTATCTACCCTTAAAAATGTGTCACTGGCATTTTTCCAAGGATGTATTATTTTCAATGTGGTCTTGGTATTCTTTTTTTCATAAAAGTGTCTTCAATCTCCTTCAAAATTATATTTTGTGACGAATATATATAAATTTACTGACATCATCAATTTGACCCTTCTCTACATCACGATATTACTAATTGAGAAATTCATTCCTTCACATGCTGAGGTGCTAGGTAAGCTCAGAGCAAATTCTACTAAAGGAAACTTTCAATTCTAATTTTTTTTCTCCATTGAAAAGCATAAATATTTTCACAGGTGTTGTTTTTGCCTCTATTCTGGGTATTTCTCTTTGATAAATAAGATCTATTTATAATTCTTTCAGACAATTAACCAAACATAGATGCTTTCAATTTTATTCCATTCTCATTTAGAAGATAAATATATCCAATAAAAGTAAGAACTTGATCAAATGATTCTTCCTACAACTCAAAATATTTCAAAAGGCAATTATAGAATTTAAAAATGAAATCTGGTACAGAATTTGAGCTCCCCTGGCTGAGTTTTGTTATTCCCTTGCTTTGATAGGGATCAATTGCAATGTGTTCTGGTTTGTAAACTTTGCTTTCAATTATTGCAACTTTCATAAAGCTTCACCTGCTTTTTAAAAATTTTTATCTGTTTGAGGAGCACTGGAGGTCATATGTAAGTGATGCATCTCTAATTTCTGTTCCTGAAACCAATGTTACACTGTATGTTAACTAACTAGAATTTAAATAAAAACTTGAGACAAAAAAAAGGAAGATAATTCTTGTTTGTTGAATACTTTGATTAAATATTTTTATTGATTAAAAAAGCTGTTATCAAAATTTAGAAGAGTAACTTACAGAAAGTCCCCTGCCATTAAGAATTCACAAAGGAGTTATTTGGAAACTTGTAATTTTTGGTGCTGAATTGATGATGGGCTGAAAAGAAAAAAAAAGTGGATGTTACCCTGTTAGATGAGTTTCTTTTATTCAACATAAGCTTCATCACAACAATTCATAGTATTATTACTCTATGTATATGTGAAAATATAAATTTTAGCAACTAGAGATTATCCTGGTATAAAATATCCCAGTTTGTTTGGGCAATCATGAATTATTTGTACGACAAAACTAATTCTAAGTGTATTTCTGCCTCCCAGGTTTCTTAATTTAGAAAGAACATTAATTTTGCCAAAATTATCCATTCCTCCAATATTTGTATTCATATTATCAATGTAGTTTGTCCCTTGTGAATTGGATACTTCAAGTTATAATTCACTTAACCGATGTCTCAGTTGAAGCATCTGATGTTGGTATGAAACTGGGTATCATTTAGATATTTGCAAGTTCTTTCATTGCCAATGAAGTCAAAGCTAACTTTTGGTAATGCATAAAAAATAAAACCCCAAACTCTTAGAATGGAAAACGAGTGAAATTCTTGTATAAAAATAATCATCTGATTAAATGGAAAGTTAGGTTTCAAAGAATAATATATAAATGCACTTTCTGACAATGTCATGATAAGTTATCATCTTAAAATCACTAGTAACTTAGGAAGTATTCAAATTGAATTATATAGTATTACTGAAACTTTTGACTTTGGATTTACAAAATAGCAATCTTATATAGTTCAACCTAATGAGACATTAATGCATTGTCAGCAGATTAGTGTTTTTGGATTTTTATGACTGGGAATATCACTATGACCTTTATGTGAATGCTGTCAACAAATTTTGTGAACTAGAAATTCAGAACTTAAATTTTAATTACAAAAATAGTTTCGTTTTTTTTTCAGCATGTTATTGCTAAAAGGGTTTATTGCAAAGCGAAACAGAATTAAACAGTAAAATAATTAAATAATTGAAGATTAACGCTGTGCAAAGTTTAAAACAAAACAAAACCCTGAAACAAGGCTGTTCCAATTATTTGTTTCATGTTCTGTGGCAGAAAATCTTGGCCTTTGTTTTCCTGCATATAGTTAGGACCACCTAACTTATAATTTTCTCCGTTTTCCTTTCCCCTTCCTAATAGGTGGCATGGTAGCTTTGTGCAGCTTGTGAGCCAAGTATGAGCAAAGCAATGGCAGATTGGGACACCAAGTAGCCCACAGTAATAGCAACATTCACTGCTTATCTCTGCATGACCTGAGGCTGGACCAGTTAGCTGCCCTCAGTTGTCGGGGGTCCCAAGGGACTTATTTTCTCAGTAAACTTTCTGCATGATGTTTTATAAAGGCAGGTGTTGGGAAAGGATTGAAGAAAGAGAGAGAGAGTCACTGTTGATCACCTTTCAGATTTAACAACATGTTTGAAGTGAAAATTCTGTTTACTTACATGTATCTCACAAATAGTGGATGAGACCATGGCACAGAAGCTGGAAATACAAAGTGGAAGTAGGCTCAACCATCCTATCTTATTTTAATGCAACTAGAATAATAATACCACTTTGCTTAAAAAAAAAAAATGAGACATCCAGCCATGGGTGATGTATGGAATTATTGAATCGCTGTATTATACATTGTACACCTGAAACTAATGTAACAAGGTACATTCACTATCCTGGAAAGAAAATTTTTAAAAAAAGGGAAATCCAGAACAAAAGCTAAATTAGAAAGGATATTGCCTTAACAGGCATAGACCAGAACACCCTATCAAACCAGAATATATGATCATCCTGATTAGAGAGTTACTCATTCACCCATTTGGCAACATAACACAAATGCTTTATTAAGAAATGAGAGTATGGGGGGCGCCTGGGTGGCTCAGTGGTTTGGGCCTCTGCCTTCAGCTCAGGTCATGGTCTCAGGGTCCTGGGATCGAGCCCCACATCGGGCTCTCTGCTCCGTGGGGAGCCTGCTTCCTCCTCTCTCTCTGCCTGCCTCTCTGCCTAGTTGTGACCTCTCTCTCTGTCAAATAAATAAATAAAATATTAAAAAAAAAAGAAATGAGGGTATGTGCAAGAAAATAAAACTGTTTGTGATGAAAAGTGCTTATGATTTCAAGGGGTCAGTTTTACTGCAACCTGACCTGCTGTGGTTTTAGTTCCATCTCTGGGTCAATATCATAGGCATCACCTCCTCTGTCTGCCTTATGTTTACCCATCAGTCCCTGGAATACTGCACTCAGGCTCTCCATGCTACTGGTTCTCAAACACCTGTGTGCAGAAACGTCACTCAAGAAACTTCCTTAAGAAGTATATAGCTCTCCGACTGGCCCCTAGGATTCTGATTCTGTAATTTACAAGTGCAGCCAAGAGATCTGCATTAAAAAAAAAAAAATTTTTTTTCTGTGATTTTATGATTCAGGCACTATGTTTCCATTGGTGCGGCCTAATAGGGTCTTTTTTTTTTTTTTCCCCACGCATAAGATCACATTGTGGGTTGATATCCTCGTAGCCATCTCTGAATAACCATCAAGCTATATCTTTCCGATCTCATACCAAAACACTTCAGGGTATGATTATCTAGGCAATGGAATATTTATTTAAATGAATTCCACAGTAAGTCCTGCTTTCTTTCTCAAAACTCTGAAATATAAAGTTGGTCTGATATGCTCCATTTCTTCCTTATCCCTCTTTCCCTCCCTCTTTACCCCTCTCCTTCCAACAGAGGTTATTCCTGGCAAGGTCTCTGCGAGGGAGTATGATACCACCTGAGAAGCTAAACAGACCCAGATACAAATCATTCTACTGGAGTCTTGGAGTAGCCTTCAAAGAAAAACAAATTCCATACCAGCCAGAGCCTGTGTGGAAGCCAAGAACTGCCAACATATTTGGAAGGTCAAATGCCTACAGAAACATGGTCCCTAACTACCTTCTAGAGAGACCATCAGTTGAGAATGAAAGTGACTTGCAATTTCATTACTTACAGGTCCTTGAATTCAGCATTCAGAATTTTATAACAATAGTAGACCTAACTTATCTGCATGAAAATAACACCAAATAAGACTAGTAATACCAAAAAAGACTAATTCAGAGCTACCCAGATTTTCATATGTTTAATGTGGTCCCAAATTCTTCAATTCCCATTCACAAACATGCAAAATAAGAATTTAAAATATGCAGTGTATATGAATAAAGTAGAGCTATCAACTGAAACCAAATAGTTTGTCGGATATCAGAATCAATGCTACATTTTCCTTATAGATTTCAATATAGATGTGACTTTATAGTTAAGCCAAAGTCAACCCATTGCACTTCTGCCTTAGATTTAAATTGAGAACACTGGTGAATCCCATGGGGAGAAGTAAAACCAATAAACGAGGTTCTGGTTTTCTTGAACATACAACTGTATGGACAGAGGAAAGGAAATGATATCCTGCTGGTCATAGAGGCGGTAATGCCAAACTCTTTCCCCTGAGCATTAGCATTAAAAAAAAATTCAGTTACACTACTTTCCTTTTAATCCACATTGCTTCTCTGAAGATAACTTTAAACAGATCAAGAACAACATTGCTAAATATTCAAAAATGTCCTCAGGGAAAAAAACCCTTGTTCTTTTTCATAAGAAAAACAGGTTATTTTTGAGCCCTTTGGTAGGCTGAAAATTAAATTTAGGAGAGGAAAAAAGGTTATGTTTTTATTTTATAGAAAAAAGGAATAGTAAATAGGTACCTTTTTAATTTAGTTTTTGCTTCAGACTATCTTATCAGTAAACTTCATATTTGGCAGTCTGAAGGTAATAGTTCCTAAAAGAAAAAGATATGTCAAAATGCTTGGAGAATGGAGATGCTATCCTAAAAGGGAAGTCTTCAGCTGACAAGCTCTGCAAATACATTTGATGAAATCGAATACCCATTCTATTCTAATAGGCATAGCAACTCACTCTTCTAGAACTCAGTCAATAATGAGATCACTTGTTGTTGTCCAAGGCAGTGCAGATTTTGTTGTTAAAGGAGCCAGACAAGGAAGGTAGGAACCATCTAGTTCAGCATGCTCAGAAAAGTGAGGTCCAGAGACTGGCTTAAGCCCACATGGTAGTTAATTCCAGAAAATGCAAAAGGACTTTTTGAGTATTTGGGGTAGACTATACATTGAATTCTGGTTCATAATGCCAATTCTTTTTCATCAGAAAGAGAAATTATTTGTCCATTATCCTTCAGCATTAGCATCAGTGTGCACGAGATACTTTCTCAGCCAATAGACAGAACTGGGGAAGCAGATACCTATGAAACACTGTCCTTAGGTATCCCAGAAAACCACCTCTTCCATACTTTACCTCAACGGTAAACAAGTACCACTGTCTGCTAGTCACATTAGTTTTCTAAAATCCCTGGAAATGTGTTGGTTTGTTGCATATTGTGCTCAATGAGACTATTCTTCACCTAGTTGATGCCCCCGCTCCAAAAACTGAGTCATTTTGGCCTCTTCCTCTTCTGTCCCCAGCCACGTTCCAACAGGATCAAGTCTTAATGATCAACAGATGGTCCCTTCCTTCTCCACTACTAAGATGGCCTTAGGCTTTTGCCTTCTTTTGCTATTCTATTATGGTAGTTGGCTGTTGCTTTTTTTTTTTTAAACTATGCCTCATTTGTCTCCGTGCATCCATTTACTGTCCAAAATACCTCCAGATAAAGCTTACTAAAATGTAAGTCTAATTCCCACTGTTTACTTGTTCAGAATGCGTCAGTAATTTCCCTATCATTTACAGAGACAAGTCTGAACTCAGCAGGGCATGGCATCCTGAGTTCTCCATGCTGATGCCTTAGGCAGTCTCTCTGACCCCGCACCTTTTGTGTTGCTAATTGCTCTCCTTCCTCTCCCTGGTCATGCCCCATGCTACTGTACTCATATCCACACCAAGTACCATTTCCGTCATTTTACATCTTTGATAATACTGTTCCCTGTGTCTATAATGTCCTCTCCTTCTTTGACATCTTGTCCAAATGGAAACACCCATTTGCCTCCTGTGTCAAGAGTTACCTTGTATATAAAGCTTTTGCTATGGACTTCTCCTCTCCATGCCCCTGTGCTCTGTCATCTTGTTCACAATGCTTTATTCACATATGTATCCTTTCTCCCAGCAGTTCTTGAATTTATTTCTGTGGCAAAAAACCTAACAGATGCTCTTCATATCTGTACCATTTCATGGGTACATCTAGAATTAGATCCAGGGGCTACAACCTCACCCCTTTCTTTTCTACTTAAAATAGTACATAAAAGTATAAATGATGAAGGGTGCATTTCTAATATGGAGATCCTTAAAACAATATAATTTAAAAGCTTCAGATGTTTACTAATTAAAGTGCAATCACCCCGGTGATAATCTAAATAAATCTAAAAATCAGTGCTTTGAGATGCTGCAAGGAGGCCTTTGTCTTCTCCACTGTTATAATATTAGTGTAGTAGGGGGCCTGGCATATAGTAGGTAATGAAGAAATGTTTGCTGAGTGTGTAAATTAATGAGCTACAGATTGGAGCTTTCAACATAAACATCTGGCATTTACAACTGCTGGCAGGAGTCGTGATTCCAAATAACGCTCATATGAGTTAACCCATAATGACCGAACTATTCTAATGAAGATTTTTTTTTTTACACTTTCCTCGGAAGTGTGCATTAAAAAGACAAAATATATCAATTATTTAGCTATTTATGTCCCTTCTTTATATATTGCTAGTTACAGTACACTTGATCAAAAGTAAGTCAAATGTATAAATCAAGTTGGAGATAAAGGCAAAGGGAACTGCTTATATTTCCAATTACATAATTCTTTAAAATCACTTCAGTCCTTCCTTTTTAGTTCAACTTCCCCCTTCCCCCCATCATTTAAGAGGGCAAAGCTGTGAGAGAAGTTGAAATCTGGAGAGAATTCATATATATTACAGGTCATAGAACTCCCACTTATACACAGCAGAGGAAGGGGAAGGAATGAACAGAGATTCAACCATGGGGAAATGATACTAGAAGTCAAAAAAATAAAAAGAGGCAATACTGTGAGCTAATTACAATGAATGCTTTTATCAGATAGCATTGGGGGTGTCACAAACTAACTCAAAATTTAGTGGTTCAAAACCATGATTATTTTTATGTTTTCTTGATTTATGGGTCAGCAATTTGGTCTGTGTTCTGCTAAGGGTCTATTGTTATAGGGTGGACTCAACTCATCTCAGGGGGAGCATCCTCAGGTATCTGGGATTGGCCTGTGCTAGGTGAAAGTGAAGGAATATTGCCTCTCTTCCAGATGGTCATTTGTCATCTGGCAGGACAGCTTAGGCTGGTTCTCGTGTCATGGCAGGCTTCCAAAAGCAAGAAAGGAAACAAGGTCTCTTGAGTTCCAAGCTTGAACTGACTGAATTCACTTCCACTGTTTTCTGTTGGTCAAAGCAATGAGGACAGATTCAAGGAGTGGAGGTGTACAGTCCTCCTCTTGATGGGATGAGTTATAGAAGAACATTGCAAAGGAGCATGCCTTCTGGAATGAAAATAATTTGTGGGTTTTTTTGTTTTGTTTCGTTTTGCATTTGACTAGAGACCTGAATTCGATTTTGGTGGATTTGAGAGCAGTTCCAACCTGAGGATCCCAAAGGGTTTGTTCTTTGACAGAGAGATTTGAACCCAAACATAAATGGTAAAATTGAAAAAGAAAAGAAAGACATTGATAAAAATGACTTATTTAGAGAAAGACAACTGGGGAGAGAGGCTTTGCTGTTTTAAATTCCAGTCTCTGTGTCCTTTACTGCTTTTTTTGATACCTCTGTCTCACCAGCTTTCGTGACCTGTGGTACAACATTGAGTAGAGGTGTGAAGAGCAAATAATCTTCTCTTACTCTTGATCTTGGGGTGGGGGGAGTCTTCTATCATTTAGTATAGTATCAACTATAGGCATTTTATAGATGGACTTCATTAAGTTAAAAATTTCCTTCTATTGCCACTTTGCTGGAATCGTTTTTTTTTGTTTTTTTTTTAAATCATGAATGGGTATTGAATTTTGTCAGTGGGTTTTCTATATAAATTGAGGAAATAATATGCTCTTTTCCTTTAATCTGTTAATGTGATAAATGGTATTGGTTGTTTTTTCTAGATTCATCCAATCTTGCATTTCTGGAATAAACTGTTCTCTGTATGATGTGTTATCTTTTTATATATTATTAGATTTGATTAGCTCATATTTTCTCGTGTGTTTCTGCATCAGATTTTGAGAGGGGTATTTACAATTTTCTTGTAAACTCTGTGGTTTTGATATCAACTTTTTTTTTGGTATCAATTTTGATGAAATAAATATTCTTCCCTTCTCTACTTTCTAAAATAATGTGCATAAGATTAGCATTATTTCTTTAATAAATATTTGATTAGTAATTCACCAGTGAAGATATCTGAGCCTTTATTACTCCATAAGGGAAACTAAAAAAAAATTTTAATTGAGGTATAATTGACATACATTATATTAGTTTCAGGTGAATGACATAATAATTTGATACTTGTATGTATTGTGAAATGATCACCACAATAAGTCTAGTTAACATCTATCACTATGTGTAGGTACAGAATTTTTCTCTTGTGATAAGAACATTTAGGATCTATTCTCTCTGCAACTTTCAAATCTGAAATACAGTATTATTAACTATAGTCCCCATGCTGTCTGTAATTTATGTCCTCATGACATGTTTATTTTATAACTGGATGAGAAGAGGATTTCATTATAGTTTTAATAATCATCGGGGTATTCAGGTTTTGTTTCCTCTTTGGTCAGTTTTGGTAATTTGTCTGTTTCAAGGAATGTGTTAATTTCTTATCTAAGCTTGTAAATTATGTGACATATTTGTTTTAGTAATTCCTTATTATAATTTACTATCTGTAGGTTTTGTAGAGATGTTCCCCTTTCACTTCTGATATTGATTTTTTGTGTCTTTTCTCCCCATTAATCTAACTTCAGCTTTACGAATTTTATTAATCCTTTCAAAGAAACAGTTTTGGTTTTGTTAATTTTTGTAACTGTTTGTTTATGATCTATTTCATTGGCTTACATTATATTGTTTCCTTCCTTCTTCTAACTCTGAGTGTAATTTGAATTGCTTTTTCTAGTTTAAGGTGGAAGATAGAAGGATCATTGATTTTAGACATCTGTTATTTTCTGATATAAGCATTTAAAATGACAAATGTCTCTCTCAGCATTATTTTACCTTTAACCCCTACATTTTAATGTGCAGTGATTTCATCTCAATTCAGTTAAAAATGTGTTCTAATATCTCTTGTGATATCTTCTTTGGCCCATGGGTTATTTAGAACCGTGTTTTTTTTTTTTTTTCAAATATTTGGAAATTTAAGAATATATTTAATTACTATGTTCTAATTAAATTCATTGTTGTTAATATATTCTCGATGATTATAATCATTTTAGATTTATTGACACTTGTTTTATTGACCAATACATAGTTTGTAAATGTCCATGTCCCTTTGATAGTGATGTGTGCATTCTGCTGATGTTGAGGGGAATGTTCTATAAATGATGATTAGGTCAAATTGGTTGATAATGTTACTCATGCCTACTAAATCCTGGAGATTTTGTCTACTTATTCTATCAATTACTCAGAGAAGATTTTTACTTTTCTTTCATCTATTTTGAACCTCTGTGGTTTGGTGTATACACATTTGAAATTGCTATGTGTTCTTTATCATTACAAAATATTCTCTCTTGTAGTATTTTTTCTTCTGAAATTTACTTTGTTTGCTATTAATATAGCTACTCCAGCTTCTTTTAGATTATTGTGATCATGATACATATTTTCAATCATTTTACTTGTGACCTGTGTCTATATATTTAAAGTGTATTTCTTCTGGAGCGAATATAGTTAAGTTTTGTTCTTTTTAAAAAAATCCAATCCAGTAATCCCTGCAGTCACTCGTAGTGTTTAGATCATTTACATCCAATGTAATTATTGGTAGAGTTTCATTTAAATCTATCATCTTCTTATTTGTTTTCTATTTGTCTAATTATTCTTTATTTTCTCATTCCCTCCCCTCTTTTAGATAGTTATCTTTTTTTTTAGTAACCATGTCATTTCTACTCTTCAATTTTAAGCCAAATTTATTTAATTTTTTAGTAGTTGCTCCAGAGTTTAGAATATGCATCTTTAATATATCACACTACCTTCATATGAAACTATACCACTTAATATATAAGGTAGTAACCTTAAAACAACGAACTTCCATTTTCTCTCCTGAACTTTGTTCTGTTTTTGTCATATATTTTATTTTCTACATGTTATGAACACCATAAATAGTCTCATTGTTTTAATTAGTCAATTCATTTTTTTTAATTAAGAAAGATAAAAATTCTTAATATTTAATCACAGATTTCCTGTTTTGGCTCTTTTCATTCCTTACTGTAGACATAAGTTTCCATCTGTTATCATTTCCTTTTACTGAAAGAACTCCCTTTAACATTTCCTGTAGAGCAGGAAACTGCTGGCTACAGTTTCATAGCTTTTTGTTGGCCTGATTCTGCTTGCATTTTAGAAGGTTATTTCCAGAATGACATTTTTTTTCTCATTCTTTCAGCACTTTAAAGATCTTCTGGCTTAGACAGTTTAATTCAAGATGTCTGTAGTCATTCTTATCTTTGTTCCTTTCCACAAGATGTGCTTGTTTTTCTCTGAATTTTTTCAGCAGATTAATTATGATATGCCTACATGTAGTTTTCTTTTTATCCTGCATAAGATTCATTGAGCTTTTTAGAACTGTTATGGATTTATAAACTACAGGTTTATAGCTTTCATTTGGAAAATTTTCAACTACTCCTCAGATTTTTTCGTCTTCTCCTCTGCCTCACTTTTCAAGGTTACTGTTACATGAATATTCAACTCCTTGATATTTTTCCACAGGTTCCTGAGTCTCTGTTTATTTCATTTTAATGTTTTAGTTTGTGCTTTACTTTGAAGAATATCTTCTGTGTGTTCAAGCTTACTGATATTGTCTTCTGAGTGTCTATTCTATTGTGAATCCTTTTCAGTTAAATTTTCATTTTAGATATTACATTTTTAAAGTCCTCATCTGCTAATTCTATCATCTCTGTTGTCCCTGAGTCTGTTTCTTTCTACTGATTTTTCTCCTGGATATAGAATATATTTTCCTACTGTTTTTTCCCCACTCCCAATCTAGAAATCTTTTCATTAGATTGTAGACATCATCAATGCTTACATTGGTGACTATATGGCTTGTGTTGTCTTCTTTTAAGAGTGTTGGATTTGTTCTGGCAAGCAGTTTCAGTACTTACAGGTCATCTTGATATTTTCACATTTTGTTTTTAAGCTTATTGAGGGCTAGTCTAATGCTGGTTTAGACTTCCTGCTTAAGAATGACCTTTCCGAGATCTCTAGAGAATTTCTCAAATGTTGAAGAAATCTTTCCACTATGGACATTTGTACATAAACGTCTCATGAAGAATGTCTGGGAATGATTCAAATCCTTGGTCATTCTTTACCTAGACCCACTGATCTTCACACTAAGTATGTATGCCTTGGTATTCAGCCAAAGTCTTAAGAGAACCCTTACAGAGAGGTCTTGAGCTCTTCTGTGGGTTTCTCCCTTCTTTCTAACACTCTGTTCCTTAAGTTCCCATTGGTTCTGTCTCCTCAAACTAGCAATACACCTGTGCCCTGTGTGAGGTCCTTCTCTTTATACCACAATATAGATATACCTCTAAGCAGAGAGCCAGGGCAAGCATAGGTAGGGAGCTTGTGTTTTTTGTTTCCTTTCCCTCAGGGATTATAGTACTATACTTTTTGCTATCTCAGTGTCTGAATAATCATTACCCACATTCTTTCCAGTTTTCTAGCTGTTTATGGCAGGGGACAACACCAGGCCTAACTCTCTATCATGATAAGATCTTTATTTGAGTTAGATTTTCAATGAAATTTTTTAGGAATTTTGGCACATTTTTTTTCTTTGCAGACAGTAAAAGATAATAGAAAAAACTGCCTATTAAAACATATTTCTAACATAATAATGTCCTCAGTGAAATGGTATATATTGAGTTAACACACCATTTTAGAAAAGTGGCAATTCCTGAGATCCTGCATAGAATTCTTCTCTTATATTTTCAGATTTTCTTTGAATCTGTTTGAATTCAGATTCTTTTGAATCTGAATAACAGATTGATAATAATAAGATGAACTTATTAGTCTCAAGAGAATTATTTACTAGGTTGATCTTTCACTCTACCTGATATGCTGATACTTCTTTATGGGTTTTTCCCCCCATCTCTCAATCATCTCCATCTGCCAAATTATAATAGTCTCCTCTTAACAGTTCTGATGAACTGATTAACACTCTTATTAACACTCTTGCCTTCCATTTTCATAACACTCTTCATTTGACCTCTGAGACACCATTCTCTCCTAATTGTTGCTTACTGATCACTTAGTATTTTCTGTGGGCCTGTTCTCTTCCCAAATGTTAAATTGTTACTCAGGACTCAGTCCTATATGCTCTTTTCTTCTCACTCTGTATTCATTCCCTAGGTGATCTCAGTCAGTCATTGCCATGTCTTTAATACCATTTAGAAGTCTGTGGGTCCCGAAGATACCTCTCCAATTAAGACCTCTCTCCTGAGCTTCAAATCCTTACATGCCTTTTTTTTTTTTTTCCTTTTGGAAGTCACCATTTGGATTACTAGTAAATATGCCCCATATTTCACTATCGTTATCCCTCTACAAATCTGTTACTCACCCAGTTGTTTCAACTCACCTTCTCAAGCCATCACCATAGGAATCATCCTTCACATTATTTTCTTCTTCCTCATCTTTCTCAGCCATAAGTTAGTTTTGCTGATTTTATCTTCAAAACCTGTCTACGCTGTGTTTACTTCTTTCCATGTCTACCACCACTCTTCTTTCTGTCTTATCTCCCTTTCAACCCACTCATCATTTTTAATTTGTTCTCTAATCACTAGTTCCAGCAACCCAATTTTTTTAAAAAATACTTCTCTTTTAAAGATAAAATTTATTTTAAAATATAAATATAAACACAAGTCACAGTCTTTCTTAAAAACTTTTCATAATTACACTTTGACTATAAAACAAAGTATATAACATGGTGTTTTGTACTAAAATTTCAGCCACTTAGGGCTATTTTCAAGTCAAGAATTTGGCAAATGCTTTGCACTTTTCTTCACTTTGTTAATTTCTGTTTATCTTCCACATCTCAGATTCAGTCAGATTTCCGAAGAGATACCATTCACATTACTCAAGATTCTCCAAGAAACAAAACCAATAGGATGTGTGTATTTATACGGATTTATTTATATAAATATACATATATATGAGAGACAGAGAGAGTGAGAGAGAGGGATTATAAGGAATTGGCTCATGTGATTGTGGAGGCTGACAGTTTCCAAGATTGGCAGTTGGCAAGCTGGAGACGTAAGAGAGCCAATAGTGTAGTTCTGGTGCAAATGTCTGCAGGCTTGAGACCCAGGAAGAGCCAAAGTTTCAGTCTGAGTCAGAAGGCAGGGGGAAAAAACTGATGTTCCAGGCAGGAGGAGTTTTCTCTTACTCAAACTTTTTGTTCTATTCAGGCATTCAACTGATTGGATGATGCCCACCTACGTTAGGGAGATCTCTTTACTTTATTCATTTCATCTATCAATTCAAATGTTAATTTCATGTAGAAACATCCTCACAGATGCACCCAGAATAAAGTTTAATCAAATATCTAGGTACCCATGGCCCATTCAAGTAGACACATAATGTTAACCATCAACACCATCTATGAACTGCAAAATTCATTAAGTCTTACTGTGCCACTTGTTTTCTTCATTGGACATATGACCATTTTGTTTATTTACTTGATGGTTTAGGTGTTTATGTGTTTGTTTAATGTATGTTTATAAGTTTCATGAAGACAGAGCTTCTGATTGTTTGTTTACCATTGCACATGTAATGCCCAACAGCATTTAACTACTCTAAGATTAAAATTCTAAATAGTGTTTAGATCTCATTTAATATAGATGCTTACATTTAATACAGAGGTAGCATTAAAGTGTGCTATCTACTGTGATATATTATACTACACTATTAACACCAACTTGGTATTTTTAATAAATTCTATGGCTATAGTGAATTCATGAAATCAAGTTGTTTTTTGTTTTGTTTTGTTTTGTTTTTTTAAGATTTTATTTATTTATTTGACACACAGAGAGAGATCACAAGTAGGCAGAGAGGCAGGCAGAGAGAGAGAGGAGGAAGCAGGCTTCCTGCTGAGCAGAGAGCCCAATTCGGGGCTCGATCCCAGGACCCTGAGATCATGACTGGAGCTGAAGGCAGTGGCTTAACCCACTGAGCCACCCAGGCGCCCCAAATCAAGTTGTTTTTTAAAAATTTTGATTTCTTATCTCTTTGGACTTCTATAGCTATAGTGAATTTTAAAAGCTTAAATCAAGGATGTAAACATCTCTTAAAAACCTATAAAATTCCGTTTAATATATCACTTCCATTAGTATTATCCTCTAAGAGGAAAGGAAAGATTTTTATGTAGAATATTTAAATATAGTTAGAGAAAAGTGATAAATGGTTAGAATTTTGGATGTTCAAGGGAAGGGCATCAAAGGAACTCAAGAACTTCATTATTCTCTTAAGGATATTAGCATACAATGTGGCCCTGGCTCTACCAACACTTTAGTACTAGCTGTGGGGTTATGAGTTGTGGTTTGCTCCATTCCCTCAAGACTGGGAAGGGTAACGCTGGTGCTCTTGATTGCTGACTGCACACCTCCCTTGTAAGGACAGACGGTGGCCAACAGAGCACTGCAGAATTTGAAGGGTTGATCCGTTCAATGTCAGCAATTTTCAAAGGACCAAATCAGGAAGTTTGGCTTTTCTCTTGGCCTAATATTTAGCAGACCTTAACAAAACTCGTGTGTGTTTGTGTGTGTGTGTGTGTGTGTGCGCGCGTGCGCGTGTGTGTGTGTGTGTGTGTGCACGTGCATGTGTGGATGCATGCTGCACATGTATGTAAAATTTCTCGAACAAATAATTTTTTGGCTTAAAAAATTAAAGAGAAAAGCATGGTTTGAATGACCTTGATTTTTTTTTTTTTTCTCATTTCAAAGGCATTTATGGACCTTGGCTCATGTCAACCCTGGTGAATATGACCTGATCACAGGCATAGTCAAGTTTTTGCAAAAATGTTTTGGATCTTTCAAACTTGATATTGATAACTGAAACTGAGCAGAGAGACATTAGCATCTGGTTTTGATGAATGTGGTCTGCTTGTACTTTAAAGGAAAAGCATTTAGGAAAAGACTGGAAATTCCTGCTCAGAAAATCAAAGTCCAATACAGTTTTTCAATACCTGATACTTGTATGTTACAAGTGACCTTGGAGACTTTATTCTACCAGTTCCACATATTTTTTAGATTATAGCATTATAGCATTATGCTTCATTTCAGGATATATTTAGGTTTTTTTTCTAGGGTTTTTGTTTTTTGTTTTTGTATACCTGTTTACTTTTCTGCCATATACACAAAATAACATCTTGCTCAGAGGAAAATCAGATACTCTTATTTAAAAATAAGATGAATTGATTCTCTGGGTCACAGGAAAGTGTTTGCTACCAAAATCAAAATGATTCTATCATTTTGTATTAAACTGACAGAAAGACATCACGTGCAGCACAATATAGTGAAGGATTTTCCAGATTATGATATCCTCTGGTAAATACAACTTGCTAAGGACAGTAACAACGTTTTTTGTATTATTGTATATTTCAAAGTATTTCCAGCCTAGGGCCCTGCAAATTGCAGATCTTCAAATTAAATCAGAAAAACTAATAAGTGAATGCCTCTCAAAACACTTGACTTTTAGAAATTCAACTACAAATCTATTGGGTAATCATCTTCCTAAAATCATTATTTTAACTTCTGATGGCTTCTATTTAGTTCTGCAGCCATCCCAGTCCTGGATTTTCTCCATTTCCTCTGTGTTATCCTGCCTAAAATCAACACTATCAGACCAGAAAAGGGGGAAAGAGAATAAAAGCCAATGTTTAATCTTAATGTGCATTACTTTTTTTCTGAGATAGTCTGGGAAAGGGCTGTTTTGAGAAAGCAATTAAAGCAGTGGCAAAATGAGGCTTGGGGATTATCAATAGCCATCATTTATCAGTGTTGTCCCTGTTCTACATCAAAAGAGATCATCAAGAAAGCATTTACAAGATACTGTTTGCATTGGTTGTGCTAAGGAAATGACTATACTCAGCATGAGGAAGACAAAAATCATTTGTGCATGCGAAATACCTACCTGCTTTATGATTAAAGTATTTATCTTTCTACTTTTGTAATGAAAGCCATGGGATAACTTGAATCTATATAAAATATTATGGTTCCAATGTCAAGTGCTGTAACAAAATGACCTTTTCTCTGTATTTCCACTAATTGGCTTTTAAGATGCTTTTGATGTGGCTGAAAAGGTCAAAGATCAATGAGTGGCTTGTTAGTCTAAATCGTTTATTTTATCAGAAAAAAAGCACAAGCTATTGAAAAAAATAGAATTTTGAAAGAAATACACAGTCTATTTGTCTTTGGCAAGCTCCACAGTTTTTCTTTGGCTCTTCTGAGCATGGGATGGTCTAATCAGGGGATTATCAAGTAGACTGAAGAACTATAACAAAGTTTTGGGCCTCAGTAAATATTTGTAAAGCAAAACTTCGGAAAAATGCATGATACATTTTCTGTTACTAATTTAAGAAATCCAAGGTATTTCTGAAATCATATGCTATCAAATTGCTTGAAGAGACACGGGTCATATTGTCATTAGAAAATGCTATTTTTATTTTAAGAAATGAGTCAAATGTGCTAAAAGAGAAAAGGTGAATAGTGAGTTACACAGAGCATTGAAATAAAATGCTATGCAATTTGTAACTTTGAAAATATCAAATCTTAAATATTATGATTTGATCCATGGAGGAGATAACCAAAATGATTTGACCTCTTAGAATATTATGTTTAAATTTTTATGAAAGTCATGGACACAATTTTTGTTATTGCCAAGAACCACTCATATGTAAACAACCGATTAAATTCAGGGAAATCTGTGCTCATTATGTTTAAAGGAGAGAGATAGGCAGTGTTCTGCCTGCATAGTAGTTTGTGCCTAAATTAAGCAATAATCGTGGAGTTTCAGGCCACGTAAGGGGAGACTAATGACTGATTAGAAATAGTTTTTGGCCTAAAGCAAGGCATTGGGTCATTAACACTTAATGATCTTTTATTCAAAAGAAATGCTATAGGCCCTGGTCCTTAGTTGTCTTCAATAACACCCAGGGGCTGAAAGGTACGTTTGACAGCAGGTGATGTTTTAATGGGTACAGCTAGCCAAGTGGAATTCACCTGGTAGTGTGGAGTTTAATGTTTTAGGTTCATGCACAAAAAGAAATGACAAAAGTGCCATTCTGTCACTAGAATGGCAATGTCTTGGGTAAAATTGTATTTCCTTTCCTATTCATTTATTCCTTTTATTTCATTTTTATTTTAATTAAGTAATTTATTTCTTGTCACTTGTTCATTCATTTATGTAATAGATGTTGTTGAACATCCTCTCAATGGCTAGGAGTTCACAGGATGCTGGGGAAAATGACGGGAGAGGAGAGATGGGTAAAAAAAAGTCATTGTTACTGTAGAAGATTTACAGGCCGCTTTCTGAGTCGGAGGGAGGGTGGGCGACCCAGGGCTGGGAGGAGTTTTGGAGGAGTCAGGGAGGACCTGAAGTCTAAAACGAAACAAATGCAGAAATTAAGAGTTAACCAGGCTAACTTGGTTGCAACGGCAGGAGAGAGAGGAATGGGGGTGAGGTGAGAGGCTCAGAGGTTAGAGAATTCTTTAACCTACTTCTAGATTATGACTACCACTAGACTGACTGATTCAATTTTTAAAATTTGCTCTGTAGTGAGATTGACACTTATCCCAATGTGGTTCAAGAGTTGTTGCAGTAGCTGTGAACTTTAAATAGATAAACAATTCTGTGGTACTTAATCTAAAATACATTTGGAGAAAATCCTAGTAGACCTTCACACTTAGCATTGGGTGAATCACTCCATCCCCCAAAACCCATTTCCTCTGACCTCCAGTTGGGAAATCTTGCCTTTTTTTAGCTTGCAGACAGACTAGATAATCTTTTGCTTAACATGTGCAGTAATCATTAATTTATCATGAGCTGTGGGCACTTTATTTTAGTTTACATCAAGAAGTCTAATTTAGGCTTAGCAGTTCATTAAGACAATTATTTTGAACTGATTATTTGGCTTTTCTTCTCACAGGACAAATTGCCTTTTATTTATTTTATAACTATTTTCTTTATGAGATCATGGAAAAAGAAATTAGAAAAGTGAAGTGTAGTCCAGTGGGGATGATATTCCTCAGATAGAATAAATTAAATTTTCAGAGACCTGGAACACTAAGGCTCCCACCTCTAAGAAAACAGTGTCAAAGCAAATTCTCGTTTAAGGCAAATACCTGGAATTGTCCAAACAGAAAATGTAGAGATATTTGGAAAGACCTAAAGTCCTTGTTTCATGCTTCTTAAAATTTTAAGCCAGTGACAACTTTCTTTAATTCTGTCTTTTCTATTCCTTCAAGAGGTTTTTTTTGGGGGGGGATGGGGGGAGAGGGAGGATGTTGTTGTTGTTTTTTCTGTTTGTTTGTTTTTTTTAATGCATGAGTAACTGCATAAGACAATATTAAATTAAATACCAAAGCCACAAATGTATATTCATTATGATATTGATGGTGTTTCTATATCCACACATCTGAAGAATAGTTAATAATAGGCCTACAGTTGATTTGATATCATTTTAAAAATACCTTTCTGCATATCCAAATGTTTTGACAGTGGAAATGTATTATGTGTACAGCCCAAAGAATATTTTTATATCTACACACTCCTCTCTTTAGTTGTTTCTTTATAAAATCTTAGCTACAGTGCTTATTTCATACTTTTTTCTATAGGTTAATAATTGATTTACATTCCCGTGATGAATACTGAAAAGTTTACTCAAATTTCAAAAGAATTCTGATAGTCTGCTTATGTTCTTATTCGAGGAAAAAAAAAAAAATAGAATCCTTTTGCTAAAAAACAACCATTCTGGATTTCTGCAATCCATGTGGTAACACATTAATTTAGAATGTGTATTTTGTAACATTTCTTTCTTTCTCTGAGTGGCAGAATCTTTGGCAATATCAAGTCTTATGATGACTTTCAATGTATCCAACAGCCAAAAGTCTAGTCCTGTGGCCAAAAGGGCAGTTTTCTGTCTGGGCTTTTCTCCCCCCTCTAGCTCTAGCCCTACTCCTACTGAGGCTCTCAGGAACACTATTGGAAAGGCACTGCTTTTGAGTACACCATAACTTGCTCCTTGAGTATTTTGAGTTTGGAAAATACAACCTTAGTCATGCAAACTGAAGGGTATTTGAAATTGGCAAAATTTGAATATTCTCAGGGTTATTATTTTTGTTTGCTTTTTCTGATTCCTTGTGAACAATTTTACAAAACCAATCTTCTGTAATCTGAAAGCCTTGCAGAAGAAGATAACAAATTTATTTCCCATAGAATGAGATAGAAAGAATATCTTTTAAAGTACTCTCAGCAAGTATTATATATGTGTCTAAAAGTCTTGCCTGTGCCTCTGGAGACAAATCCCTAATATGTGTGAGCTCCAGGAAGGAGAAGGGTTTAGGTCAGTCAAGTTTCCCTCCTGACGACGTTGGCCTTTGCTGCCATCCCTTCTGCCCTCCAGAATCAGGTGAGTCATTTCTGAAAGAGAGTAGGCAATCCCACACTTGAAAGGTATCCTAAGATCTCCTTTTTGGTATCTAACAGAAGAGAATTTGACTTAAGATATTTTTCCCACAGACGCACTGCGTGAGGACAGAACCACATTTTTAGCAAGACGTCGACCAGAACTCCAAATCTCCTTGGCAGTAAGAAGTGATCTTTACGAACCTCTGTTATTCAGTACAAGGGCTACTAAAAATAGTTTTTGAGTCAACGAATGGATGAGTGTTCATAAAGGAAAGAGTACAGTCCATTGACCTTTTAATAAGACCAAATGATTAGATATATCAATAAAATAGCACCCACTTTTATTTATTTATTATTTTTGATCAAGGTCGAGAAATCGATATAGCTGGTGTTGGTTTGGAAATGTCAGTTTCCTGAATTTGAGAAGCAAGTCCTATTTACCTACCCTTTAAATGAATGTGTATCTATTGTAAATTACCATCAAACCTGAGGTTCTCTGGTACTCTGTGAAAATGTCAGACTTAATGAATTACAATGGTCACAGAACTTGAATCCCAAGGAGAGTTTTGCATAAGACTATGTTTTCTAGAAGACTTCTATTACATACTTCAGGATTCCAGAAAGGAAGAAAACCAAGGATGTTCCATTTAATTAAAAACAAATTGAACTGATATCTTAAAATTAAATATTTGGCCACCTACACCCCAGGTAGATCACGACTTGCAGGTAAACATACAGTGTTAATGTTGGTTATATGTCCTTGCTGACAGAAAATACTGCTGTACAGGTTGTCTTAGATCTAAACAGTTGCTCTAAACAGTTGCTGGGGAGGAAAGCAATTACTGTAAATGATTTTTTTCAGACTATTTTTAGCATTTCAGAAAAAGCTAACTGAATAACTGAGTAACCATTAAATTCTCATGTAAGTAGAAATGAGCCCTCCTCCAGACAAATGGAGTGTTGTTTGTTTTGTTTACTCCTACGTCAGGCTACAGCTAGCAGAACCCTGAAAGAGTTAATGCTTATCCCAAAGTGCCTTCATTCCCAAAAAAGAAATAGCCAATGGGGAAAATCTAGCTGCCTGAGTAATGGGAAAAATACATGGGGGCCACAAAATCTTTAAGATCAGACATTGTAGCATCTGTTGAGTCATGCAGAATGACAGGGAACTTCTGTGAAAGTGCGTGTGGAGAATATAAATAGTAGAATATTGTAATTCATTACAATTACATTGTAGGGAGTAAAAATGAAAGGAATTCTTCTTGACTGAAAGCTTGGAATGTTCCTGTATCAATTTTATTATAATTTCTTTTTTTTTTTAAGATTTTATTTATTTATTTGACAGAGAGAGAGATCACAACTAGGCAGAGAGGCAGGCAGAGAGAGAGGAGGAAGCAGGCTCCCTGCTCAGCAGAGAGCCCGATGTGGGGCTCGATCCCAGGACCCTGAGATCATGACCTGAGCCAAAGGCAGCAGCTTAATCCACTGAGCTACCCAGGCGCCCCCTGTATCAATTTTAATAAGGAGAAAGGATGACTGTTTCAGGACCTACCCATAAATCAGAACGAGGAACTTAGACCAGTCTGGTTGTATATGGTCTAAAATATAATACACAGTCCTCCTCTCTGTGTCAGCCCATGACCAATAGAGCCAGCCAGCAGCACCCAAATACCAGAGCATTACAGTTTCCTGGTGTGCAAATGATTGAAAAACTTTGCGCTGAATCCCAGCCTTTTATCCCAGCAGACTGTCACTCAAAACAATCCAAGTATCTTTACAATCTCTTTTTGTCAGAGATTAGGATGTGGGGAACTTTGGTGTTTTAGTATAGTTGGTGGCCAGATCTGATAAAAAGTTAGTCATTAAAACAAATTAAAGAAAAAAAAATCCTTCAGTAGGCTGTCATGACTTTGTGCTCTAACTCTGCAGGCACTGGGAGGTCAAAGGCATACCTTCCCCTATAGCCATATATGGCCTGAGGGCCACTGGGCCTTTTTTTTTTTTTTTTAAGATGAATGTTCTGGTATGAGCATGCTCCTAGAATCCAGTGACGTTCTTACTCAGGGTGGTCTGTAAATATTCTAAATCTTTGCTTACTATATAAAATTACAAGAAAGTGTTATCTTGCATCACTCACAAACACTAGATTCCTTAAGCTATGCAAACCCAACCAAGAAATCATTCCCTTTAAAAAAATAATTTTTACCCCCCACCCCCCCGAGTTTAGTTAGGGACTGTCTTGTGGTTCTCTGTATTCTGGTTTATATAAAAAACATAAAGTGTTACACTCATAATTCAAGTATATCACTCAGCTTTTGCTTTAAAATACATGGAAATGGAAATATCAGTTTTCTACATGTTGTTTAGTTTTGTCAGTGTCTCCCTGTCCATTTCTTTGCTTTTCTCTCTGGCTTCATGCTGTGATTGCCTCACTCTGCAAGGGAGATTTTCTCACTTTACCTACTTTCTGAGCTTTCATCTAAACCACCCTGAGTGCATGAACACAATCCCAGATGAAGATGGAGACGATGAAAAAAAAAAAAAATCCCCTTAAGCCCCTAAAATATATTCCAGTTATCCAGGAAAAAAGGACATATACTGGAGAAAGGGATCCATTTTAAAGTAAATGTGCAAATGAGTGAAAACTGAAATTTTGTCAGAGCTTTATTATTGGATATGTTGGTCTTTCTGCTTTGTTTTGCCCTTTTTGCATACTTGGGGTGTAATGAATTGTACTACTTTTTAACTTGATGATGAGATACAAACCACAATGTTGAATTAATCCTGGCACAGGTCCCAGCTTGGATGATACCATTAATATCATGAGACCACCTATTAGAATTCCTTTTCAAATTAATATTATCTTATGACCAAGTGTTGAGAACTGGAACCATGGCTGTGTACTCCTTCAGCTTCTAAGGAATTAAAATGATTTTCCTTCTTACAGCTCTGATTTGGGGAAGGCAGAATCCACGCGGTGCATTTTGCTTTAACACATGTAGTGTTACTTTGCCAAATCAGACATCTTTCCTCGTGGGATGAGATTATAATGGCATTGCAAAGTAGTTCTCTTGAAACCTTCTAAAACAGATTATGTTCTTAAAAAACTTGATTCTTGACTTTGCATGTTTTAACGCTGCATTCCATTAAACCTGTGTTTGAAGTTACTAGGATTTGCTAAAATATTTGATAATGCCTAAGCAGATAAGAGATTATATGCTTTATGTATATAGTGGAAGGATTTGTTCCAGCTTGGATACAGAGTATTAATTGGCCACCTACAGTGAGCAGTGTTTAATATTTTGCTCCTACCCACCCCCGCTCTGGCCTCGCTCCTTTCTCGCTGCTTTTCAGGCAGAAGAGCATAGAAGTATTCTCTGAACTAAATTTGCTAACTTTCTGGAACACATTTAAACAATGTGCGCTACTTGTGTCATATTACATTAACTTCACTTATAATGACAAGTTGTATATATCTGTAATAAATAGCCCCTCAGGGATCAGATCAAGATTAAGGGAGAGAAAGTACACTGCTGTAGTTAAGTAATTTATAATATCTCAGTAAATGCTTACAAAGAAATGTTTGCATCAGCAGAGCTGGTTAACAGCACTTGTAGACGCTGATGATTGTAGGATGTTAAACTCTCCAAGAGGGAGGGAGGAAGGTTACAATCACTGGTGGGTTCAATTTTTAAAAAGTAACTCTGAAGCTCTATACTGCTTGATACCATGTTGCCCGCCATATCGCAGAATGTTTACAACGGAGAATCACCCATTCTAAGCGGACCAACGTGGGGCACAGGGCGATGGTGGTGGATGGGGAAGGGGGGACGCCTGTAGAAATCATCTCATCATTGGTCATGAGGCTGAGAAGAAAACCTTTTTTTGAATTGGAACACTATCCCTGACCTGCTCATCTCAAGTCAAAGTATTTTTAATTAATCAGATTCACACACACACACAAATAACAAATATCGATGTGTAGAGTACAGTCATTTTGCGCAGCTGAGTCTGAGGAACCTAGGCACGTGCGGGAGAAGTCCGCAAAGAGTGTGCAAGTCCGTAAGCGTCCAGCCTGCTCAGGTTCACCTGTAGACTGAGAAGTGTGGTAGTTCCAGATCTCAAATTCCGTCCTTCCCCCCTTCAAAATTGTTCAGTTCTGTTCCAGATTTGAACTTGAACATCGAGTCATCCCTGGACGATTAGTATTTGAACAGCATTCAGCAAATCTTGCTGTGGGGTTTGGAAAGTGTTCATCCGTTTCTGTGGCAAGTGGTTGGAAGTGATGTCCTGTGAAACCAGAATGCTTAATTGTGTCTTGGCTTTCAGGAAAGTTCTGAGAGAAGTGATCTGCATCAGTCTGCTGTGGAATTCAGTTGATTTCTGGGAGGAGTTGTACAGAGAAAGCAAGGAAAGAGTGTGAGCGGCTCCCTGCCTTTGCTTGGGTTTCTCTTGGGTGTGAATTCATGCCTGCTATTTAGTTTGAAGCGCCTTGAACATCAAATGTTCTCCTTCACAAAAAATCGAAAGTCAAATCTAATGCCTTTAAAATCCTCCAAAGAAATCATTGTGGCGGAAGTCTGTATCACCATGTGTGTATATCACACCGAGCCTGTATCACCGCTCCCTCAGCTGTGATGGAAAGTATCAGTCTTATTATTTAGTGCCATGGCACACATAGACAGGGCTTTCTTTGTTCGTTAGACTACCGCAAGGTGCGCAGTGCCGGTGCTCTTAGAAGGGGTCCTGACTTTCTATTCACCTGACCTTTCAATCTCGCTCTCACCGTGCCTGACAGCTGCCAGGAAGCAGGAAGAGGGTTTTTGAAACCCATCTCTCCCAGGCTCAAGGGAAACTTCAGAGAAACAGCAACACCGAAACCTTAGCTTTGAGGAACTATCCCTCGCCTGATACTTGCCATGTGTTAGAGACAGCTGCGATAGTCTTCATGGATGTAAGTTTTGTGAAATCAAAGCCAGGAAAATCAGTCATCTTCTCCTTCTTCTTTTTACTCTCTCCTGTCTCTGATGCAATGAACCACAACCCACAATTTGCTAGAAGGAGTTGAGGGAGGATAGAGAAGATGGATAGAGCAAGGAGAGGATAAAAGAACTGATGCTCTTCTAAAGATTCTTTCCTCATATTATTCTTTGGATTGTCATAATTTTGTTCAGCCCCTTAGACTGGATAATCAACAGCCCTTTGGACAAATGGCAGCTTCACTTCCTGTAGTCTAGCTTTGAGCAAAGCTGAGATTTTTTTCCACTGAGGTTTGTTTTGGTTCAACAGTTCTTAAAATCTTTAGTGAAGTTCAGTGCATATCTTGTACCTGAAAGGCAATCACTGTTCCTAACAGGTACACCACTGGTTTACTGTTTTTTTTTAAAGAGTTAAATTCTAATTGTCCTATTTTCTTTGTATTACTTATATAAATACAAAAAGGCTATTCTTATTTTCCATTATTTATGAATCCATTTTTAAAAAGCAATTAAATAGAGTTTATGCAAAGTAGTGAAGATGAGCCTGGTTTTTTGACACCTGTTTAGAGAATGTTTGGGGAATCTTTAATAATTTCAAGGCATGCCATAACATTATCTTTTAAAAAACGGTATCTCCACATTAAAAAGACCTGAAAGTTTACATATCTTTATATATAACTCTTACCTTCAAAATAAGTTGATACCAAGTGAAATTTCATTTATGTAAAATCAACTGCAAAATGATAAAATGTGATAATTTCACGATTCTGGGTAAAATTCGCCTAAAGAATATAAATACTATTTTATTATGTTTTTCCAGTTCCGCTCCACTGCAATCACGCCATTTTACATTTAAAAAATGAAGTACAGAATGTGAATTCTAAAGTTATCAAAAATGCATCCACTTTGGGCAAAACAAACCTCAAGATTCCCAACCCTATACATATTTGTCCCCTAACTTCTGGTTCTGGGTTTGGCGTCCTATCAAATCATATTTTCCCAAGGGAGTAGGTCATTTCCATATAGAGAAACTCTTATGAACTAGTTCATTTTGAAAATGTTCATTGAGTTCTGTGAATTTTCAAGATCGATTGACTAATTTTTTACCATGCGCAATGAGGAGGTTCGGCCAGTTTCTAATTTTGTAAGATACGCTCCAGGAGTGGGTGAAGTATTTGACACGGTGTGGTATAGCGCGTTTGACATAGTACAGTATAGATAAGGACTTCCTCAAAGTTCTGCAAAAATGAATTCTCCCTGGCAGAGCTGACCTAACTCTTTCCCAGTTAATGATATGGGGAGCATTATGGCGGTCGTCTGGCTCTTTTCCTCATCCTCTTAGAACTGTGGGCACTTGGTAACCTGGGCCTGTCTGTGGAGCAGGGCTTGACGCTAGAGTCTAATTTGACCTTCTAACCCTACTGCTTTCTCTTGCCTTGAGCAAAACACTTAACTAACTGCTCTTTTTTCAGTCCTCCTGCTGTGAGAAGATATGATAATAATCTTTTTCTTTCCTACAGTGGTGTTAGGAGCAATATTTAGTTAAAGCTTGAAAAGTATGTTGACAGTAATAAGATAACATTTCATCGCAGATTATTCATGCTCTTATGGCTAAACACCCACTGAAATATCTCAATAGAACGTACCCAAAGTAATTTCGGTGTGTGAGCAAAGGATTCTGACGATTACATTATCATTTTTTTTTCCTGCAGAAATTTTAACTTCTTAGCAGCAAAAGGGAAGAGAAGGAATAATTGATTTAACGCACTGATTTTGTAAATATGCCAGAAGAGAGGTAAATCTTTTTCCTCATTCAGATCCTCAGGGCTGCTCAGGCTCCGTTTCAACAGGCCTGAGTATTGAATAAGTAACAGAACAATTTGGGGTTAGCGATCTAGTTTATGAATTGGTGTAGTTCCAACTCTAAGTAGATACGATATTTGATGTCATCGTGTCACTGAACTTTGGGACTGTAATCTTCATGAAACCGGGTTTTTCCATGTTCTTAGAGGCTTCGTACCTTTTTTTCATCTCCACCCTGTGGTGCCAGTGCAAACAGGGAGTCCCCTTGACCTCAAAGGGAGCTTTGTGCTTAGGTTCAGTACTTTGGACAAGAAACAAATTTTAAAAAAAAATTTAAAAAGGGACATGAAGTACTAAATTCCACCTGATTTAGTTGGCCTAGTAGTGTCCACCGATATGTCTCTGAAGTGCTCTATTTTTTTCTTAATGATTTCGTTTTCATTATAAAAGCAAACAACCAAAATGGATTTCACATTATCCACCCAATGCACAATACTTTATCCTGATGCAAAAGTAAGTTTAACCTGCCGCAGTGCCACGTCCGTACCAGGCTGACTTGTCGCACACATTTCAGAAACCTGTCCCATCTTAGAGGTTCTCTTTTTGAAATGTCAATGAAAATACCCTTAGAGCTATATCAAGTGCAACCAGAATAAAACAAAATAAATTGCAGACGTACCACGAATTCAAGAATTGTGTGGACGCCATCTAAGTTCCTTTAACGTAAGATATAAATCCAGAGATTTCTCATGCCATCATTTTGTAAATAATTACAGTTCTGCTGAATCTGTTGTATAAAGTTTACATGGGAGGTTCAGCGCACCCTTGCTCTTGTTTAGAACATTCGGAACCACCCGAGAGCTGTTGATATATGGCTGTGCTGTTTCAGTGCCTAAGACATCTACTACATGGGAGCATAATAAACAGGGGCATAAAGACAGGTTTGTGCAAGCAGTTTGGAGTGACCTTTTTGGCAGCTGAAATCCATCTTGAGTACATGGTGCTGATGTGGACAGACATGTAAACTTAGTCTTGTTACCACAACTACTAGTTCTACAAATATACTCAGATGCCCAAAATGTACATCGCTCTTAGGAAAGTGATTTTAAATGGAGAGTTCTAGTCGAGGAACAGGAATTCAGATAAGATCAAAAACCATATATTACCAAGAAATCTCTGTGATGAAGTTAACAAAAGTGTTGAAAGCATGAGTTAGGTAGATTTAACCCAACAGGCTAGAGAGTGAGATAGCTTATTTAGATAAAAAGGTATAGTTTCTTCGTTTTTTTTTTTCTTTTAAACAATGGAAATGTATCTGTTTCTTGCTTCTCAAAGTTAAACCTAGCATTAGGAGAGGCGAAGTCAAGGTATCTATAACAATATGTTTAAATAGAAGTGTAGATATGCTTACCTAATAATTGGAGAATTGTGTGCTCTATTTGGTCAGCTGGGGGTTGGAGGGCACATGAAACTTTATTCCAACATTGAAATATCACTTAACCAACGAGGTGAGCTTGGGCTGGAATTCCAACCCTGCTCTCCAGGCTTTCCTGATCTCTCTAAGGCAGCACAGAGGGGAAGCCCTCTGGTTTACGAAAATGACTTTAGTCCATTTTCCTCTAGCGGTTAGACACACCAAGGACATCAATTTTTGTCTCCCGGTGTGCCTGACTCTCCAGAGCACTTAGATTTCCTCTCTGTTGATTCGGACCCGCCCCAGGATGACTTCATTCTCCCTCTCTACTTAGGAGCTAACTGCTTGCAGAACTTAGAGCCTCCAGTCTGATTCTCCGCGTTCTAAGCATATTCTACTACATTTCCCTGGAGGAGGGATCAGGCCGCCATGGGGAGTGGCCTCTGGAAGTGCTGTGCCCCTGCCTAGCAGATTCATTTGGGGATTCAGTACTGAAAAACTAGTATTCTTCAACCTAGACCTTATTTAAAAAAAAAAAAAAAAAAAAGGATGGCATTTTAATCCGCATCTGCCTTAGTCCTTATTTTCTCTCTTCATGGAGAAACCTGGTGAAGAAAAAGATGCTCTAGGAAGAGAAGTCATTTGTTTCTGGGCCTATTCAAAACCAAAGAGAACCAAAGTTTTATTGAGGCAAACGTGTTTATTGGAAACTTGAAATAAATTCGAAGGCGATTAACATCTACAACAAAGGGGACTCCATGTTGGCCTTCATGATTCTTTCAGTAGATGAAGTTTGGTTGTGTCTTACTGGGAAAACCATTCTTGAACCAGTTGTAAAAGAAATGGATCGAACTGGCGATTCAGGTGTGAGTACAGTACAGTGGTCCTTCAGCAAAAGCTTCATATATTTCTCTTTCCAACTACTGCTGTTAGATGTAGGAATTGAATAAAGGCTATGTTCAGAGCATGTGGGAAATGGCTAGTCCTTTTCACGCTTGGATGTAGCTTTAAGTTTGAAGGGAATGGATCAGTTAACCGTTCAAAGTAAGTGAACCCTCAAAATAAGTTTGGCAGCTTGATATTCTCTTTCCTAATTCTTTTTCCTTTTATATTTATCTCCAAGGCTGTTTTTCTGGTTACAGTGTTTTAAAGAAACAGAGCCGAAATTAAGGCAAATGTTAGAGACTTGAGAATAGCATTTATAAATAAATAAACAAACAAACAAGTGTATGTATGTATGTAGTTGTATGTTTATATATACGTTTTTGTATCATATATCCAGCCAGTGATCAGGAAATGCCTATGTTTAAGGTTTCAGATGGTTTTAACAGCAACAAAAATGATTTATTAACAGTCTTCTAGTTGCATACAATGCTTGTCAAAAACCAAAGAAGGATAAAAATGGCATTAATCCAGTTCCTGCCTTTTGAAGAATTTATATCCTCACAGGCAGGGCCAAGAACCTTTAAGGGAAAATATCACTCTGAAACATGCCAATAGGCAAAAAGACAGCCACAGTGTCAGTTAAGAATTACCATAGGTCCTTAGTAGTTAAGATACAGGGAAAGGGACCCTAAACAAGTACAAGGCTTTATTTCTGTCTCATATAAGATCAAGTCTGGGTGTAGGCAGCCCATGGATAGTTCAGAGATTCCACACTACCATCAGGACTCCAGGCTCCTTCTGGGTCTCTGTTGTATCTTCCTGATTGCCCAACCTCAAGGTCACCTTGCATTTGTAAGGTGGTCCCCATAGGTCCAGCCATCACATCCACATTGTAGGCAAGAAAGATAAAGAAGGAGCCCAAAGGGCTGCTCGAATTATTGAAGAACTTTCCTAGAAGCTCTGCTCATCAACTTCCTCTTATATGCCACCGTCTTCCTCCTGTGAGGGAAGCTGGAGAATGAACATTTGTATCTGGTTACATTGCTTTCATCAAGGTAGAATGGATGTTACATATATCCAGTGCAGTGGCTTCTGCCACAGAAGCTTGAGATGGTTTCAGGTAATACAGAGTGAAAGGGAAAAAAAAGTCGATAATAGGAAAACACAAATTTGAAAATCTTAAAGTTTCTCACCATCAAGGCAAAATAAATACCCCTGAAGACCTGCAACATAGCATGAAGTTCAAAAGCACATGCAGCAGAAAGCCAAGAACAGAGTGGTGAAAACTTTGGTCAAACCTCTTATCTGTGTTCGGTATCAAAGTGCAGGTATGGTCATAAGCAGGAGTGAAGATGGGGACACTCTCATTTCAGACAAAGAAGAAAATCTTCCTTCTAATAAAACTCTCTCTCAAATATGTATGTTAATTTTGCAGATAAAATGTTCCAGGAGTTAAAGAAATGACCATCTACCAAGTTTTAAGTGTATTTTAAGAGACTGGTCTCCTAAAGCAGATTTTCAAAAAGTAAAAAAATTAAAAAAAATAAAGTTCTTGAACCCTAAGACATACATATATGCTGAGGCATTTTATGATAGGTGATAATAATAATTAGAACGGCAAATACTCCTATAACATGTACTGTGTGCTTCGCTCTGAAATCTTTAAATATTTTAAGTCATTTGTGGAAGATTTACTTAAATGTCTGCAGAAGCTTTTCCACAATCCATGAGAAAGAGGCAATGACATTCAGTTTCTGATGGCACCCTCTTGAATCCTATGGGTGGCATTCTGATCTGAAATCTGCTGGACCATTTCTTTTTTTTTTTTTTTAAAGATTTTATTTATTTGATATAGAGAGAGAGATCACAAGTAGATAGAGAGGCAAGTGGAGAGAGAGGGGGAAGCAGGCTCCCTGCTGAGCAGAGAGCCCGATGTGGGGCTTGATCCCAGGACCCTGAGATCATGACCTGAGCTGAAGGCAGAGGTTTAACCCACTGAGCCACACAGGCGCCCCTCTGCCGTACGATTTCTAAAAGCACAAGACAGATTTGACCTTCACGCAATATAGACATAATCTCGGTTGACACAGAAGTGCAGAGAATGCCAGTACTGGCTTCAAAGTTCATGAAGCTTTTGTTCCCATTGACCTTGGTAAACTCTCAAAAAGCCTGGCTTCCCAGCTAGTGTTCATGAAGATCTCCGAGCTACTTAATGAAGGTTTGTTCAGTTGTGTCACCATTGACATCATCACAGCCAATCCATTCCTCATTACCAATGGACTAAAACAGAGAATTGTGTAATAGGTCGATTTTTATTAAATCCATATTCCACAGCCATAGTTCAAAGACTCAACAAAGGAAGTTAGACTTAGTCAAGTAAGATTTTCATTGGCAACATGGCTAAAAATCATCACCGAATTTCCTTTCCTTGGCAGCACTGTATCTAACAGTGCACTGATTGACCAAGATGCATAAAATTAAATCCATAAGGCCAGGATGTCTTTCAGGAGATTGGTGGACAGAATGAGACACCATTCTATCAAGCATCACTCTCAAAACCCAAAGCTTTTTCCAAAGCAGTATTCGGGCCAATTTCTTGGGCTGCTCCAAGCCTTGGACCTGCTACAGGAATTGATTCAGGCTCTTTAGTAATTCATCAAAATCACTTATGCCATTAGTTAATATTAACTAGCAGGAGTGAATTAATAAAAGTTTGTCATGTAGCCAATCTAACAGTGTTGAAATGGAGAGTATTCCCCGGGGGAGGCATATGTGCAGAAGGGATGACAGCAGAAACCACAGTGGCCATTGTCTGTGCAGCAAACCGCGCCAGAACAGCTTAGAAGTGGAAGAAACGAAAATATTCTGCAACAGAATTTCAACTTGGAGCAGCAGATAAACCAATAGTAGGGAACACAGCAATCAGGAAAATTATTATCCCTGAAACCATGAACCCTGTACAACTAAATAGAAGAGACAAGAGCTGTGAGAGCTTTTGCTGCTGCTGACCACAATTTCAAAATACCGGTCAGTCAGCCTGAGGAGAGGACTCTTTAGAGGAAACGTCAATTGTTTTATGTGCAAAATGGAGCATATCTATTATGTAGGCCTTCATGTACACATCTGTAGTTTGTTTGCATTTGCTTGTAAATAGATGTGTCACTTTCAAGAGTCCAGACTCCTAATTCTGATTTTCCAGACCTGCAGTCCTCTTGGATCAATCTACCTGTTCAGCCTTATCTTTTATGCATGATTATTTTATTTTGGGAGCTCATCTTTCACACATTAGTCTTAGCAGGGATTTTTCATGCAGCCAAACGAGCCTCCTTACTGTCTTCTATGTCCCCTAAGATCTTTTCTAATAAATGCTTCTGGCTAGAATGCCCTTACTTCTTCTCTTCATTTCTGCAAGCGCCTCTCTAACCAGATTAGAAGATTATGTAAAATCATTCCCCTAGGTGGACCATGTCCAAATGTGATCTCTAACGGAAACTATTTATTTATTTATTTGAGAGAGAGAGAGAAGGAGCAGAGGGAGAGGGACAAGCAGACTCCCCACTGAGCATGGAGCCCAACACAGGGCTCCATGCCACCACCCTGAGATCATGACCTGAACCAAAACCAAGAGTCAGAGTCTTAACTGACTGAGCCACGCAGGCGCTCCTAAGGGAAACTATTATTATCACCACCCACTGGGCACTAAATCATAAGCTAGTTTGCACTCTTACTTAGCAGCGGGCATGTCCTTCTCTCTCTCTCTCTCTCTCTCTCTCCACCAAATGGATTCTCACCTCCCTGTGGAATGGACCATGTCTTCTCCTTCTTTTGTACTTTAGAGAACACCTAAGACAGAGCAATGCACATTCTAGTAAGTGTCACTCTAAAAACCAGCTCTTTTCCAAAGAGATGTTTTTGCCAATCTCTTTTGCTGCTCCAACAGCTGGATTTACTGCAGGAGTCCATTCGATGCAGATTCCTCTTTAGTAATCTATCTAAGTTACTTGTGCCATTCATTCATTAACATAAGCTAACAGGAGTGAATTTTGGTGCTTTTCATACCAGACGATTATCACAACTTCGCTCATAGCGTTCCATGATGATAGAGGAATGGATGTTATTATTTGTGTTTTAAAGATGACGGCTGGGGGTGCCTGGGTGGCTCAGTGGGTTAAGCCTCTGCCTTCTGCTCAGGTCATGATCCCAGAATCCTGGGATTGAGCCCCCTGTCAGGTTCTGCTCCTCGGGGAGTCTGCTTCTCTCTCTTTGCGTCTGCAGCTCCCCCTGCTTACACTCTCTTGTCCACACTCTCTCTCTGCCAAATACATAAATGTTTAAATAAATAAAGAAAGAAAGAAAGAAAGATGAAGGCTGGGAAGCCCTAAGATACTAAATCCCGTGTCTAAGGATTTACAACTAGTTAGCAGCAAGGCTGGGGATAGGGACTCTATTTCCCATTCTGAACATTACTTAAGAAAATAATTGGGTATAAAAAATATTATAATCAACAATATCTATCTAAATCTTCTATACTCAGATGTTGCTATGAATCTGCAGAGCACACACTCTCTGAGCTGGTATTTCACAGGAACGGCTGTGCGAAGCAGTTGGGCCTTCATTGTTCACCAAGGGTTCGATTGTTCCATTTCCCGCTCCTTTCAGTTTCTTCCCCCAGGTTTGTAAATAAAACTTCAGCTTCAGTGAGCTTTTAAAGTGAAGCTTCTCACATAGTTGAGCTATCTGGTGGCATTTAATAGCATTAAAACGGCCACTGAGGATTTCTTTTTCTATTCATTTCCACAATACAAACAATGTTATTAAAAGTAAACTGTCAGAGATATGCTTACAAGTTGAGTCTCTCAAATCTTGCCCCACTTCCCTTAATACATAGGCACAAGAAGTAAGAGGGCAGAGGAGGGGTCTGCTGGCGGCCACAGAATCAGCTCGTGGGCTCCTCCGTCGTGCTTTGTATCATCACCGATGCTATCTGTGAAAATCTCTTTTACTTGCACTGCCAAGGCCTCATTTTTGCCTTCATTTAGTTAGCTGAATCAAAAGAAAGGCTTCACAACGAGATTTACCATGCTCCTATGGCCACTCTCTTTCACCCACGTCCTTTCACCCCATACAACATAGGCAAAGAAATCCACCCAGAGCACCCGCGTAGCTCATTGTCCACATCTTAGTGGAGGGAGTCCCAGTGCTCGGAACGATAGCAGGAAAACGAAGGCACGTTTAGGATTAGCTAAAGGACACTGAGTGACATTTGGATTTTAGATAAAAAAACAATGTTTTCAAATGAACCTGTCCCATGCAACGTTAGGGACCTACACAGACAAAATACTATTCATTGTTTATCTGCAATTTCAATTTAGCCAGCCAGCCTGTGTTTGCTAAATCTGGCAACCCCAGGTGGACCCTTTGAGATCGACAATGTCTGGTGTTTTCACACCGGTCCCAGATCAGTGAGCCCTTTGTCCAGCAAGTCCCACGGCAGTGGCATGCCCCTCTCCCTTGTCTGTAGCTGCTCTATCAAAGAACACAGCAGAGCAGTGGTAGAAGCTTCCTTGCCTTCTGAGGACTGCCTCAACCGCGGCTCCATGCTGAAAGCAGAGAAGACCCATGTTACCAGGTGGGACCACGAAAGTAGACGTTCTTCGGCAATATTGTAATAGTTCTAAAAGGAAAATAGACTCGATGACACTGCTTACAACAGTAATTGGTTTTGATACTGTGGATTACTGAGTTTGTAAATAAGTGAAGATTTCCCGCCAACTCAAAAGATATTTTAGCCAATATAAAAAAAAAAAAAACAACAACAACAGATGAAAATCTCACAGGAAAAGAAGGGACTTAGTATTTAGCAACATACCCTGAGATTTTTTTTTTTTTTTAAACTGGGTTTGGATCCTAAGGAAATTACTGGAAGTGCCATTGAAGGAATCAACACCTTCGAGAAGCGATTCAGGAACAGTTAGCTCTCAAGTTCATATAGACATATTAAATCGATGTAGAGAGGAGAAAGGTAGAAGCTGCTTCACTGGGCTTACAATTTAAAACCAAGAGGTAACAGAGATGTGTCCGTCGTATCATATACAGATACGATAGGGCTTGGGATCTTCTAGTCACTTCTCAGGTTTGCTTTGTATCTTTTACTGAAACAAAACGAAACAAATCCCAGATCTTTCAAAGACATAGTATTATTTCCAAAATAGCTTCGGAGATGCCTTAAAAATTCAGACACATCTTGGGGCGCCTGGGTGGCTCAGTGGGTTAAAGCCTCTGCCTTCGGCTCAGGTCATGATCTCGGGGTTCTGGGATCGAGCCCCACATCGGGCTCTCTGCTCCGCAGGGAGCCTGCTTCCTCCTCTCTCTCTGCCTGCCTCTCTGCCTAATTGTGATTTCTCTCTGTCAAATAAATAAAATTAAAAAAAAAATTCAGACACATCTTATCCACCAAGTCTAGTTGAACTAGTCTGGCAAACAACCAAAGAAAACAAACCCTTCATCATATGGATTTCACTCATTTAAGAACAGCTTCCCGAGTGTCCACTCTGCGTGGGGCACTGTTTAGGCAGCGAGGATACAGTATTGAATAAAACAGATCAAAATTACCCTCTCCTGGGGCGCCTGGGTGGCTCAGTGGATTAAGCTGCTGCCTTCGGCTCAGGTCATGATCTCAGGGTCCTGGGATCGGGCCCCGCATCGGGCTCTCTGCTCTGCAGGGAGCCTGCTTCCTCCTCTCTCTCTGCCTATCTCTCTGCCTACTTGTGATCTCTCTCTCTGTCAAATAAATAAATAAAATCTTTAAAAAAAAAAATTACCCTCTCCTGAAGTTCACTGCTAGTGGGAGACAGATGCTAATAAGTAAAACACTTATTTTGATGACCAGTATTAAGTGCTAAGGAGAAAAAAGGTAAATGAGAAAGCTTGGGAAATACAGTTTCCATCTAGTATAATTATTTGGTTTCTCATTTGTTTATCCAAAAATGCCCCTTGGTTTAAGACGTTGTTGTTATGACCTTTCTAAATGATATGCACTATACTTTCAACAAGTACTGAGCCATCGCAGTGCTACGATGCTAATTCCCGCAGTCAGGTTGGCCATGCTTTGATAAACTGGAAATCTTGATGATGGTCATTCATCTCCTTCTCCCTTGAATTTCAGGCCATATAGATTTACCATGACTTCTCCTTGGGTATGTTATCGACTGATTTTTCCATCATTCTCCAGTAACTAAAGATTTGGGACCCTAGGTTTTTATGCTGCTTTCCAACCACAGTTGTACCCATACGGAGAGCACGTTGAGCAGTCACTTGAAGAAATAAAGCGTCTAATACACCAATGTTCCAGTTCCTTGACATTCACAACTGCAGATCCTACGGCTCACCCAGAATAAATCCTCTCCTCTGGGTCCCTTGAGCAATGCTATTGTGGAGAACTTCTCTGCATCTTCTGCCTATCCTCATCTGCCCATGCTCACTCTGATTTCCTCCTTTTGCAGCCTTGTGTGGTGGGCCTTTTAGAATTATCAACTCATCTGGTCATTCTCTCAGCATTTGCTATGAGCAGAACATCATGAAAAAAGGCAGGAGGCAGTAGTTAATAGGAGAAACATGCTCAAAGAACTTGCAAAATATAGGGAAGAAGGATGGTGGGCAAACAATCACAAGTGTGATAAACTTTAGGGAATAGAGTGTGGGATGCTTATGTAGCCAGGGGACCCAAGAATGTTTCTCTGAGAGGCTTGTCTCTGAAGTAGAAATTGGAGAACAAGGAGAAGCCAGCCATGCCGAGTGTTAAGAAGGGCATTCCTGGGCGCCTGGGTGGCTCAGTTAGTTGAGCCTGATCCTGGACTTCTGGAATCGAGTCCCGCATCGGCTTCCCAGCTCCTTGGGGAGTCTGCTTCTCCTCTGACCTTCTCCTCTCTCATGCTCTCTCTCACTCATTCTCCCTCAAATAAATAAATAAAATCTTAAAAAAAAAAAAAAAAAAAGAAGGGCATTCCCGCAGAGAGGTCATGTTTAAGAACTCTGAGGTAGGAGATACTTACATTTCAAGGTATGCAAAGAAACAGAAAATATCCCAGTGAGTCTGGGGTGTAGAGGCTGTGAGGAAGAATGAAGGCTGAGAGAGCTTTAGCGGGGCCAAATCGTGGGGGTTATTGGGTTAGCATTTAAAGATTTTGATTTTATCCCAACAGCAATAAGGAGCTATGCCCAAATTAGACCTCCTAGTCAATCCTATATTTACTCTTACTAGTATCTATGACGTCTTTGAATCCCAAGCCTGGATCTAATTAAAATCTGCCTCCCCTAATCCTTTTCCTTGGGAGCTCAGGGCTATAGAAAGACACTGCACAGCCAGATGCCTGGTGTCAATGCAATCTCTTGCCTTCCTAACTCATTCAGAATTGTTGTGTCATTTATCTATCTCTTAACTCACTCTTCTTTGATAAAATCTCTTGCTCTTCTCAATGGATAGTTCAAACCTTGTCCGTTCTTTGTAGCCTTCTATCTGGCCCCTTCCCCTGGCCTCCAGACACAGAGGTTTCGTTTCCAACACAAGCAGGGCCATTGAGCAAGAACTACTGAGTTGACCTAAACACAATCCATTCCATAGCCTTGCCGCCCCCATTACCTCCTTTTCTCCATTTGTAGTTTGGGGATCATTGTCTCGACCTAACCATCCATTTCTCCTCTTTTACTTTGACCATTTTTCTCACATCTTGCTCCTTCTTTATCCCTTTACTTTCTTGACTCTTCAGTCTGCCTGCCATGCCCTTTTTTGTTTCCGTCTGGTGTATGTAGTTCTTTGTACCCCACGGCACACTATCATGGAATGTTCTGTTTATACACCAGTCTTGCCTAACGGACCATATGCTCCTCGAGGGTTGAGCATGTGTTCCATCTTCTGTCCTGTCCACAAGCATCGCCTCTCAGGGGAAGACTTCCTTTCCTCCCTGGGCGTTTCTCAGACAGAACACAAGGAGACAGTTTTTCCACATTCCATGTTGAGCTTTTATACGTACAAGAGACAATTAGGGTCAAAAGACTGCCCAGGTCCAGCCAGAAGGTATGTTTTGATGGTTGTGATGGTCTTAGAGCACTGTGGAAGAGTGCCTACACGCAGGGAGACCCCTAGTGCTGGCTTCCAGGCTGGGCTGGGAGGGGGTGGGGTGCGGCTGAGAAGAATGTGGTGACAGTGAAATGAAGGGGAAGCAGGCGGGGAGGCAGCCTATAGGTCTTGGCTACTTGAGCCCAAAGGTCAGGCATTCAGAACCTGAGTGCCCAAGGCCAAAATAGAGACCCACCAGAATCAGAAGCTTGGTGAGACGTTGTGAGGGTACTAAGATGAAACAGGTCTCTAGTGCTGAGAAGGGAACAGGAAAGGGGGGAAAAGGCTCATTTGTCACTCACTGGGGAGCCACTCATAATTAACAGACAAATAGAGATCAACAAATTTTTCAGTTCAGGGATCCAGGTTTAGTGTTTTGTTTTGTTTTTTAATTTGCTTATGTACTGAATCTGAAGTGTGGCAAAGAGGTCTAGTTTTACCTAAAGGGAACCCTCCCATCTATGCGCTGTCTGAGCCCCCCTGGGCATGCCTTTGTCTCCGCCTTCGGGGAGCCTGCTGCAAGTGGTGGTGGCAGGTTGGGCACAGCATGGAAGATTCCTGCTCCAAGGGCAAGTACATCCCTTCGCAGGCCGTGTCATTTGCTAATTAACACGAAGTCTCTGTGTAAAGCGGCAAGAGCCCCACGTCATGGGTCCTTGTAACACTATGAGGCTCAAAAAGGCAGGCAGGGTCCCATGTCCCATAACCTTTCTGCCTCCAGCACATAATAATAATAGCTAATACTTATTGAGACACCAGTATTCCCAATTTATAGATAAGACAACTGAGTCACTATAAGATGGAGAAACTTGACCAACATTATATAGGTAGTATTCAACTGGGATTCAAAGCTTTACTACCTTTTTTTTTTTTTTTTTTTTTTTTTAGTACCATGCGTGTTACCTCTGATAGTGCCAGCCATCTAATAGGTTCTCCTTATAAGGATAAACCCCATGTGGACCAAAAACTTGAATGTAGGCCATCTCCTATGCTTCATCTTGGTAAGTGCTTGGTGGTGGTGGTGGTCCCAGTTAATGAAGATATTATCATTCATTAATTTTAACTTTAGGCTAGGGAGGAAATGTATGTTGATTTTGTAGCAAGTGGATTTTTTGTGTGGTGTATAACTCGTGTCATAGTAGTTGCTTTTCTTATGACCAGAGTTCAATGTGCTGAGGAGGGACAGGCCTTCTTCCCGGAGAAGGTAAAATAAAATGAAAGGGGACAGTCTGGGCAGGTAGGGCCTAGGGGAACAGAGCCCAGGAGAAGAAGGGGGGAGCGGGGGAAGGGTAGTGACCCCCAGATCCTGTCTGAGGCAGTGTGGTCAGTGTTAGCCTGGGGCTCGGTAACTAGTTTTTAAAACAGTATTGTTCGTGGAATAAAATGATCCACTCCAAAGTTACTACCTTAATCGCTGTGACCCAAAGTTCCAGCGTCTCAATTTTTTACCTGACTATCCAGAGGGATAAAAAAGTCCAATCTGTGTGCATCCAGGTGGTATAGTCTCTACACATGACCTTCAGTACGCAAAAGCACAGTTTCAGTGCCCCTGGAGCCAATCGGTTCTGGCAGAGATTAACTAAATGAGAGAAAGTTGCAAATTATACAGCCTAAGAGCTCATCTTCGAAGCACTGATGTCTACTAATAATGAAAAAAGTTTGTTTTCCACATTTCTGTCTTAAATTTCTTCTGTTATTCAGTAGAGTTTCTATTTCCTCTGGACTCGTATCTTTGGGATTGCTTACCTTCTCCTGCAATTCAGAGACCCCAAGCCTGCATCTGCCGACCATTCTGTCTACATGGAGTCCAGTGTGGCTAGAGGGACACGCCGCCGCTCCCAGGAGGCGCTGGGTGGGCCCCAGATAAGCAGCTGGACACCGTGCAACATTTGGCCTGATTCTTCCGAGAGCCCTGACTCAGGAAGGAGGCTTCCGAGCATCTGCCCCAGCGTGGCTTATTTCTCAACGATGTGGAAAATATGGGCATGAAAGAAGAGAAATGACAGTCACTCCACAGGAGGAGGGAAGGTTTGTGAGCGAAGGGTTTCGTTGACTATGCTCTTGGGTCACCGTGGTGACGGTCACTGTGTTTCTGCTTTGTACTGGGTAGTTAAAGCGATGTGTAAGCTCGCAAATGAAGATTTTAACTACCAAATTTTGATGGGCTGTAGGTTATTGATAGGTGGGATCACTGGCCTTCTTGCTGAGATTTCCAGAACATGCACTGTGGACAATTAGGATTGCTTCACTGTTACCCTAAGACTCATGTATTAAGTCACAAATGATATCAGTGATCTTGCCCTCCTCTCTGGTGGGCAGGCATCACCAAATCGTCAAGCAATGGGTCCCAGGGTAGACCGACCCGTTCCGGCCTTCAGCAGTGAGAGGGCTACTGGAGAGGAGGATTTTGGAGAGTTTTCAGGCAGAGTTTTGTGTGAGCCCTCATGGAGAAGTTACCTGCACTCCTTTGACTTTAGGCAAAGGTTAAATATAGTATATTGCTTTAATAACTCCATTCTCCTACATAACAGATGAGAGCTTACAAACAAGTCTCAAGATCACGAACTGAATTTTTTCCAGACACCAGGAGGCAGTTCCCAAGTGACTGACTCTCTTTTCTTCAGCATCCTAAATGGTACCTGCCCAAGAGGCTTTGGGAAATCCTTAGAATTCACCTCGAATGCCTTTCCCTTTCTGCAGAACTTTCAGTGGGGGTGGTGGGGGCGTGTGTGTGATAGTTTGGGGGGAAAAACGGTCCCAATTTCAGTTGCCTGTTAGACTTTGGCAGAGTTGTTTAAAGTTCAGCGTACTTTTAAAAAATGCAAGCAAAAAACCCAATCTCTGATCCAGGGCCAACCTCCCTCCCTCCTTCCCGTGAAGGGACTGCTTAACATAATGAGCCAGGGGTCTGCTAAGGGGATAGCAGTCGCCTGCTAATAGTTGTGTTTAGAATTCCTGTTTCTTATCTTATTTACTGATTGATGGGAACGTGACTTCGCAGACCTTCCTCCCGGACCATCCTTCTCCCCGGCAGAGTGAATCATTGGACACAGGGAGCCTTGGACAACACGTTTGTTTCCTTGTTAAATCCCGATTGGCCACATAATCGGCCGGATACACAGTGTCCCCCCCATTCCCTCCCCTGTCGTGTCTGCATTGTGTCTTATCGGAACCACCTGAAGAGCCCGGCCACACAGGGTGGCCTCCCTTAATTTAAAATCCACAGAGAGAGCGAGAAAGAGAGAGAGAGAGAATTTTTTTTTTTTTTTTTTTTTTTTTTTTGGTCAACAAACTCCGGCATGCGACAAAAGGCATGCATGTGGCTTTATTTTTCTACTACTTTTCTTCTGTGCTCGCTTCGGCAGCACACATTCTACTACTTTTCTTCTTAAATCCAGCTCCCTGGTTTTCACAAAATAAATAAACAAATAAACAAGTCTCTGGGTTACTCTCAAAGAGATCCCAGTTTAAAAAAAAAAAATCAAATGATTTCCTACAGCCAGTCTGTTTTGCAGTGTTTTTTCTTGTTTTTCTTTTTTCTGCTCTTTTTTTCCTCCCCCTGTAGATCCTGAGAAGAAATAGCGGCTGTAGGCACCGCCTGTGGCTCTCTGGTCTTGCTCCTTGGGTGGTCTGAGCCGACTTTATGATTTATTCAGCTAATGGGAAGGGAGCATGACCCCCAGTGGCCACAGAAAGAGAGCTGCATGTGGGTTTAATGCTTTCACCACAAAAATGTCTGCTATGACTAAGCTCTGTGGCTGAAGTCACTGTCTGAATGGTGCTAAAAAGGAACTTAGGCATTAAGTGTGCACTATTTACTATAGATCGGCTCTTGGGATTAGGCCAAGGGGTTCATACTCAGTTTCAAAGAATAGCATGGAAGCTGCTAGGAAAATTAGAGCTGTGCAATTTATTTTTACCAGTCTCCCTGGTGAGTTACCCGGTGAAGGATTTACCTCATATGCTTTTTTTTTTCTCCCCTCTGGTACTAAAGAGTCATTTAAAACGGGCCAGTTTGTGCATTTTATAGAGTTTTATTGTGGAGGTATCCCTGGTTTTTGTTTGTTTGTTTGTTTGTTTATCACAGCCGTGAATCATTATGCTACAGTTCTTTGATGTTAATTTGAAACTCTAAAAGAATGCTTAATGTCGAAAAAAAAAGGACAAGCAAGAGGGAGGGAGGGAGGGAGGGAGGGAGGGACCGGACCGGAGAGTGAAGTTCCCGGGCTGCGCGCTCCCCTGCTAGAGAGGCCTCTTTGATCCAGTGAGGGTCCCCCTCCCTGATGGCAGCATTATTGCCGCAGAGGAATGAACACATTTGGCTTCAAGTTGATTCTTGGCCAAAGAGGGATGGAGTGAGGAGGAGGGAGGCAGGGAGACCTGTTTGTACCTTTGACAAAGATGGATGTTCTTTACAATCCCCGTATTACCTGCTGTTGCAGTTCCAGCGCGTGAGCTTCTGCTGGGCTCACGCATGTGCGCAATGGAGAAGGGAATCCCTCTGAAGCCTGTGGCTCAGGTTCCCCGGGCCCAAAGGGCCGGAGGGGTTTCAGAATGTGTCTGGAGGTTGTTTTGTACTTCGAAGTCTGCAAGAACGCCTCAGGCCAGTCCAAGTCACTGGCTTTCAAACATAACAGGTATGAAAGCCCCACATTACTCAGCTGCTTGTGATTGCAGCTTAAACCAATTGAAAATTACTACACTTAGCTCTGTGCCAGCCGGAGTTCATTACTACAGGGAGTGTGGACCCCTTCCCCGCTCCCCCCACCTCTCCCCAACTCCCCCCAACTCGCCCCCCCAAATGGGCTAAGGGACTCCATTTTCAGTTTCTGCTCCAAATTTTTCCTTGTAAAAGCATTTTGCTTGTATCCCTGCAAATCAATGCCACTGCAGGTAATAAGGGTTAGTGACTGAGACTTAAGTTCCCCATTAAGCCTTTGTTTTAGTCTTACTGTATGTTTCACAGGCTTTGTGATCCTAAACGTGTCACCCAGAAAGGCAGGGCTTCCTTCGCCCCATCTAGGACATGGGAAGAGTAATCCAGGGCTGCAGGACAGTAGCTGTTGGGCCCCTAGAGATTAACAAGGTTACCAAAGGAGAGTACTTGACCTTTCATTTTCCCAGGGCTAAGCAGATAGGGAAGGGTCAGAAAAACCACTTCCCTAAATTCCCCTGTTCTCCCTGCACATAGATTCAAAAATAAGAAAATTACAGACGCTTTTCCCCATATTTCCACTTGGTCTTGTTTCTGATCCCCCTTTCTTCATTTTACAGATCAAAGAAGCAGAACTTCCTTGCCCAAAATGGTGTGATACAGTTACAATATGACACCTACTGAGAAGAGATAAAGACCTCATTGAAAACTAAACAAAAGCTAAAGGCAACGCGATATGCAGGATTAGATCCTAGAATGGAAAGAGGTTATTAGTCCGAAAACTGATTAAATCTGAATAATGTCTGTCATAGAGTCAATAGCATTGTGCCCATGTTAATTTCTTAGTTTGGACAAATGCATCACGGTGATTGTATAACGTTCATATTAAGGGAAGCTGTGTGGAGGCTCCACAGGAATTCTCTGCAGCATCTCTGCATCTCTTCTGAAGTCTAATATGGTCTCAAAATAAAAAGTATAAAAAAATAAAGCAGCAATTTTTGTCCAAAGACTGATTTTTTTAGGCCCCGATTGCTAGGCACATCCATCCATTCCCCAGAGCCCAGTCCGTTTTATATAGCTGTATAAAAGGTTATTTGCATAACGGTCCAGGGTTTAGCCTGGGTGGCTCAGTCCGTTGAGCATCTGACTTGGGCTCAGGTCATGATCTCAGGGTTCTGGGATCCAGCCCCACCTCTGGCTCCCTGCCCAGCAAGGAGTCTGCTAGTCCTGCTCCCTCTGCTGCTCTCCTTGCTTGTGTGCTCACTAGCGCCCCCCTCAAATAAATAAAAATCTTTATTAAAAAAAAATAATAATAAAGGCCTGCTCCGGCATGCCAACGTCTTATTACTCCCGTAGGACTGTTACAAACTGCCTGTGCCATGGGGTAGTGCTGTACTAAGCCAGTTAGAGCCCTTCTATGCTCTTGAAGGCCACTGCTCCAGAGGAGAGAGGAAGAAATCAGGGTGCAGACAAAGGCAGCGGAATGAAAATGGTGACACTATGAAGCGTATTAGACGTGCTGCTGCTTTTGCAAGACACAGTGTAGTCAGTCATTTGTACTGTGTTCATGGACGAGCTCTGTGAGGCCATATCTGCCAGGTGTCAAACCCCCCAGTGCGGAGCACGGCACAAGGCAGAGTAGCGCTCGGTGGCTATTTTCAGAATGAATGAGGCTCAGCCCACGCTCCCCATCTCACACCAGCGCAAATTACCGCCATGACATAAAGCACAGACATTTTACAACAAAGGTTCTGTTAACACTGGGTATGACATTGCTTTTCTTTCCACTCGTCCTCCCAGCCTGGATCAAAAACCGCAGGATGAGTAATGATGGAGGGAAGATACCACCTGAAATAGAACGGCCTCTCAGGCCTTTTAAAAGCCAAAGGTTGTTTTTGGCATTGCGTATTCATCCTCTGGTAGAGCCTTAGTGAGAGAGAGAGAGAAATGTGAGAAGAAGAATTGCAAGGGAATGGGGATAATGAGGACCAAAGGAATCTTTTCCTATGGTGTGGGTTTCCCGTCCTAATTGGTGGCCGCCCCAAACCACCCGAGAGAAGCACGCGCGGCAGATGGATCCGCAGGAGCGCCCTGCCTGTCTACATCTGTGTGTTTCTGGCACACAGGTGTTTCAGCTTTATTCAGCCAGGAAGCAGCTTTTCCCCCTTCTTTTTCAGGGGAGGGAGTTTTGGGGAGGTGGGAACACCCACGATTGTTTCTCAGAATAAGAAGGAGGCAGGGGTTGGGGGAGGGTGCACAGCCCACCCACCGCTTCGAGAGTCAGTCGCTTTCCTGCGGGTCAGCCTTATTCTGCAAGGTGTAAATCAGAGGGCAGATGCATGATCTGGGAAGTTTTCCAGATGCACATTGCACAAAGGCCCATGTGTTCTCATTGTGCGGAAATCGCATGCCATCAGAGCAGGTCTGGGACACCAGACTTGCGTTGGGACATGTCATCCTGTCTGCACGTCTTCCACTTCGTAGAGAATGATGTTGCAGACGCGGTGCGAGGGCTCGGAAGTCGAGGGAACGGACAGTTAAGAAAAGCTGCCTTGTCCCCCGTGGAGACTGCAGACCCGCCCGATGGACTGCTCCGCAGAGCCCAGTGCCAGACAGGGTCTGCCAGATGTGCTTGGGAGGGGCAGGACCCACCAGAGGCCAGGGGAAACAGCTCCAAACAGGCCAGCCTAGCGCCGGGAGCCTTCGGGGTCCTGCTCCTCCACCATAAATGGGCAGCAGCACGGGACTGACAAAACGTTCCCTCCTGGCTCCTTCCGTCTGTAGCTGACCCTGCCTCTGTCGGGCCTCGAGGCAGTTAAACTGCGTGTGCATATAGAGTCTGACTCCTCTCCAGTTTTTGAAGTGACTTTTCCTGGCAGAATCTGAGAGTAAACTGTTTTCTTGAAAGTAAATCATGTACTAGGAGGTTGCATTAGCTTCCAGATCATTTGGGTGACATTTGGTGATTTCCTGCCCCAGTCTGGAATTAATATTGCATCCAGAAACCTCTGCAGGGAGGGCTTATTCATAGGGAACATAGATTTCCAGTTGCGTTAGCTCCTCTCTTTCGACTCCTTCCCTCCTTTTGTTTGGGGGGACAAGGAGGCAGGCGCTGTCACCGTTTCTTATCGCCTCCCTCAGATTTTAGGTGATGCGACTCCATTTTCCCAAGCAATTGCTCTCCCAGAGCTTGTTTAAAGTTTTCTACGTATCCTCACTACGTGGGGGGAAACGTGCTTTCAGTGACCGCTGGGACAGCTGAGCATCTCCGCTCAGTTGTCGTAATTATTCTTAGGCTACTAACATGGCACCACTATCTCTTCTCTTAGGAACACAGCTCTTTTTTAACGTTCCCCTTAAGTTAATGATTCCATTTCTTTGGCATTTGTAACAAGCCACCTCGATTCCTTTTAGGAAGTTGTTAGCATATAAAATACAATTAATTAGTGAAATGGGGAATGGAGACTAAAGACCAACAAGGCAGGAAATAGGCTAGGGATTCTACAGAGGATATTGCCCTCAGCCCCAAAGGCTCCAGAAATAACCAATAATAGGATTGTGAATTATGGAAATTCCATTCTCAGGAATTCATTTGAGGTCATAATTCAACTGGAAATTATCTTGGTTTTTCTGGCTTATTTTCTGACCCGATTTGCAATCCTGTTTTCTAGTCTCCCTCAAAACCACTAAATAAATTCCAGACATATAACTCTATTAAGAAAAATAAATTTCTTATCCACCTGTTAATTGGACTCAAATGCTCAGGAGTTTGAGACCTGGCTATGCTTTGTTCCACTCCACTTTCCAAGCCCAGCAGTAAGGGGTAGGATAATGTATTATGATGGAGCCTCTTTTTGGTACGTCAAGAGATTTTAAACACAATACCATAACAAAAATGTTGATACTTTACTGCAAAGAAAAAACTTTAAAAAAAGATTTATCTCTTTATTTGAGTGGGGGGAGGAAGGGAGCGGGAGAGAGAAATTTAAGCAGATGCCTGCTGAGCGTGGAGCCTGATGCAGAGTTCAGTCTCATGACCCTGAGATCATGACCTGAGCCAAAAACAGGAGTGGGATGCTCAACCAGCTGTGCCACCCAGCACCCCAAAATTTTTTTTCCCTAAGCCAAGGGAACTGTATCATTGGCACAAAAATTAGAAAACTGCTTTAAAGTTATAGCATTAATGATGGCGTTTGCATCTTTATCAAAGTCCGAGATAAGCTGCGATGGTAGATACTTCACTCAAAACCACAGTCCAAATGCAAAATAGTAGCAATCGAGAAAATGTGTAGGGGCCAAAGAGGAAATAGCTTTTTTCTTTTTTTAAGCTTTTATTTATTTATTTAACAGAAAGAGATCACAAGCAGGCAGAGAGGCAGACAGAGAGAGGGGAAAGCAGGCTCCCAGCTAAGCAGACAGCCTGACATGGGGCTCGATCCCAGGACCCTGAGATCATGACCTGAGCTGAAGGCAGAGGCTTAACTCACTGAGATACTCAGGTGCCCCGGAAATAGCTTTTCAATGAGATGATTTTTACAATAGTCAAAAAACCAATTAGAGGGGCGCCTGGGTGGCTCAGTGGGTTAAGCCACTGCCTTCGGCTCAGGTCATGATCTCGGGGTCCTGGGATCGAGTCCCGCATCGGGCTCTCTGCTCAGCGGGAAGCCTACTTCCCTCTCTCTCTCTCTCTCTCTGCCTGCCTCTCTGCCTACTTGTGATCTCTCTCTCGCTGTCAAATAAATAAATAAAATCTTAAAAAAAAAACAAAAAAACAATTAGACACTGTGGGGTAAATTTTGACTATTTGTCATTTATAGATAAGTCCAGTCTATTACAGTCTACAACTCAGCAAGGAAACAAACATAATATTGGCATTCACTTTGTAGATACTAATATTCTCTGGGCTTACAACACATGGAGTACTCCTCCACGTATTATTGTTCTCGGGCCCGGCTGAATGCTTCTCACTACCTGTAACATGGGTTCCAACACGTATGGCAGTGAATTGCACATTCAGGCATTTGTGGATGTAATTTTGCAATGCCAATGATTGGAGAATGATTCACAAGGTTTGTGACACCTGGTCATCTCTAGTTTTGAAGACATGGTATTTAAAAGAGGCTTTAGAGAGAGAGCTGCAGCGAAGCTTTGCTCTGTTACCCATGACGTGTGACCTTGACCTAGAGACAGCACCTTTCTAAACCTCATCTATAAGTTGGGGTAAAATAATAACACCTACCTCGTGAAGTTACGTGAAGATTGAGTTTAATGAAATGCGGGGTAAAATGCTTAGTCCTGTTTTTGGTGTTTGTGGAGCAGTTAAAAAAAAAAAATAAAAGAGTAGAGGGTGCCTGGGTGGCTCAGTCAGTTAAGCGTCTGCCTTCGGCTCAGGTCATGATCCCAGGATTCTGGGATCGAGTCCCACATGGGGCTCCCTGCTCTGTGAGCTGCCTTTCTCTGTCAAATAAATGAATAAAATCTTAAAAAAAAAATGAAAGAGTAGAGAACTTAGAATGGATGAACTGCAACACTTGCGAGGCTATAACCCCTGTGAGTTTGTGAGTGCGCTGGGAACACAGATCATGTTAGGATAGGAAATGCAAATACAGACTTATCACTGTATTGTTTTCTACTCCATGTATAGATTAACTTCCATTAATTAGTAAGGACTTAATTTTTAATCAGAAAATGGCCCGAGAGAGAACCAAGAGCTCGTACTGTACCTGGATGTCAAGAAAACACGGAGAAGCTTGAGGGAGTGATGGTTCTCAGCTAGCATGGGAAGTGTTGAATGAATCACAGCAGAATGTCGATTCTCTTGTGAAGTAGAGAGCCAAGATGCCAATGCAGCCCCCTCATGCCCTATTTTAGAATAAACGAGTAATTGGTAAAATTATTTCTTTTTCTTTTCTTTTTAAAAAGATTTTATTTATTTATTTGACAGAGAGTGAGAGAGAGAGAGAGAGAACAAGAAGGGGGAGTAGGAGAGGGAGAAGCAAGCTCTCCATTGAGCAGAGAGCCCGATATAGGGCTCGATCCCAGGACTCTGCCATCACGACTTGAGCCGAAGGCAGATGCTCAACTATGTGAGCCACCCAGGAGCTCCCTAAAAATATTTCAGCAACCATTCCAACTTAGACAAAAAGCTGTAGGGGCGAGATAAAACTTCAGTGACAATGAAAAGGGGAGTAATCTGTGGTATGAGGCTAAGCCCAAAAAACATGGAGCTTTCAGCAGCAATACAATTTAGGAGAATGTATTAAGCCTGTGCAGTGTTGTAATTGTATCAGTTAGGGATTTTTGACCCCCTTTGTTATATAGACCATTAAAACCACCAGATACATGATTATGCATGTATCTGATATAATTTCAAGCGATCGTACCAGCAACTATTTATCATATCACTGAATATCAAATTGAACATATGATAACGAGTCAGTACAACTCCTAAGGGGATAAATATTCAACAACATGGCTTTTACTTTGCAGTACAGCCTGTCATTATTCTTTACCCGTGCTTGGTTCGAATAACATCTCATGTCCCATTCCTAATTCAATCCTTGTCTCTATCCTTGTGTCCATGGAGATATGAGGGCAGTGACAAAAGACACCACGGAAGGAATGACAGGAGCAACAAAAGGAACAGCTGAAATCACAGAATGATGGGGCTGGCAGGAACCTGAGAAATGACTAGCCTGACCTCCTGGTTTTGCACACCAGAAAGTTCTGGCCCTGAGAGGCACAGTGACTCTTTTGAGTAAAAGTTAGTGTAATATCTGACATTAGAACTCAGGATTCTTGGTTCCATTATTCCAACCTACCTCTTCACTTCAGCCTGGTACCCAACTGGTCCCAGTCCCATCTATGGGCACCTGTCACCCTTCTTTTACTGTGACATGCCTGTATTTTTTCATTGCATGGCTAGAAGACATGACCAAAAAAGGCAAGTGAGAAATTGGACAATTGTGTTAACCTCAAACGTTTATTATTAGTGAGTATGCAACCAACTTGAATATTTCTTATTATTGGTTTATTAAGGAAGACACTTGTTTTGATATGGGTTTGTTATATATTTGAATTCAGTACCACTTTGTATGTTTTTAAGTAATCAGAGTATCAATTTAAATGGGAGCATTAATTTCAAATATAATGACTGGTAACAGAAAATTGAGGGCAGGAGAATTATACACGTAATTGTTCTCAGTTCTTGGAGGAAAGTATTGGCATTGTTGCATAGCTTTTTCTTCTTTCCAAGCTTTGATTTAAATTCTAGTTAATGGACATAGAGTGCAGTATTGGTTTCAGGAGTAGAATTTAGTGATTCATCGCTTACATACAATACCCAGTGCTCATCCCAAGAAATGCTCTCCTTCATGCCCATTCCCCATCTAGCCCATCCCCAACCAACTTCCCTCAGTTAACTCACAGCTTGTTCTCTATCATTAAGAGTCTCTTATGGCTTGTCTCCCTCTTTTTTATTTTCCTTTCCCTGTTCATCTCTTTTGTTTCTTTCTTTCTTTTTTTAGATTTTTTTTTTTTTTTTTGACAGAGAGAGATCACAAGTAGACAGAGAGGCAGGCAGAGAGAGAGAGAGGGAAGCAGGCTCGCTGCTGAGCAGAGAGCCCGATGCGAGACTTGATCCCAGGACCCTGAGATCATGACCTGAGCTGAAGGCAGCGGCTTAACCCACTGAGTCACCCAGGTGCCCCAATCTCTTTTGTTTCTTAAAGCATTCTTGCATAGTTTCTGCTTTGTCCCTGCTATTATGTGAAGTTCAAATCTTTCAGCAATCCTTAGCACTAAGTTGCCAAAATAGTACGCACCCTTCTGAAATACTTCCACAAGTTATTGTGAATCGTGTTGATGTGGAGTGATTTACAGTTATGTCTTCATCTGTTGCCTTACAAGCTTTCTGGTTTAATACTGTCATCAGCCATGGCTGGGAGGTTTATTATCCCTTAGGACTTCTCCTCTCTCCATTAGCTATTATTTGTCACTGTGACATGTGACAGGTCTCTCACCCACCTGACATTCAGACACTCTCCACTCTGTGTCTTTTCTTTATTATCTGAAGCTCACCCAAGAGACGTTTTCCTAGTCATGGATGAAGAGTTCATTCTTTTGCTTTTTCTTTCTTTTCCACAGATGAGCTGCCGTTTTTATTTTCAAGTGTACAGTAGGAGTCTCTCGGAAGAGATGTTCAGCTTCTTTCTATTTTTTTTTTTTTTCCCTAAGAAATGTTTCCTTCTTTACTAACCTGAATCACTGCTTGGGAGATGGAGAAGTATATTAGTACTAATAAAATGGATGAGGACATTTCAATTACTTATTGGGTGCTAGCCACTTTGCTCTATGCTATAATCCTTACAACAACCTAAGAGATAGATGTTATATTAATATTTTTTACAGATGAAAACCGCTTAGGCTTCAACAAGTTGCTTTCTTTGCTCAGGGTCCTTCAACATCAGTAAGTGACAGAGCAGAACCTCAAGCCCAGTGTATCTCACTCCACATTAAGTGTTCTGAACCACCATAATAAATGCTCTTTCCATGGCTTGCCTCCCCTCTGTTGGGATTTCACACTCTAGTTATGACATGAGTGGTTTCTGTAGGGGAAAGCGTTATTAATAGCAATTGTGTTCTACGGTAGCATTCATACCCGTTGAAAATGATACATTAGGATCTGAACTTCAATTTTAAAACTGCTGCATTTGAAGTTACATGTGACTAATTTTATACACATTTTAATAAATTGTATGTATGAATAAATTATATGTGTACACACACAGGTCATTGTTCTTTGGTAAAATTGATAGAAGCTATGAATAAATTATATATACAAGTATAATATTTATATATAAAAATTATATATATATAAATTGATAAAAACTATGAATAAATTACACACACACGCACACACACACATGCAGTTCATTGTTCTTTCGTAAAATTGATAGAAACTTCCTGCGTTGAATCACTTCATCTTCATATAACTACACATTGTAAGCTTAGTTTTAAACAAAATATATCTTTTAAAACAAATAACTTAACATGAGTCCCAACATCTTCCTTACCATTTTATTATCCGTATTCTTAGGAACCCCTCATATGGAAGGTTTCTAGTCTGCAGAATTTTAGATGTTCAGTGACAATGCATGTCAAAGAGTTGGACAGCTGTGAATCAGAATCAATGCCTTGTGTGACTGAGAGCTACCAAGTACAGGTAGAAACTTACTAAGCAGCAGAACAGAATGTTTTAATCTACTGACTGACTACAGCAGAATTCGATTTTTTTCCAAGTTTCTATGGAATAAAGAGTCTTCCTGGAGGACAGTCTGTATACTGTCTCTGTTTCCTGCGGCGCACACCCAGTGAGGGCTAGGATGGCTTTGAGACTCACTTTGAGTGATAAACTGAGAAGTTAAATAACTCATTGAATTGACACAAAATTATAAAACTTAAGTGGGCTCTTTTAAGCTAGGAACGAGCTTGGCACTAACACGGTGATAGGAGCTGTGGGGCTCTGCTCTGTCTGGGTGGAAAACCAGCATTAAATCACCACCTTTGCGACTCTTTGTAACCCAGAACTCGGAGGATCTCGGACCAGAACTTTCCTTTTTTCCTTGACGTGGTTCCTTTTATGAAAAGCATGGAGAAAGGGCTGGGCAATGTGCCTGAATACATTATTTTACCACTACTTAGTTCCTACTTACTTCTTTCACTAAAAACAAGGACACTTTTTTTTTTTTTTTAAACCAGGACCAAAGCCCTCCCTTCTCTTCCTCGTGATGGGGCAATAAACACGTAGAGATGAACCTTATGAAAGCGAGTGCGAGAAGAGATGGGGGCTGGAGATGGATGTTTCTCCTCAGAGTCCGTAGAAAGCTGTTCCTTATAAATAGAGCCATTGCTGTTATGAAGTACAAAACCACATTGTTCCTTTCTTTAGTTCTGAATGGAGTTGGTTAAGCTTTCAGCGTAAGTGTGAAAAAGGCAAGAGAAAGAAGAACATAACCTTGTTCAGCGACTCTAAATAAAAGAGATCGAGGAGGACAGTGGCACCAGTTATAAAATGCTTAGAATTCATTAATGAGAGTATGTGGTTTTAATTAATTTCTGAACTATCATCTAAAAGGAAGTTCACCAAAGGAATAATATTACAGCAAATTGAATGTGCCACCTCTCAGCATCAGGGAAAATCACAGCGACATCATCACCTCCTTTCAATGCCCAGAAAAAAAGTATTCAAAGTATCAGCATTCATCAGTCATTTCTAACAATGTGATTTCTCTACTGCCTTCAGTGTCTGTCCTGAAAGATGGAAAGAGAAGGCCAGGACCCCAATTATCAAATCTTTGAGCTGTTACCTATCTGTATGTTGAATTTCTTAATGATTTATGCATGAAGATAGTCCCGGCAAAAGCACACTTCATTACTGGTGTTCATTCATTCATCCATTCATTCACTGTTAGTAAGGATGCCAGATGCATTATCTCCTAGCACGACATTCTGGGAAAAACCATGTTTGGGCTCCTTGATTCTTTTGCACCAATTCTAAGTCAGGGACAAGCTCAAGCAACTTGCTTACAATTCTTTCCCATTCGGATCTCTCCTTTGGCTCCTATTTGGCATTCAGAAAGGCATCTTGCATGTGGAAGTCACCTTTAGGATCTTGCTTGCCACGCTAGTTTCAGAACTGGGAAAGGTAGAAAACACAGAGAAAAAGTGGCCAAAACCAGATAGAGGAGGATCTGATTCCCAGTTTAATTTGAAATGTGTAATCACTCTTTCTTCTCACTTAAAACTTCATCCATTACTACGCTGGCCCATTCAAGTCCCCAAAGACTCCTGTGGGGTGACCCAATGTGGGGTATAGTGAGCGTGTTTAGTTTGGAGCATTCTGTCCCTGAAATTCATTGTATGGGATTTCAGGGTAATTGACATTCTCATAATACAATAACCTGGATAAATAATTTCGGTAACATTGGTTTAAAGCTGGACTCCTAACAAAATGTTAATGTTAGAAAAAGCATTTTTATATTCTACTTTGCTCATTAAATTTCAAAGATTAACATACACTAAATGTTCCTGATCGTAGACGTATTACAAGTTGATATTCTACAGTGTGTGTGAACTTAAACCTATTAAATTTATAACAAAGACAATAATGAGACTTCCCAGAAAAAAAAAAAAAGATGGTATCTGTTTTTAATATAAAACTATGTATAGGAAGGGGAAAATAATTTAGTGGTGGATAGGAAAGAATTAAATTTACCATTTGGTGGTCTGAGTTGTTAGATGCTACTAGCTGACATTAAAAAAACTGATATAATACACAATTACCATGACTCTATGGAAATTTGTATTTTCTCATTTGCAAAAGGGAGATAATAGTCATGTTCACTTCAGGAGTTGTAAGAATTGAATGAGATAATAATAATAATAATGAATAGTAATAATAATGCTTCATCACGGTGTCTAAAACATAATAGTTGCTGAATTAATGTTAGACATTGATACTGTTGTTATTATTACTACGATTAATCTCTGTAGAGCAGAGATTAAATGTCCATTAGAACTGACCCTTAAGGGTAAAGATTTACTAGTAAAATTAGAAAGGAAGTAAGGACAGAATCTGAAGTGGGGAAATAACCACCCTAAATGTATTGAAGGAGTTGGGTGACCCAGGTCAGGGAGACTGAGTAAGTATATCCATTATCAGCTGAAAAATCCATCAGACATTTCCTGTGGGCAGGCACCGAGGCATCAGGGCTTCACATTAGCACAGTCCCAGGGCTGTCCATTGGAACTGAAATCAAGTGGGTCCAGTGGGAATCCGTTTGACTTGACTTCTTCATGGAGCCAGGATGCTAAAGGAGACTGCTGGGCCTGAACTCAGGAATGGAAATAGAGTTTGTTTCTACCTTATAAGTTGTATTAGTGAAAATGATCACCTTATGAACCATTGTCCAGGGAAGGAAGTGGTTGTCTCCAAGAAGGAGTGGTAACAACAGAGGGGAGTTCTTACTGTTCTCAAAACTTGCATGGCGCATAGGTAATAGATACACAAATAACATTTGTTGATTGAATGACCAACAGATTGATGGGCTAATTGACTGACTGAATGAATGAACAGATTGCCAAGAGCTCAAGAGATGGTTTTTAGAGATTATCTCACCCTCCTTTTTGCTTCGTGTGGAGATAATAGAGATTTCCCAAGATAAACAGCAATAAAAGATCTCAGGCATGATTCTGCACCATTGGTTTGTTCATTCATTCATTCATTCATTCATTCCTTTGCAGGCTTTTGTTGAGCCCTATGTACAATGTCGGTTGGAAAGGACACCGAAAAAATGCTTTTGTTAGACTGTAAGCTGTGGAATTGTGGGACAGTGTTTTATGAGCTATCCATACAGAACAATTAAGAAACTGGCACAACAATGTCATACATATTTAGGGACTCAAAGAAACACAAAATACACATGAACCAGAATAATCAGAGATGTTCACCTCTCTTCTTCTTTGTCTTCTTCTTCTTCTTCTTTTTTCTTTCTTTTTTTTTGGCTGGACTTTGTAGAATAGGTGGGATTTGGATGGATAGAGAAGAGTAAAAAGCATTTCTGTTGAGGAAGGTTATGCGCCGTATGTATACTTTATGTGTGGAGGGTATATGTGTCATTTATTTCTGAAACAGTCCAGAGATGGGAGGTACTGGAGGACCTTGATAATTATGGTAGCTATTAATTGGATAAAGAAGGATGTGACTAGGTGATAAAGATTGTCAGTTGAAGAGATTATTAATAAGTCTACTTGCTCTTATGGATATGAAAAGAATATTAGAGATTTTGGGAAACAAAGAAATGACATGATGATTACCCCAATGTCTACCGTTGATAATGGAAAAGCTACGTTGGAAGCCAAAAATAGAGTAGAAGACCACTGACACAGTGGGGAAGATGTAGATGCGGGGGACTCATACTGGTTCTTTGGCTATAGGAAGGAAGGAAAGAATCAAATGAATGGGGGTTAAAAACAGTCAAGGTTTTAACCACCTAAGATAATGAGCAAGTGCTATCATTCTGCTGAGAATATGGGCAAGTGCAAGGTTTAAGAGAATGTGATAGTAGAGGAAATGGTCCGATAGGTATCATTATTTAGAACTCAAATTTAAAATAGATCTTATAAAAAGAAGCAGGGGTTTCTTTTTTAATTTTGTGCCTGAGGCTTAAAATATCTGAAAAAAAAAAAAAAAGACTAACTTTTGAAGTGGGAGATAAATCTGACACCGTGTGTGGCATTGAGCAAGTCACTTCATTTCTTGTGACCTGGGTTTCCTGATACATCAAATGTGGGAATTGGACACGTTACCCCTGGGTCTCCTCCAGTTCTGACATTCTATGACTCCATGAAATAGGGCTGGCACCTGTTTTCAATTTAAGCTCCAACATGAGTTTCCTTATTCTTTAAACCTGCCTTTCTAGTAAGCTGCCACATTTATTACCAGGCTTGTAGTCATTTCCTTTTATTCTAAAGAGAATATGTATTCACTTTTTCAGCTCTAGCTTTTCTGTATTATAACCTCAGAGTGTTGAAACCATTTTGTGAGAACAGCTGCTAAAGTCATCTTTCCGTTTTAGACATGGTCATGGTTGTGAAGCTACCCTGGTCAGGCTACCTTTGGAACGTTAATCCCGAGACAGTGGTTTCCCTACTTTGATGAGAATTCAAAGTGATGTTTTATACCATTGGAAGCTGTTTTAACTTATCTGGAGCAGGAAGGAATGCCTGTGACAGCCTCTTATCCTGGACTTCATTATTTCCACCGCGGGCTTCCTAACTAACTCTCACCATTCTAGCAGAGGTCTCTTTGCGGGACTCAAGTGATCTGTTTGTCATTACTCACTTGCTTCTTTTTCATTTTTTTTTCTCAATATTCCATTATTTACAGCATTCACTGTCATCATTATCAGTCATCCAAATTAGCCCATGCTTTCAGCTAGGCACATAAAAAATAAAAAAGGAGGACTGGTCTAGAAGAAAAATAACATCAAGTCTGAAGATATTCTGGTAATACTGGGGAGGGGATAGCTCTGACCCTCCTTTTATGTGTCAAAGGGATGCTTCTTAGACAAAAAGACAAAATAGCCCGGGAGGCATCTATAACCCTTTGCCGACCTGTCCTGGATGGAATCTGCATCATGAGAGTCACTAGGGAAGTTTTTGCTTTGTAGATTCTGGCTGTGTTGACCCTACTGGATTAAAATATCAAAAATGTCTTCATGATAAGGCAGTCCTGTCTATAAGATGTCTTCCTCAGGTACCTGTTCCCAGGCCACTGAAACTACCTGATCTATCTGCATCATGATGCTGTAGAAATCCATGAAAAGCCTCTAAAGGGAACAGTTCTCATCTTAGACATTTACCCAGACCACCCACCCACTCAGCATCCCCTCCACCCATCCCTGCCTCCTCTTTGATGCTTCTTACTGCATTCCAGATCCCCGTGTCTGCTCCAAGCCTTCCGCATTATGTTGGCAACTCTTTGAGATTCCAGCTCTGGCTTAATGAGTAAGCCCCTTCGAAGGGTTAATATTCAAAATATTGAAGAGCAAGGATAGCAGGGACACCGACCAATCAGGATGCTGACTGTAAGCAACCAGGACACCAACTCATGGGGGTGTTGCCAGTACCTATCATTCCATCTGTTCCCCGGAACTCGTCTCAGCTTCTCTTTCAAAGTCCCTGCAATGAAAGGCCTTCTCTACTTGAGTTCCACAGAGACAGCCAGGTGCTCTGATCTCTCATACTGCCTGCCCTTCTGTGACAGATAAGATGCGTCAGGTACCAAAAATTGAAGACAGTGTTTAATCGGATCATCATGTGGCAAGATTCATAGCTTTGCTTTTTTGGCGGGTGGGGTTCATATTCTCATTCCTGGTGGAGAAGCACAGCAGATGTTATGGAAACACCAGTCTCGGGCCTTCAGTCCCTACTTTTTCCAAGGGTATGAGCTTGACTTCTGCCACCTACAATGATCTCTTTGACTTGCAGCCTCTGGAGTATGGAGTCAGTTCTGCCTGTGCATGCCACAGAAAGGATGTGCCAGGCAATCAAGGGTCCCCCTGGAGCTTGATGGACAAAGATCCAGGTCCTTGTCTTCTACGTGGAGTAACTCTGAGGTGATCATGCCACCCCCCACACGTGTCACTTGGACATATTATTTTGAGTTGAAGGCAAGTGAGAAACAGCAGAACCAGAAAGTTTTCTCTGACTTCCTCTTTCTGGAAATTTACTATGCCCTCCTGTACCAGGAAGAGAGAACGTTCTTATCACTGGAGATGTGAAGTTGATGCCAAGATGAAGTTGTACAAACAAACTTAACTACAATGACCTTTATTGTTCATTCATTTCCCTTGTGTTTCTCAGTCACTTTCCCACAGTTTCCTCCCCTCAAAGCACAACCCACATTGCCCTTTGTCTTGTCACATGTCCACAATTTATCAGTCTTCGTAAAACTGGTACATAAGCTCTCAGGACCATCTACTTCTTTTTGCCTTCATTTCTTTTCTACGAAGGGTCTCACGCCCTATAAAGTTATTAACCTCAAATAGAATGTGTATGCTTTTCTCCTGCTAATCTGTCTTTTGTCAGTTTAAATCTCAAGCTCAGCCATAGAAGGTGAGAGGGTAGAAGAGAAGTCTTTCTTCCTCTTGAGAAGTGTATGTTCTTCACTGGTTTCCAGGGTGTCCTCCCTGGGCTTAGGGTCTAGATCCCCACAGTTTCACTGGAGGGTTTGAAAACATTACCCTTCATGGCTGCCTTCCCTTCCCTGTCTCACTTCCCCATACCTCTAGCAGTGTTTACTGGGATCACCTTCCAAATAAGCTGCTTGTACCTAGCTTGCTGCCTGAGGGTCAGCTTCTGGAGAGCCCAAACTGAAACAGAAAGGACTCTTTATTTATTCATTCAAATATTTTTTTGTGCACCTACTAGATACAAGGTATTATTTGAGGATACAGGAATGAATACTTTAGACAAAAATTCCTGTGCTCTCAGAGTTTATAATAAATACAACAATTGAGTAATTATACATAGAATGCTAGAAGGCTATAGGTGCTATAGAGAAAAATAAGCCAGGATAAAAGGGTTAGAGAGTATAAGGGTAGAGGCGTGAATTACAAATTTTAATAGGCTGGTCAGAGTAGGTGTCACTAAGAAAGGGGCATTTGACCAAACACTCCAAGGAGGTAAGACAATGAGTCATTTAGATATTGCAGACAAATCTTTGCAGCCTAAAGGAACAGCAAAAGCAAAGACCCTAAGATGCAAATGTGTCTGGGGCATTTGAGGAGCAAGAAGAAGGCTGGTTTTGCTGGAACAGTGAGTGAGAAAGAGAACAGCAAGAGATAGAATCTGAGAGGTAACTGGTCGGATGACACAGGGCTTACAGTCCCCTTGTGAGGACTGAGCGAAATGAACAAACTTATGGGCGTTTGAGCAGGATAGTGACATGGTCTGACTTGCCTGTTAATGGGACCACTGAGCCCATAGTAACTGGAGCGTTACTATGTAGAGATGCAGAGGCTGGATTCCAAATAAGGATCCTCAGTCTCAACTCTGCTTGCCATGCTGTACATGGGATTATTTCTGCCTGAAAGAAGGATACTTTTTCTATTTCTCCTGAGGCTGCCATATGAGCTAGCAGCGGCTGAGTAGAGGGGCAGGGACAGGAGAATGGAGACTGGTGGATGAAAACAATTAGCATGCTACTGAAATCATCCAGAGCAGAGCTTATGAAGGCTATTAGGACCAGGTGGTAGCAGGGGAGGTGGTGAGAAGAGGCTCCGTTCTAGACATATTGAAGATAAAGTCAACAGGACGTCTCCCGAGAGAGTGGATGTTTTAGCTCTCTTTTGCTGCTATAATAAAGCACCACAGTGGCTTCAAATGATATAAACTTATCATCTTACAATTCTGGAGCTCAGAAGTCTGCCATCGGTTTCAGGGGGCTAAAGTCAAGAAGTTGGCAAGACTGTGTCAGGCTGGAGGCAGAAGGGACAATTCATTCCTTGCCTCCTTCAGCTTCTGAAAACTGTTGGTATTCCTTGGCTTGGGACCCCTCTCTCCATTTTCAAAGTGCACCACACCAAACCCTATTTGCGTTGTTAGATCTCCTTCTCCTCTGACTCTGCCTGTGTCCCTCTTGTAAGGACCGTTGTGATTATATTGGGAATCCAGGTGTGTGATTGGGAATCCAGGATAATCTTCTCATCAAAATCCGATCAGTTTAGATACCTCTGCAAAGTCTCTTTTGCCACAAAATATTCTGGAGATTGGAGCGCGGAGGTAGTTACGGTCCCCATATTTACCCTACCGCATGGAGTGTGAGAGGAAGAGAGCTTAATTTTACGTTTTTGGCCTGAGCAACTGAAAGGACACAGTTGCCATTGCAAATGGACCCATTTCAAGAGTGCTGAGGGCGGAGAAGAACAGGTGTTAATTTTGAGGTGTAGCCATTAGATTTCTGTAATGGTTTTTGAGTTATCAACTTGGCTGAGCTATAGCTACCAGGTATTTAATCAAACCCTAATCTGAGTGTTGCTGTGAAGGTACTTTGTGGATGTGAGTGAAGTCCCTAACTGTTTGAGTTCAATAAGATTACTCGGATCTTCTGGGTGGGCCTGACTCAATCAGTTGAAAGGCGTCAAGAACAGAGCTGAGGCCTCCCTGAGGAAGAAATTCCTCTTTTGTCTTGCAGCTCCAGTCTGGGTAGGAGAGTTCCAGCCTGCCCTTCCTGGCAGTCTGCCTTGTGGTTTTAAGACTTCTCTAGCCAGACCCACAGTTGTGCTTAAGCCAGTTCTTTGTAATATATCTCTTAATGTGTATCTCCTACTGTTTTTTTTTTTCCTCCAGTTAAACTCTGACTGATATAATGTTTAAGCAGTGATGAGGAGGAGGAAGTGGGATAGATGAGTCTGGAATTCTAAAGGAAGCATAATAATGCACCACGAATTTACACAATCTGTGGTGATTAATGTTAGCAAGGGACAAGTGTGTGTCGGACCTTCATTGAGAATGGGGTAAGAACCCAGGGCATAAAGTTTGTTTGCTTTGGCTAAAATGGCTGTCTGGCTTCTGGCTTTTTCAGGCAAAGTAAGTCATGGAATGAAGGCGGAAGGCTGGAGTGACAAGGTGGGGAAAGAAGGAAGGAAAGTGATCAAGGGGGTGGGGTGGGGTTCTAGCTGTCCATATGGAGAAGACTCCATATGGACCCAAAAAAGATTCCGTGGGAAGACTAAAGAAATGTTTTCTATTTCTTCTAAATGAGATGAGTTATGTGCATAGCTACAAGAAAGATTAGGTTATTTCTGGTAATCACTGAACCCTGCATTCATTTCTATGTCCTGAAGTGAAATGGGCAGGTTGTACTTACATTGGCTCCTCGGGGTAGAGTCTGGGCAAAGAAAGATGGGGTTTGAGCTTGGGGTGACTAGGGAGACTGACTGCAGTAGACTCTCTGAGGTGGAAACAGACAAATTAGACAACTACTAATTGTGGTTAGCCAGGAGGCAGAACAAGTCTTGTTCTCTCCAGGCCTCCGGAGCCAACCAAAGAGACCCGGAGCCACGTAACATTCTGGATCCAGCTATCCAGAGGACCCGAAGGGAGAGGTCCTGGATCCTGGCTACCAGAGAGCTTGCTCCTGCAGAGTAGACAGAAAGAGTTGGGCCAGGAAGGACACTGTAGGTAGGAATTTGGAAGGGAAAAAGAAACCATCTAAGGGCTGAAATTTAAGGTCAATTCTGTGGGACGTCATGCCGGTTAGGCCAAGCTGTTGGGGACTGGTTGTGTGATGGTGGCATGCGAGGAGGCGGGCAGAGCTCAGCTAGCTGGGGCAGTAACTCCTTCCCGCGAGCCGCCCTTCGACCTCTGGCTCCTGCACTGTGCCCTTTACTTGGGGCTCTCTGCCGGGTAAGAGCAAAACTGATGCGCCACGTTCCTGGCGTGACCGCTAGGAAATTCACTGGAAGGAGACACTGAGTTTCGTTTGCCATGCGTTCAGTTTGAGGGTGCCCATGGTTTCTGGCAGGGAGCCAGAAATCTGGGCAATGGACTATCAAGTTTTGGGGTCTCATCGGCACCCCAGTTTTCACAGGGCAATGGATAAACTTTTCATGATCATTTTATTTCATGCATAGTGTTTCACTGAAGCAATAACAAAATACAAACATTATGTACCTAGTGTTGTTTAACAGAAAAAGCAGAAACCCGAAAGTCAGAAAAACTAGATCATCATACACTCTGTCAGGTGTAAGCTGAGGGAACTTGTTCTGGTCATTTTTACCTGGGGCCAAATTCCCTCCCGCACCCTCTCTTACATAGACAAACAACAAAAGAATGTGAATGTTAGAGCACGGAATGCAAAAGGTATAGAGTGATGGCTTCTTACCATCTCTCCATCTAGTTCACCCCATTCTGTCAGGGGAAACACATTTTAGAAACAAAACAAAAACCAAGGACATTTACATTGGATTGAATTTTCAAGTCAGGTACCTCTCTGAAAAAAGGTATTGAGTAATCGCTCTAAGACCCCAGTTGGGGAGCACTGTTTAAAAAATAAAATCCCGGGTTTGACATCGTGGTAATAGCTCTGTGGACTGGACGCTCCTTTTTCTTTTAAGCTCTCCCTCGAGTTGGTGGGTGGGCTAAGTACACAGAGGCCTTTTACATGGTACTTTGTTATCTTCTAAACAGAGCTGCTATGCATGCTTTCTGCTTTATACACAATGCATTGTTTCTTAAAGTAAAGCAAGCGCCCTTATATTACCGTATTACAAAAGGTGAAGCACTGCAGAAAATAATTATAAAAATTATCTTACATTTGCATTAAATTTTCTATTGCTCATTTGTGTTTCCATATGGTTTTAAAATAACTCTGCTTAGGGCCTAAAACTGTAATATTGTCCTTAACAGTTTTTTTCCTTTCTCTTACAGATGAAGAGAATCTGCTTTGTGTGCACGTATGTATTGTTTAAGAAAGATGTGATTAATATAGAAAGCAGAAAAACAAAACTACTTGATTAATCTGGAATAAATAAGCCAACTTTCCTTTTAGGTAATAAAATATTGAAGACTCATTGGCTGCCTGGGACCTGCACATCTTAGGATGAGAACGCTGTTTATTTTCATTATGGACCACAAATAGAGATAGAATAAGTTGATACCACTCCGATACTGTAATCCCTCTTAAAATTCTGTGTTAGGTGACCAAACGATCTGGAACAATTAAGTGTCTTACAGAAACGAACCCATGCTTTCAAAGACCATTAAAACTTGCTCATACATAGATGTAGCATTGGCCTTGTAAGACAGTTTTAGAACTATTTTCCCTAAAAACTCTGGTATGTTTCAGTTTGTGGCAAGATGTGAAGTGTCTCACAGGACAGTTAAAATGCTGAGGTCCTCCAGCCAGAAAGAATGTGGTTCAGAACGCATCTGTACCTGAAAAGTTCTACTTGAAATGGAAAACCTTTGGAAGAGTTTTTGACACTGTGAGAACAATGTTTTCAGTAGGCAGTTAAGTCTTAGATTATACACTAATTGGAAAGGCCTTCATTTTTACAGTATAATTCACTTTCTTTTTCCTTAGTGATATAAATTACTAAAGCAACTTTATCCTCCGATACTCTGATGCCCTGAAGTTTGAATGTAATTTCACAAATTAAACACATGATACGGTTGGGGTGCCTGGTGGCTCAGATGGTTGGGCATCTGCCTTGGGCTCAGGTCATGATCTCCAGGTCCTGGGATAGAGCTCTGCATCGGGTTCCCTACTCGGCGGGGAGTCTGCTTCTCCCTCTCCCTCTGCTTTTCCCCCTGCTTGTGCTCTCTACACACACACGCGCGCACGCACACACGATACAGAAAGAGGAGAACTGGCTTGCTAGCATTGCCAGCATAAATGCATGTGCTTACAACAAATCACCACTGAGAAGAGACACCATCAAAATGCAAAAGGGGAGTCTTAGTTGGCACTTAGAGAAATGTAGCATCCAACAGTCAGCAGACGATCAGAATTCTACCATATTTTGAACCCACTCGAAGGGATGAGTCCAATTTTTGATACCACTTTTTTTTTAAGAGAAATTCAGATATATATATAAATTCCTTATATACATATGGACATCATGTAAATCAGTGAGAGGAACTGTGTTCTTGGTGGAGGTAAAGTTCATTGAAGTCCTACTTCTGTGGTTTAAAATCAGTGCAGTCGCACAAGAAAATCATTTGATCTCTCTGGGTTTCACTTTCCCCAGGACATCTATAAAACAAAAGGGTGGACTTGATGAATAATTTATAAGGATTTTGTTCAGTCTTAACATTCCAACATTTTTGGCAGGACATTTTGAGGTAATAACTAAGGTTTGTCCTTCCAGCATTCCTGTTGTTGCCCTCCCCCATGGAGCCTCTAGCTTTTGTTATTCAGAACAAGGGTAAACACAGTAAACAATAAAGTAATTTGAATTTTTTATTGTTGATTTTAAACTCATTTTAGCCACAATAATCTTGAAACCCAAGCCATTTGATTGCAAGTGTGAAACTATTTGATAGAGGTTTCCAAAAATATGACAGCCAAATTTTAAACTATGTCTAAAACTACGTCTATGTAGTAAATACTACGGAATGATTTGAGAGCTAGTTTTTCACCAAAAAGAGATAAAGTCAACTTCTTCGGAAGGAGAAATAAGAGGGGATGTGACCAGATTTTAGACAGTGATGAATCCCCGAATAGGATCCCAGTGCCATCTCCTCAAGCAAGCACCAGGAGTGGGGAGGACCAATAGAAACCTCAAATTATTCTGAGGGTTTCTGAGGGTTTCCACAGAGAACCATCGGCTAATTTCCTTAGGAGGTTGCAAGCCTCATGGAGAAATCCAACATGCATGATGGCGTCTGAGCAGTATAGTGGCAATGGTAGAATGACCTGTTTAGGCAAAATGCCTGAGGGCAGCCTCCCAGAATCTCATACTCCCTACAAGACAGGAAGGAGGGACTGTATCCCCAAAAGGAACACAGAAGTGGCTGAGAGGGCCAGAAGAGTAGAGGTCTTTCACAGACTGGGAGAAGAGGATTAAAAATGAGCTGTTCTTGGAAAAGGGATTAAAGGCAAATATGTCAACTTGGATTTGGATGCTGTGGAACTAGGTGTTGACAACCAAAGATGAGCCAGAACTGTGCATCTGGAATCCAACGGCAATGGACCAGATGTTCCTTACTTCATGATAATAAGATTCCTAAGTATGGGGCCTCCAAATTTAGTGTCCAAGTGATATGGACTGAATTGTGTCTCCCTGAAAGTTCATGTGTTGAAAAACCTAACCCGCAATGCGGTGGTTTTGAAGATGGAGCCTTTGAGAGGTATTTTTATTTAGATGAGGTCATGAGGGTGGGGCCCTCATGAAGGGATCAGTGACCCAGGAAGAAGAAACACACAGAGCTTGGTCTCTCTCTCCGCCATATGAGGATAGAGAGACAAGGCAGCCATCTGCAAGGTAGGAAGAGAGCTTTCACCACAGTCCAGAACCCAAACATGCTGGCACCCTGATCTCAGACTTCCAGCCTCCAGAACTGTGAAAAAATAAATATCTGTTGTTTAAGCCATCCAGTCTATAATATTTTGTTATGGTAACCCAAGCGGAATTAGACACCACATCAAGACACTTTTGACAATGAAAGGGTATGTTAAAATTAATTAGAATTTAACGTTTGAAATATTTATTCATTGAACAACTAATTCAGTATATTATTTATATTGGCTGATGTATAAAATAGTTTTTGTAAAAATTATTTTCAAAAATAAAAGTATTTCTAAAAAGTAAAATGACATACATTCTTGTAAAGCAAAATATAAAAATTGTATTGATTGCCTGAACATAAAAAATGAGCACAAACCATATTTTTCTCTAATATTTTTCTTCAGGATGTGTTATTATTTCAATATGGTCTTATCTTTTTAATTTTTCAAAAATTGCCTAAGATCCTCAGTTACATTTTATATGTACACACTTGAAAAGGACACATACTTACTTTTTCCTATAGACTATATAACATTTTAACTGAGGAAATATTTAGAGGTTCTGAATTACCTACTAAGTTCAGAGAAAATTCTAAATGGAGGATAGTCTCAATTCTAATTTTTATGAAATGCATAAATGTATCAGTTCAAGTATTTTTATAGGCACTGTCTTTAGAGTTTTTCTTTCCTACAAATATAACCTATAAAGCTTTGCCCTATAAAAATATACCCTACAAAGTTCATAAAATAAATTCTCTATTTATTATAATTTTAGTGTTTTGCCAAACAGATGCTGTAAAATCATAGGTCTTTTCAATTTCATTGCACTTCAATATATCATATAATCCAATTATTTTTTTAAGAGAAGGAACTAGATCAAAAGATTTTTTTCTGCAAGTCATTTCGAAGGCTTTTACAGAATTTTAAAACTAAATCTTGCACAGTTTGAAGCCTCATCATTTAATTTGTTCTTGTCTCTGTTTTTATAGGACTAAATTTGCCTTTGTTTGCAGCTATTGCAAAAACTAAAGTTTTCAGGCTTCTAATTCATTAGCTATTTTGATAATAGATTCCCAACCATTTTTTTTTCTTCAATGCGGAGTTAAGAAACTATGCAATGCAATTATAGGATTTGTAGGTTGATTTACAAAGAAATTCTCTTGAAGGCTGAAACAGCAAGGATGAACAGCAAGAGAAAAAGCACTTATGACCTTGCAAAGGTATATTTTGGGTACTTATCATAAGCTTCATCATGAATTTTTTATAGTATTTTAATGTTTGTAAATTTTGACATCTAATTTCTCTTTCAAATGGTAGAATATTGACAGTTTATTGGATAAAGTTATAACTTATTTGTGTGTCAAAGTCAATTCTAAGAGTATTTTTCCTCTGTAAGTTTCTTAATTTAATAAGACCATTATTTTAACCATGATGTGCAGTCCTCTGCTAAATTTGTATCCATATTAATATTGCAAAAACAAATAATTATATATTTAATGTTGAACTTTTTAACTGAACAGACAATCGATCTATCTTCAACAGACTGGTTTGTTATGTGAATTTAATGAAAGAAACCCAACCAATAGTAGAAGTAACTGATTTTCTGCATGAAGAATGTGATGAAACGTTTATAAAATGGCACCCTCTAACTGTTTACAGACCTTTCCCTGTGCTAATAAAACCAACATATTACACGTATCACTTCACTTTCCAGGGTGTACAGGAAACACTTGGATTCAAAAAATGAATGAAGGGCGCCTGGGTGGCTGGGTGGGTTAAGGGTCAGACTCTCAATTTTGGCTCAGGTCATCATCTCAGGGCCATGAGATCAAGCCCTGCATCTATGCACTCAGTGCAGGGTCTGCTCGGGATTCTCTCTCTCCCTCTGCCTCTGCACTTCTCCCCTGCTCACGTGTGTGCTTTCTCTAAATAAATAAAATAAATAAAAAATGAACGAAGTCAATTTAGAAGTTAAGTCATTTGATTTCAATCAAAAATCCTGCTTTAGAGTTTTTTATAAACACACTTTCTGCTGATGTACCTGTGAAATTGATATATTTGGGCACGATTTTCTAAAAATAATTATTATCTTTAAAAATTGATGCTGCAGAGCACCTGGGTGGCTCAGTCAGTTGAGCGTCTGACTTCAGCTCAGGTCATTATCTCTAGGTCCTAGAATCCAGCCCCAGGTGGAGCTACCTGCTCAGCGGGGAGTCTGCTTCTCCTACACCGCCCCCTTGTGTGCTTGTGCCCTCTCTCTCATTAAATAAATTAAAAATCTTAAAAAAAAAAAAAGAAATAAAAATAGATCCTGGTATCTTTAGCATATTTATTTCTTCCAGTTTTCATGTGATTTTTTTTTTTTTATGTGACTAGTTTTATCTCTACAGACTCTATGGGGTCAAAAGTATTTTGTGCAGTACACATGTTTGTTATCAACTCTCTTGACTGGACCCTGACTTGTTCAATAATTGCTATAAGAAGTAGACTTTAAAAGCAGACCCTGGATGATGGGATTTGGGAAATGTTTTGGCTCTGGTTTTGGACTTGAAGGAAATGTTGAGCACCTTCCCAGTACAAAATGGGGCGCTATTAATTCATTGCATGTAGTGCACCATGATTAATCAAATGAATCCCCTGTGGTTAGTTGTAATAATATTCCTACTGAAGAAATTATTTAGGGGGGAAATGAAGTTTTTACTTGACCATTATGGTTATAGAAGGTCTTTGGCACAGGATGGATTCTTCTGAATGCAGAGGAACATTTATAAAAAGAAAATGACAAGTTCAGGTTTTAAGCTCTTGCTCAAAATTAAAAAAACAAAACAAAATAGAATTTCTTTGACAGTCCTATTTTTAATAGCAGATATTTCTTATTTTTAATAGTAACATGACCAATATTGATAGAAAATTACACCCAAAAGTTTTATTGTGTGGTTGCAGAATTACAATGTCAATTGAATTCACAATTTTTCCAAATATGTCATGTGAAAGTTAAGCCATTGGTCGGACAGGAGTGGGGCTTTGAAACTAGGAAGAAGGACATCTGGTTGGACTCAGATGAAGCTGAGAAGTTGGAACCCCTGAGTCATGCTGAGGTTTTTTTGTCAGTGGAAACAGTTTGTCTTCCATGTCTGAGAATAACATCTTTCCCTGTGTTGGAAAAGCCTCTAATGACTTCACCTTAGGGTTTTTTGTCATGCAAGGGGATGCACCATCTCTTTAAGACCCTTCCAAACACTCTTGTTGCCTCTACACTCACAAATAATGTCAGATTTCATTGTGTTGCTCCAGGAAAGAATTATAAACTTTGAACTAGGAGGAAATAACTTATATACCAAGAAAATTGCAGGTTTATATTAAAAGAAACCTGAGGAATAAATATGTGTGGGAATAAGTCTTCAAGCTGTTAGACCAAGCAGGGTAGAATAGAACACCAAATTGGGTCAGCGTTATTTATATGGTTTACTTACCAATGATTCCAGATTGAATGTGCTCACTCTTTCTGGCAGATCGATACCATTAACTTAGCTAAGCTGGAACTACATTTATCAGAGTTCCTTTCCATGAACAGATCTGGATTAGTGTGGACCAAATGACAAATGGTACCTGAGATTTGTAAAGTGGATGAGAAGTAGCAGCCATTTTCTTTTAATGCTAGGAAGCTCAGTGAAGATCCCAGGTCCCTGCTGCTCACTCATACTCATGGATCTGCTGGGTCAACTTGTGGCATCTAGCTTCACCTTCTCCCTCAGTTTTTCTGAATTCTGGACCAAGTGCCATAGTAATGAGTGTCAGCTTTGCTGTAGGCCACAGGATCCAAGTGGGAAGTTTGGAAGTGGTGACAGATGGTATTACTTTTGTATAGCTGTCATGACAAATGGCCACAAACTTAGTGGCTTAAAACAATACAACTTTGTTATCTCAATACGAAGTTTTATAGGCTGGAAATCTGGCCTAGTATTGGCTGGACTGTATTCTTTTCTAAAGGTTCCAGAGAGAATCTGTTTCCTTGCCCGTTCAGGTTGTTGGCATAGTTCATTTCCTATCTCTTGTAGTATTGAGGCCCCCATTTCTTTGCAGCTGCCTGGTTAGAGCCATTCCCGGCTTCTAAAGGCTGTCTGCATTCCTTGGCTCTGGGACCCCTTCCTCCACCTTCAAAGCTCCACACAGTGGGTCAGTTTGCTTTCACATCTCATCCCTTCTGTCTTTCTTCCATTTCATCTCCCTATCTTAATATCACCATGTTAACATCATTGATTCTATCTACACACGTAATTCTCTTTTGCCATGTAATGTAACTTAGTCATAGGTTCCAGGTGTTAGTATGTAGAAATCTTTGGGGGTGTAATTTTTATGTTTTGTACACAAACCCATGTGGGTTCCAGATCATTCTCAAGGATTCCAATTTTTTTTCTGCTCTCCCTTGCTTCACTATTCACCTTTCCTTTCCAACTTCTGCCCTACTGACTTTGGGCCTAGCACAAGTTCATAAGTAACAGGCACATACAAACTGTTGAACTAGCTCCCACAATTGCATAAGGTCAAGGTTGGACAATAAATCTCATATTCTCTTATTGAAGCATCAGTGATACACAAATACAGAATGGAAATGATTCTAGCCATCTATTTGTCTAGTTGACTAGACTTTAGATTCAACACTGGCCTATGCCAAAACTTCCCTGGCATAATGTAAACAAAGGGATTCAAAGGTTTAGGAGACGGGAATTTTGGAGTAGATTCATTACTTGCAATCTGTACTCCCACTCTTCAATTCCATTGTATGAGAAGACCCACAGGATGACCCTTTCACTAAGACCTTGAGAAATAAATTAGTGAGGGGACATCTGCACCATTGAAAAGGTTTCTGGTGATTATCCTCTGTTGGCTAGATATGAAAGTGGGGAATGTTGCCATCAAGATGGGTGCCCTAATTTCAATCTTAGGGTAACAGAGGTCAAAAGCTCTTAAAAGCCAAGGATGAGGTGGTTGTATTCAAAATAAAGGGTATCAGGGGTATAAGGTAATCAAAATGTTTTGACCTATAGGAACTATTTTGTCAGTTTCCCTAGAAATGATATAGATGGATAGCTTTCTGAAAATATATCTTCTTCATATATATAACAAAAAAGACTCCAAATCTAGTGACCAAAATCCTACTTAAGTCACTATGGTGGAGAACTGTGGTCTCTCACCCAGTTTTCAGACTTAAGCCAGTTTATAGACAAACCTAAAGCTTTCTCTTTGATGGGAAATCTGCTCACTTGTAAGGAAAAACCCTATGATACTGCTACAAATATGGTATAAATCATCTTCCAAGGAACCTGTAGCTATTTACTAGAATGTCTGTAAAAGGAAATATATATACATTTGTTGATACCACACACCAACACTGAAATAATGGTAATTTCTTAAAACTCCAAATTCCACTCTGGTCCATTAGTCACAATGGGAATTTATGGTGTCAAGTAACTAAATGGAGTCTTAGCCCAAGTGTGAATCACACTAGGCCCAGTAGGTCCACAAAACCACTCTGGTTATTTTCCCAGCTTCTGGATTTATGGTTGGAATAGATATACTTAACAACTGGCAGAATTCTCACATTAGTTCTCTGACCTACAAAGGGCCAAATGGAACCTTGAACTTCCCCTCTCTAACAAGACAGTAAATCAAAAAACAATATCACATCACTGGGGAAAATGTAAAGATTAGTACTACCATCTAAGACTCAAAAGATGCAGTGTAGTGATATCCAACATAACCTCATTTTACTTGCTTATCTGCTTTAGTAAGAAAGCAGATAAATCTTAGATAATGTCTGTGGATTATTGCAGACTTTATTAGGTGGTAACCTCTGTTGCAGTTATGCTTCAGGTCTAATGTCTTTACTGGAGCAATCAGCAGAGTTTTCTGGCAGCTGATACAAAGCTACTGCTTAGGAAATGCACTTTCCTCCATACCAGTGTTTAAGAATCTCAAGAGGCAGGTTTTACTTTGGTTTTTGTTTTGACTTGGCATGACCAACAGCATACTGTCACAATCTTGCCTCAGGGTTGTATCAGATTTGCTACTCTCTCTTCTATTTTTAAAGATTTTATCTATTTATTTATCTGAGAGAAAGAGACACAGAGTGCAAACATGAGCTGGGGGCTGGAGGGGGGAGTGCAGAGGGGGAAAGAGAAGCAGGCTCTCTGCCTAGCAGGAAGCCATGTGGGGTTCCATCCCAGGAACCCAGGATCATGACCTGAGCCAAAGACAGACGATTAACCAACTGAGCCACCCAGGAGCCCAAGTTTGCTACTCTCAACTTTAATGTCGTCTACAGGCATCTTGATTATCTTTCCCTTCCACAGAATGTCCCACTGGCCCAGGATAGTGATGACATTCTTCTGATTATATCTGTTTTTACTAAAAAGTACTTTAGAGGCCTCAGGAAGACATATGCAACACAGAAGATTAGAGAACAACTCCAAGAAATTTAAGTAGCTCTCAACCTCAGTGGAGTTCATGGGAGTCAAGGAGTCTGACACATGTTGAGACATCCTCTTCAAGATTAAAAATAGTTTGCTGTATCTTGAACACCTACCACTAAAACTGAGGGATGGCATTTGGTTGGATATATTTTTACAAATTTTTGAGTACTTAAACGTATACCATACTTCAGTGCACCATTTTGACTCATTTGCTAGGTGATCCATAATACTGACGGTTCTGAGTAGAGACAGGAACAGGAGAAGCTACTGAAGTTTACTGTAGTAAACTGCTCTTCCACTTGGCCCTTGTGTTTCAACACTTCTGAAATCTGGAGCATCTAAGGAATGTCTGAGGAGTGTTTGAGGCAAGTAAGGATGCTGTATGGAACCTCCAGCAAACACTAAGACGAGACTCACATCACAAACATTTGGGTTTGGGGGCAAATCCAGGCAGTCTTCTGTAGGTAACACCTTTTGAGAAAAAGCAGATCCTGGCTTGTAAAGAGGACCTTGTGAGTTGGTACATACAATCAGAGGACATCAAGTAACCTTGTGGCCTGAGCTCCTCATTATAAACTGTGGTGTTTTTTTTTTTTTTTACCAGTTTTAGCTGAGAAGACCTTCCTCCTCAGACATTGGAGTTTCAGCTCTCTGGGGGCCCTACCTCTAAATTTCTAAGTTTTATTCTTTTAAGATTTTATTTATTTTTGAAAGAGAGAGAGAGCATGAGTAGGGGGCAGGGGCAGAGGGAGAAGCAGACTCCCGGTTAGCAGAAAGCCCCAATGTTGGACTTGATCCCAGGATCGTAGAATCATGACCTGAGTCAAAAGTACATGTTTAATCACCTAAGCCACCCAGGCACCACTAAATTTCTAAGTTTTAATAGTTCCAACCTCTTTTCTTTGTCCCTTCAGCCTCAGAGAAATTAAATACTTTCTGAAGTTATTCTCTCAGTGTTATCCTACAGGCTTTTTGTTTGTTTGTTTTTGTTTGTTTGACCCTTTTAGTAACCTAGTTAACAACTTAATCCAGTTAAAAATCATTTATAGTAAGTAGCTCTTTAGATAACTGGTGTTATATCTGTTTCTTGATTGACATATCAAAAACTAATTTGAAAAACCTGGTTTGGCTTTACAACATACAATAAATAAAACCACAGTGAGCAATGCTGTGTTCTATAGAAAAAACACTTAACCTCTACTTTCTGCACATCTTTCATGAGGCGTACTATTGTATATTTTTTACAGCTTCATTCTGCTCTGACATCCTTATTAGGTGATTTTGTGTATGTCTCAGGCAGTGACTATTGCCCAACTGTCCGTTACACCAAGTGACCAGAAGGGGCAGCAGCGCCACACACTGAGGTAACCAAGCCCTCTTCCCAAGTTGCTCATGATCCAGTGCATTTCATCTTATTGGTGACATACCTTCCATAATGATCTTGAGATGAAGAATGTTAGTTTCCCTGGGTCTGGAAAAGGTTTAAAAAATATAGAGGCAGATTATGGCTGGTCCTCTTCAGATTTACCACATAAAAACTGTTCACCATGTATATGTATTCTTCACTACTACAAGGAGCCAAAGGACAAAGGGCAGGTCTGCCAAACCCATTTCAGATTTTTATTTTATTTTATTTTTAAAAAGATTATTTATTTATTTATTTGAGAGAGAGAGTGAGAGACAGAGAGAGAGCACAGGAGTAGGGGCAGAGAGAGAAGGAGAAGTAAACCCCCTGCGAGTAGGGAGCTTTACGTGGGACTCCATCCCAGACCCTGAGATCATGACCTGAGCTGAAGACAGAAGCTAAACCAGTTGGTTAAGGTCTCCAGGTGCTGCCCCCCAGATTATTTGAATACAATAATTATTAATACTACCTCATTAAAATTTTAAACTTTAGGGTAATTGCTAAATGAGATTGGACTCCAGAGCAAAGAAATAAGCCAAGATAGTAGCAGGCAAATCAGGGTATACAATTAACACACACACACATACATTCTCTTATTCTCATCTCTACCTACTCAGTAATCTAAATCATTAGCAGAGATAAGAGAATGAAAATGGCAAAGGGATAACCTCTAAAGTGACTGACTTTTACCCAAAAGAAGGTGAGAAAACAAATTGAAAAAGTTTGGCCTGAATTACCAAGATTAAATTTCATACCACAAATGGAAATAAACCCTTAAGAATAACTATAAAGCAGGGATAGAGAAAAATAAGAAAGTTACAATTTTGGATACTTTATTTTTGTGACTATAAAATTTATTTCTGCTATAAACTTCACAATGATGAGGCATCTGTAATTTTTTTCTTACATGATCTTTTTTCTGCTTATTTCTCCATCATTGTCTTAAGCCTGTATTTTCAAGGCTGACTGAGGTTCTGATATCTCCTAGGCCACATTGATATTTTTTCTTCCCCTAGGGATTTATTCTTGCTATTCCTTCTGCCGGGAACTTTCTGGGATTTTGCATGGACTTTTCTCAATTTTTCAGGTATAATTTTTAACAGAACTTCCAAAGATAGGTTTTCATAATCATCAAAATCAGTCCTTAGATCATTTTTCTTTATAAATAACACCCTGTTACTTACTCTATACTCTTTATCTTAATCTATAATTATTGTATTTATCCATTTATTCACTGCTTTATTATCTCTCTACTATTTGAGTGTAAGCTCTGTAGAGGGAAGGAAGGCTGCAGGAATCATGGTTTTTTGTACACTGCTAGATTTCCTGTGAAGACTGAAATGCCAGCATAGTGTAGGTTCTGAATAAATACTAGTTTATTGCATAAATGAAAAAATATATGCAGCGTAAGAAATCATTAAAGAGCCAATGTCTTCTTTATCAAAAGCTACAAGAGAGCTTTGAGCCCAATGAAGAAAGAACTTTCTGGGGGCATCTGGGTGGCTTGGTCTGTTAAGCATCTGCCTTGGGCTCAAGTCATGATCCCAGCGTCCTGAGATCTAGCCCAGTGTTGGCCTCCCTGCTCATCAGGTAGTCTGCTTCTCCCTCTCCTTTTCCCTCTCCCTCTGCTCATGCTCTCTCTCTCTCTCAAATAAATAAATAAAATCTTAAAAAAAAGAACTTTTTGATTCTATCAAAATGTATATCCAAGCCAGATAATTTTTCTAATAGCTCTAATTGCCTGTGTCCTATAGGTGCCTCCAAATAAATATATTTAAAGGTACTCATTATCATGTCTTCAAATTTGTTTCTCTATTTCATGTCATGGTGGAAAGCATCATTTAAACAAGACTAAGTCTGGCCAATTCTTGATCATTAATCTGTGTATTTCCTTTTCATTCTTATTATTCTTTATTTATTTCAGTTTCTCCTATTCTGCAATGAATTCCTAATTAGTTTTCTTCTTCTTTTCTGATTATTCTCCACAACAGTTTTTAAGACAAATCTTTCTAAAGCACAAAGCTGATCAACTCAAAACTTTGTTCACTATTTCCCATAGGAACATAGTTCAAATTCCTTAGCTTGGTATAAAGAAACACCACAATTTGATCTTGTTCACCTCTTTGGCTTCAATTCTCAATGTTTCCATTTTCTCTCTATTCAAACTTACCTTTGCTTTTGTCTACAGAACTACTTGTAGTTCTCTGATCTTGATATACTCTTTTATGTCCATATCTTTACTCATCCTCCTCCCTATGCCAGAAATACTTTTTCTCTGCCTGGTGAGAGCATACATCTTTCTTTAAGATTTTGACAATAAGACTTCACAAAGTTTTTGACCCTGCATGAAGAAATTGGCTACAGTTAAATATGGAATGTGCTATTTTCTGAGATATTATGTTATTGGTGTTGTTAAAAATTAACATTAAAAGAAATAAAGAGATAATTGAGCTAGTTGGCAATATAAGTCTACTCATTTCCTTAGGTTCTGGGAAACTGGACATCAGCAAATGATTTCAGAATCACAATTAAAATAGAATGAGAAAATGTATGAACTGGACCTGTAGAAATCTCTTTTAAATGCTTTAGGATGTTTGATAACACTAATATAAATGACCACCTTATTGCCCAATTCTGTTAAAAATCAAAGCAAAATAAACTTTAATAAAATATAAAATAACAATAAATTTGAAACAAAAGAAAATCTCCAGGTGTCAGAAGAAATAATGAATAATAATAAAAAAATAGAGAATCTGAAGCTGAGGGTATCATTCACAGATATGGGTCCTAGATATTGGATACTGGGGTTTTTAGCATCTTTCAGGGAATAGTAGATGAACTCTTGAATCCAAGAAAGTAGAGATCAGGAATAAAGCCCCTGCACAAAACAAAAAAGTTCAGACCATGAAAAGGGAACCAGAAAATGTTTTCCACTTCCTAGGAATTCAGCAATAAAGGCACCTTTCTGGGACTGTGGGTAAGAAAAAGAAAAAAAATGGCACCTACAAGAAATCAAAGGGCAACACTTAGCAAAACTTAGGGATTTGGGATGACACTACCGTACTTGTGTGGTGTTTCCCAAAAAAAGATATTAAAATAGTAATATTTTAAAATAAATAAATGTTATACATAAGAAAGTAATATAAAATATGAGACCAGAAGACCACAGGTAAAAGAAAACTTGAAACGAATTTCTAGAGGTATCCACAAGGTGTGAGACTCTCACACCTTTCTGAGAGAGGGAAGAGAGAGTGTGCATAAGAGAATGCTCCCAGTAAAAATGTATAAACTGCAAGAAGACATTAATTATTGAGGGATACTTCACACTTAATAGATAATAAAGTTAGTTTCCCAAGAACTAGAGTTAATAGAATAATCTGAAAAAGATTATAAAATAAATATGTCTTAATGAGGATGAAGGAAAAAAAAGAAATAGAACCCACGATAAAATAGATTTGCATGAAAACAAACAGGCAGATTTGAATAGATTCAAACTTAACATTAAGAAGATGTTTGATGGGTCCTTGGGTGGGTCAGTAGGTTATTTCCAAGTAGGTTAAGAGTCTGCCTTCAGCTCCGGTCATGATCCCAGGGTCTTGATATTGAGTCCCAGGTCAGGCTCTCAGCTCACCTGGGCGTCTGCTTCTCCCTCTCCCTTCCTCTCTATTCTTGATCAATCTCTCTCTCTTTCTCTCTCATAAATGAGTAAAGTCTTTAAAACAAAATATGTTTGACATATGTAGTCACTAAAATTAAAAATTTAGTAGGGGCACCTGGGTGGCTCAGTTGGTTAAGCATCTGCCTTTGGCTTGGGCTTTCTGCTCAGCAGGGAGTCTGCTTCTCCTTTTCTCTCTGCCCTTCTCTCCACTTGTACTCTTTCTTAAATAAATAAATAAATCTTAACAAAATTAAAAATATATGAGATAAATAATGAAGTAAATTAGATATAGCCAAAGAGAGAATCAGTGAACTAGCAGATAGGTGTTGGGAAAATACACAGAATAAATAGTACATAGAAACAAAAAGATGTATGTTTATATTTAAGAATTCCAAGAAGGTCAAGAATATAGGGAAAAAGATCTTTAAAAAGATACTAGATAAACATTATCCGGAGTTGTAAAAGAAATCCAAGAGAAAAGGTAAGTTACCTACAAAAGTAGTGTCCTTTTGACTGGCCGCAGACTTTGCATCAAAGAAGACAATGTAATCACATCGTCTACATTCTGAGGGACAATAATTTTCAATTAAGGATTTAAGTCCAGAGAAATTATCACTCAATAATGAAGGCTAAATAAAGACATTTTTAGATAAGCACTAAGAGTATTTATCACTCCTAGACAGACCCTCACTAAAACAGCAACAAAATGAACACTAAGAGATAATTTCAGAACAAGAAAGATCTCAGGAAGATGAGAAGAAGGCAGATGCAATAAATTTATGTCAAATACTTATGCTAAAAATTTAATGGAAACCACTTAAAATATAGACCTCAAGTGTTTTAATTTTTCTAATGCTTCTTAAACATTTCTAGAGGCCTGATAGAATGTATGAAACAACAGAAACATATCTGAGCTAAATTACTAGCTGTGGGACTTTATATATGCAATTATTTTTTTTCTACAAAATGAGAAAATCATGCTAGATTTTGAAATAGTTGTCCTAAGGCCTTTGTCTACTGTGATTTTTGTCTACAATAATTGAAATTATTAAGCAAGGGTTTATACTTATGAAAAAAAAATACGTTAGAATCATAGATACTAAGAGTTGTAAAGGATCCTAAAGGTTATCTGGGTCAAACTATGGTTGAGTTTTTAATTTCTTCATTAGTAGAAAATGCATATTAACCTTGAATAGTTTACTTGCCGCAGCCCATATTTTCATTTCATTCTTAACATACTTCTAATTTTTAGTTCTTATAAAAGTAATAGGCGGTATGGGAATCACTGTGAGGCCTTTCTTTAAGTAAAATAAATAGATTTCTGAAAGTTAAATGGGGAAATCTGCTAGTGGGTCAGATTATAGGTTAGAAAAGTCACTTTAGGAATACAATAAATAGCTCTCGCATATGTGAAACTTTATTATAACCAAGTGGGGTCTATTAATATTGTTAAAAAAATTTTTAAAAGGATTTTTGTGATGGTGTTACAGAACCTGGACTGGATCCTGACAGAAGAACCAAGTGGCACTTGGAGATCTTGGAGGATCAGGAGATTTATTTAATGCTGGCAGACTCAGAGGAGAGTAATCTCCCAAGGTCTGAGCCCTAAGCACAAACAAAAGGGGGTAGTTTATACACATTCACTTCCTTATCTGTGCCACTCTTGGCCCCTGCTGCCAGTGGGGTGGGGGGAAAACCCAGAATGGCCCTGGGGCTGGGAATGGGATTCCCCTGATGGATTGGTCCACCACCTTGGAACACAGATTTTCCTTATCAATGGAAGAGGACTGTCTACCTCAAAAGCTAACAGAAAGGAAAATCCCCAAAGCACACACCTTTACCTAAGCTCTAGTGCCTTCTGACCAAATCTACAGACCTCCAGGAGGTATTAGTACTGCAGTGTGAGAGGTAAAACCTTAATTCTCAAAGACATTGAGAGAAAAAGGCCTAGGGCAGGTGAGTTTTAATAATGACAAGGAATTCAGAAAAGATTAAGCATCGGGGAAGCTATGAAAGTCAGGTGGGAGCCATGGTAGGAAAAGAGACAGCAGCATATATTTTGTGCAAAGATTTTGTTCAAGTCTGGGGTATCTAACATGTTGGAAGGAGAAAGCCCAATGGTTCTGTGTAAACTTGACTTTGTCATACATTTTCAAACATTAATCATACTCTGAGAGAATCGCTTCATGTCTTCTAACAGAGTTGGGTCTTTTCTAACTCTTCCCATAAGCTGTAAGAAGAATGGATCATTTTAATAGAACTGTTGCTTTGTTCTGTGATTTCACATAGACATTTGATCAGAATTGCCTCCAAAGATGAAACCAATTGTCTGTTTGAGGTCATAATTTGTTTTTTATCTGTTATTTTCCTCTGACAATGAAATTCTTCTTTTTTTCCTCTAATTTTTAATGTATTTTGGATTGAACTGATTCTCACGGCTAAGACTGTAAAAGGAAATTAGGGATCTTCTAAGATCTTTTCCCAGACAAGTGGCAAGCTCGTACACTATAAGAGGAATTTAAAGACAGAGTCATTTAGGAGAAAACTCCAGTGAAGAAATAAACAACAAAGATACAAAAAAGCACAAAGAAAGACTGGTTTATTTTCCCAAAATTATTCCGTGTAAAGACTTATAAACTGGTTTAAATCTGGATTTGACTTGTCATGGGATTACAAATTTTAACTTGTTCTTGATTGAATCAATGATCTAAACTAAGTAAAAGGCTTCTGTGTATCTATCTGCAAAAGAAATTGACCTTGAACTTGGTAAAATCCTGGTGGTTTGGTTGTGAGCATTTAACCAGAGTGACCACAGACTGCCTAAAATACGTGGCGCCTCCTCCTTCTACTCTGGTTCTCAGACTTGCGAATACTGGTGGTGTGGAATTTCAAAGTTCTTTTACCCACCCTTGTCTGCATATGAACAATGAAAAGTGTCTATTTATCAGTACCTTGGATTCAGTTCCATTATTTTTCTTAAGTTTGCCAAAATTAAGTTTTCCACATCCAGCCAATTTTCCCGAGTGAGATAGCCAGCCTGCATCTAATTATGATATTACTCACCCTCTGATGCAGGCTCCCCCCTGCTTAACATACAGCTAGCGAGGAATGTAGATCCTAGGAAAGGCTGTCAATCTCCTTCTTGTCTACTGTATTATAATCAGTGGAACTCAACTTCAGGGGTCAAGAGAAGCATTACTACTTTAGATGCATTTATCGTAACCGTAAGGAACATTTAACATCAACAAAATGAAATGCAGGATTGCTGTCAATACCTTTGAGATGATTATTGGTTTCTAGTTGACCAAACAGGCAGCGTAGACAATAAGGAAAAGACGTCATGCCTGTCCTCATGTACTTACATAATATGGAAAAAAGATTGGCTACAGACATTTTGGAGATATTTTATATTTGGGGGAATTCCTTTTTGGAACTTTTAAAACTGTGACCAAGATCGAAAGGAATTTTAAATGTCATTTTTGTGGAACTACACATAAAAGTGTCAGTGCTCTTGGGGAAAGGTACGTGAGAAGAGCATTTCTTTGATGTTTTCCTCTTGATCTGCTTTCTCCTTAAATCTTAATCTTTTATGGGGACCTTTTAGTCATAGCATCATTTTTCAACCACTGGATAAAGTGAGAATCAAGAGTTTGGGTGATAGATTCTTTTTTAAAACTAAGACATGATATAAAAATGGAGAATGATATCGATTTTATTTTTGCAGGTGAAGGGAGTTTTTTCACCAGTTGAAAAATGATGCCATGACTAATATGACATCATTTGGTCCCCCACAAAGTTGGCTCTTCTACAGACTTAGGAAGAGACAGCTGTGAGAGAAGCAAAAATCTTTCCATTATTAATGGGAAGCCTATTTTTGCCTGTGAAAAGGATCTACAATTACAAGGGTTGGGAGAGACTAAGAGGGCCTCACACTAAGTTAATAGCTGAGGACTCTGTCCATTGAACATGAATGCATAGGACTCATTGATTTGTTTTTAAGGGTTTTCATGCCCAGCTGACAGGGAAACTCCAGAGGCTTCTGCTCCACACAGGCCCCCGCAAACACCAAAGCCAAAGATATATCATAGGATGCCATGCTCCATGGCTCTCAGCTCAGGCGGCATTCCCTAGGCTCAGGTTTTCTTCCTGACTCTTTAGAAAAAGGAATACATTTATGTTTCTTCTACCATCAGCACTAGTTATATCTAAAGAAGGAATTTAATTGTGAGGTAGAAGTAGGGACAGGTTACTTCCACCCGTAAGTGAATTTTGGGGGCTTCTCTGGACATGTAAAGACTAGGCTAGGACATGTACTTAAATCCTGACATTAGGTGATATGCTTCTGTCAGGCACAGCTTTGCCCTATTTTCAGTTATCATAGCCTTTCCCAGGAAGCTGGGACTCTCTTGACTGTGAAGAATCTTTCAGTGTTTCTTTTCCTGAATCTACTGTGTCCTTGAACCTGAGCTGAGACGTCTATCCCAATTGAATTAAAACCTCAACAGAGAGCAGACTGAGGATTGAGACTCCATCCTGGCCACTCAGCCCTCTGGTAAAAGTTCTGGTGGGGAAGAAGGATGAAATTAATGACTAAAACAAGGCTTGAGAATTCACAAAGGACCTCCATTAGTCATGCTCCCCACCTCAATCACCGTGGATGAGCGACAGTTGGCTGGAGTCACATCCCTTCCTGGGGTCTGAGCAGAACAGAGCATCAGGGGTCAGAGGGGCTTTCAAAGTGCTTTCTCATGCCTATCAAATTTCCCTAATGATCCGGGTCCACCCCCTTGCTATTTCAGAACAGGAATGTCATCTTATGCATATTTTCAGAAAGAGGTGTGAGTGCTAAAATTTCCCTTTCCCTTCATAGCCAAGTTTGCCTTGTCTCAGGACAGGTGCGGTCTTGCTGTTCTTCACTGAGCAGCAGGCAGCTGGTGTGTTCCACTTAATTCAAAGCATTTTTGTCCCTGGATTTTAGCCTGGGATGAGACTAGTTCTGGCAGGGGAGTAGATGAGGGTGAGTTGAGAATGCCACCTAGGCAAGCACTGCCTGGGCAGAGTCAGGAGTGTGTGTTCCAAAGGACAACAGGTACGAGACCACAAGAAGACACAGGAGAGGATGAGGGGTCCCGGGAGTGAGAGCAGTGGACTTCAGGCAGGCCTACTCTGAAAATTGCAACATCATTCTCTCTGCATGGCCCTCGCATGGGACAGTAGTGCCCTCTTATGCATGGTTTTGCTTTCTGTGGTTTCAGTTACCCACATTCAACTACAGTCCAGAAGCAGATGATTCTCCTCTGAGATAAGGTCAGGAGGTCAGTAGTAGCCTAATACGACATCACAAGACCGCCATTGTTCATCTCATTTCATCTCATTTGTAGGCATTTTATCAACTCCTATTATCACAAGAAGGGTGAGTGAGTACAGTATATTTTGAGAGACAATATTCATGTAAGTTTTTAACAGGATGTTATTATAATTGTTCTATTTCCTATTAGTTACTGCCATTAATCTCTTCCTGTGCCTAATTTACAAATTAATCTTTATCATAAGTTAAGTATATATCGAAAAAATATAGTATACATAGGGTCCGTGGTTTCAGGCATCCACTGGGTGTCTTGGAACAGATCCCCTGCAGGTAAGAGGGGACAACTATAATTGCAAATGAATCTTAAAAATTTCAAACTACAGCTAAATTGTCTGCGCTAGTTAGTTTGAATCCGACATGGGCCTGTCTAGGCAGATCATGTCAATTCTCTTGCCAGGAGACCACCACACCAAATGGGATTTCCAAAGGCCAGAGAGAGACCTGGATGTTCAGATTCCCCATTGATTGACTGGCCTCTGGAACCTCAGGAGGCCTTGGGATGTCATCTTGTAGTCAGATGTAAACTTGGTGCTTGAGTGTGGCATTCAAAACAACCGTGGGGTAGAAGATAACAATAGCTAGAACACTCAGAAATAGAAAAGAAAGTCTCAGGACAGTTCATACTCATTAAGGCCCTCATCTTATTCCTTATTCCACTTGAGAAAATTTCTTAAAGACCAAATGAAACTTACTATCATAGACAACCACCTTTAATGTGTGCTTACCATGAATGAGGTACAGCGAGTTGATCCAAATGCTAAGGTGTCAAAGATAGTCATGGTCCTCGAGAATGTCCAGTCAGGCATAAAAGAAGACATATTCATATATGAGATACACAGATGTGCATATACATGTACCTGGCGCGCACACAGACACGTGCACACACACGTACATACTTATGTGTATGTATGTGTGTGTATATATATGTATATACACACACACATATGTATATGTGCATATATATACTTCACTGCCACTATATTAGTTTTGTGTATAAACTGGAATGCAATTTCTTTTTTTTTTTTTTAAGATTTTATTTATTTATTTGACAGAGAGAAATCACAACTAGGCAGAGAGGCAGGCAGAGAGAGAGAGAGGGAAGCAGGCTCCCTGCTGAGCAGAGAGCCCAATGCGGGACTCGATCCCAGGACCCTGAGATCATGACCTGAGCCAAAGGCAGCGGCTTAACCCACTGAGCCACCCAGGTGCCCCTGGAATGCAATTTCTAATAGTTTCTTCCCTAAGATCTAATTTTCTAATTATTTTTAGAGGGTTTTTAATGCTTTTGGATACCATGGCCACAGTAGATACTTCCTGATTCACCTCCCCAAACTAGGCACTCAAATGTGATTACTTCCTATGTTTAACCCTTTATTTGGTGGCTGCTTGTTGGTCTTGGTCTATTTCCTTGGAATTAAAACTTTTAGTCTTCCTGAGCCTTCCTTCATCCAGGACTCAGACTTGGGCTCTCCTTTCTCTATATGTAAAGCGGCAGCCAGTGCCTTACTCTTCAATGTCAAGCTCCCAGCCATGAAGAAGCAGAGGATCAGATCCCCCAAGGGTCAGAGGAAGAGAGAGTAGGCCCTAGCAAAAGTCACTCGGATTCTCTGGGCTTCAGTTAATCATTTGTTTAAAAGAGCAGATATATTATTATCTAAGGTCCCTTCCATCTCTAAAATATTGGGATTCTATAGAGGAAATGTGATAATGGTCAAATCAGTGGTAGTAAAAGCACTAAAGGCAATTGAGAAGGGACTAAATCTCACAGGGCTGGGTCAGTTGGAGGCAGAGTCCATGGAAGGTGGTGGGACTTGGGCTTGAATTTGAAAGATGATTGGACTAAGGCCAGTGAGGAGCAACTGAAAGAGGGGATGCTATGCAGAAACGATTGCTCACAAATGATTGTGAGCAAAAGTAGATAAGATGCAAGTTGTGTAGGGGGAATTAATACACTAATACGTCTATTTGCCCAAGACCAGGATTAATAACAATGGAGCTTGAGGTTGACACTGCACACCGGACAAGAGTTTTGAGGTCTATTCCCTTGAGCCTGACCATGGAGAGTTGTTAGGATGACAGCTTTGAACTGCCATGGGTACTATAGGCAAGGGTGACCCCAGGATTGCCTAGGTAAAGGTGTTTCCTTATTGGTGGTTTATTGTTTCTCTAGATGATAGCATTCCTGGGAACAGTGACCAGCACTCCTCAAGGGGAATTACTCTGCCCACAAATAGACCCAGCTGCTGTGGTTGTGGTTAGCATCTCAGAACAATTATATCAGCCTGTAGGAAGCATGGGATTTGGGGGGACTGTAATAATTTCAGTAGACAATGGACATGATAGGAGCTGAGTATGGTCCAACAGCTGTTGTCTATCGGCAGCAGGTTGGAAAGGAAGACAGATGTCTTGAGGGTGACCTTCTTGAATGAGTGTGTTTGGGAACTTAGGATTCCCTTGGGGCTTAATGACATGCCATTGCTTGGCAACCATAATGAACAGTGTAGCATTACATGCCATAGGTGCAAACAAACCATAAAACTCTGACAGGATAGCTGGAGGAACTCTAGCAGCCAGCTTGGGGAGAGGGGTAAATAGAAACTGACTTTATGGCAAAGATAGGGGCATGGTGAGGAATGGAGAAGGAAAGTGGGGAAGCTAAGATTACCTTAGGAAACATTCTTAAACATGAGATTCCACACACGTAGGTATGATAGGGAATAAGAGACAAAAGCAGAACGCAAAGGAGGACTAGGTTACATGTAAAGACAAAGTTGATGGCTACAGTGCCAGCATGCACTTGAAAAAGATGGCATGGCTTCCTGAGGGAGCCACTGGTAGCCCATCTCTAGCCTACGAAAAGGGGATATGATTTCCTTAGTCCCAAACTCCATTGGCCGTGAGAAACAGTCCCATGCCATGCCTTGACTTCAATACTGGCCAGATCCTGGGAGGGCATCTATTTCTCCCATGGCAGGTCCAGAGCTTCAGTGACCACAAAGAAAAGGGACGTTGATTCTTCTAATCCCCTAGAGATGCCAAGACATCTAGAAACCACACATTAACCTTCATTTCCACAAATGTTCCTTGATCTTACTATAAATTCTAAACACTTATCTGTGTATGCAAATTACATTAGCAAATTACATTATTACATTCACATGACAGAAAGGATCTGTCCCTTCACAAAAGAGACCATTAATACTCTGTTAAATTTTCAAATATCCTGCTTGTACCTAACTTCTCTGTAACACATCTACTATGAGAATCATGTAAACTTGACTTTCCCTGTTCCATTTTCCTGAGGAAGAACTATTTGGTAAAAAGTCATTTGTATGCAAAAGTTTCAAAAGTAATATATATTTATTAGCTCCATAATTACAGATTTGTTTTTCATTTTGAAGTTTTATCTGCAATTTACTCTTCTTTTCAGAGTGCTGATTTTACTATAAGTCAAGGAAACCGTATAATTACCATTTTTAATACTCCACTAAACATCAAATTAGATTTCTTCTTAGAATAATACTGACACCACTTTATTGCTAACCCTACTACAGAAGTGGGATGAACTGGTATCTTTAGGCTTTTGTCACCTCCTGTATTTTCAGCTTAAATTGAAAAGAATGCATAATGAAAGAAAACAAGGTATTATAATAGCAAGCACCAACGTAGCCCTCAATGTTCCAAATATTCATAAATGCTTTCCACTTAGTGACCTATTTAATCTTTACTACAAGTCTGTGAGGTAGTGACAGTGTTCACCCCTTTTATGGAAGAGGCTACAGAGGCTGGGAGAGGTTACATTCCTTGCCTAAATTCGCAGAGCTAACAGTCAACAACAAATCTGGACATCATGCTCAGGGAGTCTTGCCCTCGTGTCCATTCTCTTCACCACTCCACTCTTCTGCCTCTAGTTGTTTGGGGTTTTCTGGTGGTTGTTCTGAAATTTTTTTTTGAAGTAGCTAGGTAAAGCTTATTATATAGTCACATCGACTCTTGAAACCTCTTCTGCTCTCTCCCTATGAGACCAAGTGCCATTATCTCACCCTTCAGAGCACAGAATGAATCTCTTGTTTACTCATTGTTTTTCGTATCAAACTAACATATTTCTAGTTTCGATTCTATGATATTTTCCAGTATGTTTATCCTCTGTTTGTATCACACTATTAAATAAAAATGACTAGAAAATTAGGCCGAACTGGAAAAAATGAAATCTAGTTATCTGTCTTTCCTACAGTGGTTTCTCCCAATGTTTTCTCTTTCAAATCTGTTGGGAGAAGAAGAGTATATGAGTGTCCCTCCTGTTGCATTTCTTTCAGCCTGATCTTTTTTTTTTTTTTTTTTGGTCTCCCACATTCTGTAAGCAGAATTCCTTAAAGCTGACCACAAGTAGAACGAAAATGCCTGAGGCAGGTATAGGAGCCTCTACTGTCCATCAACTAAGCCAGCATATGCAAATCCTATTTTGCTTGTCAAGAGTTTTCTCCACATTCCTTTCCGAGTACAACATGTGCATTGCATCAAGAATGGTAATGTTCCGTGAGTCCTCCTTCCCGGGACACTGGCTACCATTGACTACATGTAGAATTCTGCCAACAATTCTTTCCTTTTCCCTGCTTTTTAATTTAGCTCACTGCCAAGGGAATCATAAAGACGCATTTGGTGGCAGGATGTAGTCTGTGGTACAGTCTACTATCAGTACTGATAGAGTCCCTACCAGAACCCCTGCCGCTGCAAATTTTATTTTTTTCCACGTTGCTTATCAATCTTCTTTCTTTATTCAGGGAAAATGGGAAGCTATCTGCTGGGAATTCCCATTATGTTAACTCTGCTAGTTAAAGTTCACATTTAGTTCCTATGATCTCCAGAGCTCTTCTTCTAGTAGCCCATTGTTTCACTTAACCTATGCCTTACTAAATATATATATATATATATACACACACACATATATATATATACATATATATATATATTTTAGTTTGACTTCTGCCTTATTTTAGTTTATTTTCTTTAGAAGAGAAAGTGACGTGTAATTACCTATGTGAGCAGAACATGCTCCTTCACCATGCATGTGAACTGACAAAATTTTAAAATAACCAAGTCCTAACGATAGACACATAGATCACTGGAAAAGAATTGAGAGTTCAGAAATAAACCCTTGTATTTATGATCAACTGATTTTTGACAAAGGTGCCAAAGCAATTTCAATAGTGAAGGGATAGACCTCTTTGCAACAATGGGCCCTAAGCCATTTGGATAGTCATACTCGGAAGGATGAACTTAGACTCTTATCCCACACCATACTCAGAAATCAACTCAAAATGGATTAGATTTATAAATAAGCCCATACAGGAGCACTTGGGTGACCCAGTCTGTTAAGCGGCTGCCTTCGGCTCAGATCATGATTCCAGGGTTTTGGGATCAAGCCCCACATTTGGCTCCTTGTTCAGCAGACAGCCTGCTTCTCCCTCTCCCTCTGTTGCTTCCCCTGCTTGTGCTCTCTCTCTCTCTCTCAAATAAATAAATAAAATCTTAAAAAAATAAAAATAAAATAAACCCATACATTTATGGTCAACCAATTTTATACATGGCAAGATAAGCCAGTAGGTAAAGAATCATCTTTTTAACAAATGGACAGCTGAATATCTACATGTAAAAAAAAATGAAGGTGGGCCCTTGCCTCATATAATATGTAACAAATCAAGATGGAGCAAACACTTAAATGAAATAGTTAAACCCATAAAACGCCTAGAGAAAAAGTGTGTTACATCTCGTGACCTTGGACTAGGCACTAGTCTCTTAGATATGACACCTAAAGAAACAAGTAAATTAGACTTTTCTGAAATTTTAAAAAAAATGCTTGTGTTTCAAAGGACACCACCAAGAAAGTCCATAGAACGGGAAGGATTATTTCCAAATAACATATTTCTTAAGGATCTAGTATGTAGACTATATAAAGAACCTTTACAACTCAAAAATAAAAAGACAAAAAGGAATATTTTATAATGGATGAAGGATTTGAATATACAGTTCTCCAAAAGAAGATACACAAATAGCCAATAAGCACATGACAAGATGCCCAACATCATTAGTCAACAGGGAAATGCAAAGCAAAATCTCAGAGAAATACTTCTTCATACTCACTGGAATAGCTGTACTTTAAAAAAAAAAAGGATAATAACAAGTCTTGTCTGGATGTGGAGAAATTGGAACCCTTATACACCACTGGTAGGAACATAACAAGGTGCAACCACCTTTAGAAAGAGCTTGGGATTTCTTAAAAACTTAAAAAATGGAGTTATCATCTACCTCAGTAATTCTATACATAGGTATATACACTAAAGAATTGAAAAAATATATATTTACATAAAAACTGGTACATGGATATTTGTAGCTATATTATTCATAGTAGTCCAAACGTAGAAACAGATCAAATGTCCATCAATTGATAAATGATTAAACAAAATGCCGTATGTCCATACAATGGAATGTTATTCAGCTGAAAAAGGAATGAACTACAACACATGCTACAACATGTATGACCTTGAAAACGTTATTCAAAGTTAAAGAAGCTAGGCGCAAAGGCCCCATATTACATTTACATGAAATGTCCAGAAAAGGCAGATCACTTATAGAGACAGAAGGTAAAGTGGTGTTTGTCTGGGGCTTGTATGAGGACAATGGTTAAGATATAGTTAGGTTCCATCACATAGAGGATTTGCTTGGGTCTCCAAAAAGCCTTCCAAATAAGAGCTCATGTTATAATGCTCTCATTAAATGCTTTACGTGGATTATTTTATTTAATCCTCACAAAAACACTGTGACATAGGTATTCTTTTTATGATTCCCATTTTTCAGAAGTGGAAACTAAAGAAAAAGAGATGGGATAATTTACCAAAAGACAGTCAGTTACCAAGCAGTATGTCTGAGATTCAAATACAAGGTGATTTGATTCCAGAACTATCCCCCCTTACCCTTTCTGGGATGAGACAGTTTCATGGTTATTCAGCAAAACTTACCCTAAATTATCAGGCAAAACATAATCTGTGGCTTAATTATAAGCTTGATGATGGACTCATCAAGCATTTCCTTGGGGAGATTTCATTTCAGGGGAATCGGACAGTCCTTTAAATCATTAAAAGATAATCCCAAAAACTTATTTTGAAAAAATTAAATATTATGTCTAACTGAATTATCAGCTTAACAGAAAGCAGGTTGGGACAGACTCCCCTGGCCTCATGGTGTCTATATTTATCTGACTAGGTTCTAAGCATCACCTCCCAGTCTCAGCTCAGACTCCTTCCATGGTCCTTACTCTATTCCATAAAGTGTTTGGTGCGAGAGACTGCATCTTAATGCAGGCTAGGTGAATAGACCTGTAACCCACAGTGACCCTTCAAATGACTAACGTCGTTCAGAGGCCTGACCTGGTGGTCCAGAGGGCTGATGCCCCCTGAACATGCCCAAACCCTCAACCACAGGCCTTTGGCCTCCAAGAAGAGATCTGAGAGAATGAAGGATGACTGCTTAGATTCCCTGAACTTGGTAAATCACTTGTGAAGTATGATCATGATCTTCTTCAATATAACAGAATTGTTTTGAGCATTGAAAAAAAAAACAAAACCAGCCAATGTGACATCCTTGAAAATTATAAAGCTCTAACACAACCAAGTCATGCTTATTAATGTGTAAGGCATTTTGTGAGTCTAATCTGATTTTGCTCTGGACTTCTACGACACAGATTTCCCTTGGCAGCTAAGCTTAAATCCTGCCGTCATCATTACTGAACATCAATTTTACAAAATCAGACCTGGCCAAAAATTTTGCCATCGTATTTCAAAACTTTGGAAAGTGGAATGATTTATGGCATTGAAAAGGTAAACATTAGATCTTCCACTGAAGTTTTATTATTCACCTAGCAACATGACAAAATTGCCTACAAATGACTTAACCAGGCACTAGAGTTTCTTTAAAATAAATTTAAAGTAATTAATCGTTCAAAATCAATGGGAAAAGTGAGTATCCTTTAAATCTCAATGTCTCCAGTAAGCTTTTTGTTGGTTTTCTTTATCTTTCTGGGATGGACCTCTGTTTTTAGTGGTTGTGTTTTCTGAAGCTTTTATTAGTGAGACAAAGATGATTTTATTTGGCTTTTATTCCTTGAAAAAAAATGGAGTTCATGGGCTAGTATCTGGAGAATTTCAAACTTCATTCTTTTATTATTATTTTTTTCTTTTCCCCAAAAGATCATTCTATCCCCCTGTGCCTTCTTAACCCCCTTTCCGTGGAATCCCTCTGTGAGCACACAAGTGTTAGAGCTTGTGTGGCTGTTCGTGCTTCAGATTATTTAGTGCATAGTGCAGAACCAACGTGTGTATTTTTCTTGTCCATGGATCATTTCATTGCCACATACCTAAACAGCTGGAAAGAACTGACACTCAGTGTTGGTAATTCGCTCTATGTGATGTTTGCATTTGTGTCTTTTTGGTAATTCAAGGGCTAGTTTGGGGCTGAGCTTCAACTTTATAAACTTCTCTTCAGCCAAATGTAACTTGATTTATCAAGTTACTGCTGCTTGGTATGCTTAGCTTATCTTTCCGTTTTCGCCATTCCTTACAAAGAGATATTCTTATTGAAATAAATATATATTGTTACACATTTTTTTAAACTGAGAGATTCTAAGAAACTTGTGGTATAATGATAGATCAGAGAACAAAATTATGAGGGAGAAAAGTTAGTCTCTCTTTGATAAATCATCTTTTTTTTTTCCTTTGATACTATATATTGATCTCTAGCCACAGTTCCAGGTGGATCAGTCTACCTCTCAACAAGCTTAGGAGAAAAGAGAAAAACAAATTATGTTTGCAGCCAATTTTAGGAGGAAGGTTATTTATGAAAAGCAAAGTAAAGCAGGAAAAAATGGTTTTTAAAGCTTTCCACTGGCAGAGTTCTTTCTTAACCTATAGTCACCATCAATGTTTTATTCTCTGCATTTATTGACATATCATCTTTTCGTTCAACTTCTGTCAAAAATTACACTTGTTCATAAGGTTTAGCCCTTGATAGAACACCAAGAAAATTGTAGGGGATTGCCTCACACTCTAGGTCTATCCCCCCAGCCAACTACTGGGTTCCTCAGTGACTGAGTGAAGGTCAATTCTATCAAATCATTCGACTCCTTTGTCACTACATTGATGAGATTATGTTTCTTTTTTTCCTTGAAAAACAGCTACCTCATTCAACTAAATTAACCAAGTGGATCACACAACCTATTGTGCACTCATAGCATTTAAATATTTTTGGAGGGCGCTGCTTCTCAGGGTTAGGTATGAGTGAGATGTTTCTTTCTCAGAGAAGAGCTCTGAGCTTCTGTATCTTCCTGGATCTGCTCCTGTTCCTGGTCCAGTTCCTGTGTGGTAGGGACTCTAGAGGACCTTATCTGGTGAGTATAACCCTTTTAGTTGAGGCAAGCATGAGTTCACTTGTATACATATTTAGTTCTCCAACTTTACTCTCAATTACAGTATCTCCTGTTTAAAGTTTCAACCCAACCTAAAAAATCTTGTGAATTATTTACCAACCCGACATAAATTTTCTTCAGCAAGTTGTCTTTGATTCTTTGGTTTGCAACATTATTCTGTGCCAAATCTGAAAAGCACTCTGGAAAGTTTATTCACAGGCCAAGCAATCAAAGCTGTGCCTTTTTAGTTTTGAGAGTTGTTTTTTTTTTTTTGAAACTGCTACAATTTCATCATAAAAGATTTTCAAACAAAGCTGTCTTCTGTAGTGAAATTGCCTATTTACCCACATACATGTACAGGTAATTATCAAGGTTAACCGGTAATGTTATTTAAGTAATCGTTTTTATATTGTATAATTATGTAATTATGATTATATGTGGCGTATTATTATAGAGGTTTTCAAAAGCACATGGCTTTTTAGTATACAGAGATAAATTCAAACATGGCAAGGTAATTGGAATCATCCGAGTTCATGTGAGCTAGCCTCTCAGAGAACTTCTGTTCTTTCTCTTTTTTTTCATTTATTTGTTAATGTTTCCATAACCCAGAAAAAAAAAATCTTTAAAGATGTACCTTGGGGAGGCTGGGTGGCTCAGTGGGTTAAGCCTCTGCCTTTGGCTCAGGTCACGATCCCAGGGTCCTTGGTTCGAGCCCTGCATTGGGCTCTCTGCTCAGCAGGGAGACTGCATCCCCCTCTCTCTCTGCCTACTTGTGATCTCTTTCTCTCTGTCAAATAAATAAATAAAATCCTTAAAAAGATAAAACTAAATTTTAAAAAAATGTACCTTAACTCAAAAAGAGACGGAAGATTCTGGATCTTTGTGTGTTTCTATTGATGCAAACATGAAAATTAGCAGAAATACAAAGGATTTGAAAAATGCTTCTAGACCCTTACAATTTTTTTCCTTTTCTTTTCTGTGCTATGAACTTCAGCAAACACAACATCAATGAGATCAGAATAGACTAATGAAGGTAGAAGTGAGAAATGATCGTAGATGCTTAGGCTATAAAGCTCTTCTCCCAAGTTTATCCCCACGTGCCTTTACCCAGGAAGGTGATTATCACCTCCTTCCTTAAAGAGTTTCTACCTGAACAATACCTCCTGTCATGAATATTTTCCCACTAAAGCTTTGTTTCTTTTGCTGTAAGATCCAGCAAGCATAATTCCTTTCAAGTCCTTTAGGAAAATGGAGAATTTTACTAAGCATATAAGTTACCTTGAGACAAGGATATGAAGCATTTGAAAAGGATGGACTAATATGAAAAATGGTTGGCACGTATTCATTAGTCATTTTTTCCCCTATACAATATATTTAGTTATATATTTTCAGAAAAAACATGATCTTTGGAAGTTTTTAAGGAATGTGCTTAAAACAGCTTCCTTAATGGCAGTGTTTTAGCTAATTTATCAATTTATATCATTAACTTCTAACTAAACAATAAACATTTCCAATTTTAATACATGTTTTATAAAACACACATTTCTAATCATTGCAACACCTCAGATTCTCTAAATTCCTATAGTGTAGTTTTCATAACCTTCAGGCTCTTTTCCAAATTTCTGTTCTAGCCTATTTTTATTGTATCAACTTTAATGAGAGAAAACTAAGTCTTGCAAAACAAATTTCAGGATCCAGGAAGTGGATTACTGGGGCCACTTTATTTCTCCTTTTCACTGACACTGGTTCACATGTATTTTGACTACTGAAAATATTTATAACACTCACAGTATAGCCTAAGGATTAGGGCCTGTGTTTAAATCCTAGCCTTAACACTTACCAACTATGGGCAAAATGGACAGCTTTAGGCTTCCATTTCTTTCCTAGCATCTTAAGGGACATGTTCATCGCGACTTTGTGAATGTGCTACCAGAAATAAATGAGTTAAAGGGGAGAAAGTACTCTGATGCTGTGCCTTAAACATAGTTTGTTTTTAATACATGTTAGATTTAAAATAATAACATTTTATCATGCTAATAGGTTCCCTACATCATTCCTGAACCATACTTAAAATCTGGGTCATGAATTTTATGGCAGGGCACCAACCAATAAATGCTTCCTTATTTGGCTCTTTACTGTCTTCCTTCAATCAAACAAAGCCATCGCCTCATTTGCTCATGCATTTGTCACCAATGTCCTTGCCCCTCCCTGAAGTCCTATCCTATCCTTCACCAAAACTGTTTTGCCATTTTTGCAAATACTAATTATTTTTTACCTGTTTCGTGAGATCTTGCCCATAGGTAAGATGCTAATTTTCACCCATTTATTTTTCTACTCAATTGGACTGCTGCAGTTTGGTTATACTTGCTTTGTTTTATAGTGTGTGTGTGTGTGTGTGTGTGTGTGTGTGTGTGTGTGTGTACATATATAATATGTACCTATACAGAATTTTTTTTTATCTAGCTTCTTTTTTAATCTAGAAGAGCAATGTTTCCAATGTAAACCATGTGCAGAAGTGCCATTCTGGGAGTCAGGCAAGATTTGGTGTGGTCAGCTGATTGCCAGAGTGGCCTTGGACAGTGAAGGAGCAGCCAGAGACCCTCTTTTAAACTTTAAAAATACACATTTGGATATGATCTCATGCTTAAATATTATAGTTATAAAATAGAGACCCATACTTAAAGAACAATAAATACATCCATTATCTATATGGTCCCACATATAGTTTCATTATGAAGGAAGTTATTTTAGGAAGTTTTTTTGCTTCTGAAAAAAAGCCTATTCACAGGTATAGGAGAGAAGGTAGTCATTTGGATTCTTTCATATGGGAACTGAGGAAAAACTAAACAGAAGAATAGGACTTCTAGGAACCTGGAGTAGCAGGATCTTGTTTCCTGGGTCATCAGTACTGTGACTCTGCTCCCCTCAACATGTTTGCTCCTCTCTGCTCTCACTGCTGACATATTTTGCCAAACCCCATTCATCTATATCCCATGACCCCAATTTTTGCCATGTTGGATTATCACCTACTCTATTAGTTGCTAGTTTGTTTGTTTTTTTGTTTTTAAAAATCAACTCACTTTTTATTCAGTACACTAGCCTTGTAACACAGGAAGAATGAATACAATGACATCCTCATCCCATGGGTCACTTCTGTCTTCATCTTGATGAGCAAAGGGAATCTACAGATATCCCTCTCCCTGTCTCCTTTCCCCCAGTAGTGGGTCCTCATCTTGGTTACATTTTAGAACCACCTGAATGATTTAAAAACACCTTTGCCTAGAAAGTACTTACAGAGATTATCTTGTGGTGGGGCTTGGGCATCAGTATTTTTAAAGCCCTAGGTGATTGTAATGTGTCATGAAAGCTGAAGACCACTGTCTGATAGATGTCCCTCCCTCAGTCCCTCTACTTTGAAAGCACTTCAGAGACATGAGTCTGCAGGCCATGAATGAAAGCAAGGCAGGCTGCATGTGCCCAGCCTCCCACGGGATATCCTATCAGAGTCATCTGATTTGGTATTAAATGTGTACACCACAGTTTTAGAAATGCTTTAGTCCTCCATATATTCTGTTTATTGTTGTGCTTTTTTGTTCGGTTGGTTTTTTGGGTTGTTGCTTCATTTTTTTTTTTTTTTATTTCTAGCTTCTGTCTCTTCTTAACTTTAATACTCATCATGGTTTCAATTTCTCATGAATCTTTTCTGTATGTCCTCAACATCAGTGCCCGTGGCACAGTGACCCCATCATCTCTGTTTTCTAGTACAAAATGCTGACTGAGAGAAGTTGATTGGCATAGCTCATCTTTGCAGTCTGCATCATTGTCGGTGTTAATATTGCCAGGTCCAGGGAGCTTCTCTAATATACTGCAGAGAGGCCAGGAAAGTAGTCATCTGCTATTGAATAGCAATGCCTCAGCAATGAGGCTTAAAGGTTCTTTGAAAGGATATCATTCTCACCCAGGCATTGATTGCTTTGGCCTGGAGAGTGTTTTCCTCAATGGCTCAGCATTAGAGTCAACTCAGGACCTTGGGAGTTCTGGTTCTATCTATCCACATTCTAAGTAAGTCTTGGGGGGGGGGTAGGAGCAGACTCTGAGAATTCACATTTTTTAATGACTGCCAAGGAAAATTTAACAGTGACTTTGGTTTGGGAACCCTGGGTGAATTGATCTCTGATGTTCTTTACTCTAAAAATGTATGGTTTCATAATAAATTCTACAAGAGAGATATCAACCTCACCTTTTGAATTCAAAAAGTTTCTATTGAGATTCACAGAAAAGTATTTCCAGGAAACATTAATTGATGCTTGGATAACAAAGGATAGTGAAGGGTAGTGCTGAATACGAAATCCTCTTCTTAGATATTAACAACGTGTTAGAAGATGCAAAGCTGACAAGGTCTGTGGTCAAAAGAAACCCATTTCATAGCCATTGAGATAACTTGTTTGCAATAGTGACAACTTTGTCTCAAGAATCCTCTTAATACTTCTTCAACCGGTTTTCCCTTAGCCAGGTTTGGAGGCTCCAGGTCTGCACAGTATTCTGTATATGGTGAATTCTCAATAAATGCTACTGATTGACTAATGACCAGTAGAAGAAAGGCAGAGGCTGAAACTTAGATTCATCAATTTTGTTAATTGTTAGCAGCCTGAGTAAAAGTTTTGATAAAGAGGTCAGAACTAATGGTTCCAGTGAGGCTTTTGTATTAGCTAAGGTTTCATTCATCTCAGCTGCCAGTGCATTTGATTAATGTACACTAGGACCTCCTCCCAACCAGAGAGAATTATAATTTTGCTTCTATACCATATGGTGGTGCAACAAGGACAGGACTTACAAATGTGGACTGTAAGCTGTTGATCATCCTCTTAAACCTCATTCACACTTCAGAGTTTCAAGTAGAGTAAAAATGATACCTATTAATTAAGGATACTGCCTACCCAGTGTCTGTGCATAAATGGTACCCAATATGTGTTTATTAAATGAATCAGATAATTTTTGCATTTTTTGCTCCCTGGATTTTCTTTTTCAGTCACACCTAGAGCAGATACTGCAAACAACTAGGTGAGTTGGCATTATTGATATAAAGGAGAGGGAACCAGTGTTTGCCAGAAGTTGATCTTTGTCTCGGGTGGATTAATCACAGCTGAGGTCAAGATGAATAAATCTATGTTCCAGAATGTCCCGGTTACAGTTCAAGACTAAAAGAAAACAAAGGAAGTTAGGGGCTAGAAAGAGGAAGGAAGTGAAAGACTCTCCAAAAGAAAATACAGATGTTCTAAGAGTCTCATTATTGTTATAATTTGACTTTGTGAAAAGTCCAATTGGACTTGGTGATGTTTAGTCTTAATCAACAACATGCTCTATTGTGTCAATTCCATCACGGGACAGGGAAAAGGAATTATCTTGGGGACAATTTTATTAAAAGTTATATTTATACAGAAAAGAAGAATATGTACTTTTAATTCTTTTTAATTAAAAATAACATACATATAATATACATATGTATACATACACACAACACATATATACTCAGAATCAGTGCAACACTTGCTTTCTCCTACAGGAAAAATAGCTAAATATTTTCCTTTGAAATTTTCCATGCCATTACTCTTCAAAATAAACTAGGGCTGCGAATAGCCATATTTCTACAAAAGTCACTGGTTTAGGTAAAAACAGTTTAAATAGCTAGATGCCTGCAAATGCACTTAGAATATGTTTATAATATAGAAGATTCATTTCCAGTGGTATTTCACTGAAGCAGTTGCTTACATTATTGGAAATGGGGAAATTGTTGCCATTTGGGTCAGTCCATTTTCATCTCTGACTACCCAGAAGCATGTGTGCATATTAACCCTTCAAGAGCTTGCCCAGACGCACTGTCCACTGATTTCAATTGAATGAAGGTGGAAATTTTTCTTGTTCTAAAGCTTCTAGTCTGGGTGTCTAGATAGCATGGTGATAAGCACCAAATAAACACTGAGAGGGATGGAATTCACGTTACCTTTATCTATGCCTCCTTTCATATACAGTATGTGTCACAGACAGACACCAGTGTCTCATTACATGACCACCCACAGAACATTACCCAATGTGACATTCTTCAAGAGAAATTAACAGAACGGTTTCACCACATCAGTCTCTTCCAAGAACACTGATTCAATAATAGTACTTAAAAAGTGACCAGATGCTCATGGAAGCTTCCTTCTTCCACTGTTTTGGCTGGGAGGCATAATAAATATCCCAAATTCTAAAACTATTCAAAGCAGAATGATGCAGAAGGAAACACACTCACACACACAAATATGCTCATGGACAAATACACACACACACATATATGGATTCCAACTTATCATCTAGTTGGTATTTCTACTTCTGAGTATTGTCTCACTACAGGCATGTAGCCATCTCTTCTGTTAGTCCCCAAATTCTCCTACTAATTGTTCAAAATCAGAGTAAATGCATTAAGAACGGTTCTCCCTTAAAGACATTTTTTAAAAGTCAAGGGGCTCATTGGACTTCAAGGAATAATGATGATTACAAATGAAGTCCCATCCTAGAAATATTCGAGAATATAATCAGTACTAGAAATCTCAGAAATCTGAATTTTTATTCAGATTTTATTCTTCTCTAAGAGTATATATGAAAAATAGTTTTTGTGTGCATTTCATAATAGTTTTTAAAATAAAGAGAACCTGACATATATTTTTATACATGAATCTTTTCCAAGGAAGCAGAACTTGATCTGAGGGTTGACATAGGAACTGGAATGTCCATGGGCAGAAGTGAAAGGCCACCATCAACCTCAAAAAAATTTTTTTTACGTAGATAGTATTTTACGTGTATGAGATGATAAGAAAACTATATGACCATTTTTAAAAAATGGCTGACATAGAATTTGGTGATTAGGAGGGATTAAATAAGAATAAAAGATAGGTATTGACAAAGTCTTCTTGAAAGAATGGGCCCTGGTAGAAAGGAGGAATTTGGTGGAAGAAGATATCCTGAACACAGGCATGAATTAGGTACAGACCAGGAGTAGTGTCTGTGAGTGTGTGATGAAAGATGGTAAATCCTCCAGTGCTTCATGTTTTCTGCTTCACAACATACTTAGCTATTTCAGTATGTAAGACTTGATACAACAGGCTAAACTATCTAATACCACACTGAGTTGAATTAAGAAGCTCAAACGCCCAGTTGGGTAAGGAGTTAAAGGGCAATCTTTTCTCCAAATAAGCCTATAATTACAGGCTCAACTTCAGAACTATCACTTGTGTGCTGTCCATCAGTTTTTCACTTAAAATAAAATGCAAGACAAAATAAGAACTATAACGATAATTTTTACTTCCCTTTGGCTTGATGTTATCCATTGGCCTAAAAATAATCCCTAATCTCATGGAATCTAGTATGTAATTATTTCTAATTCCTCCAAATTGAAAATTCCTCAAGGTTTTTGGTGTTGGGGGGGTTTTGAGGGGGCTTAAAACTAACCACTTTAGGGGCAGGAGTATGCTCTAAAGAAACTGTTTTGTCTGTTTGTTCAGAAGAGTTCTCTACACGTAAGTTAAGTCATCTTTAGAAGAACAGGAGGTGCTGATAGAATAATTGTGTTTACTCTTCCCACTTCACGATTTCTCTCTTATAAACATTGTTTTGCATTATTGGGCTCCACGTTCCTTTTTCTCATCTGTTGTTTTACAAATATTTTTCTAATTGCCTGAGACAGTGTGGTCCAATAAAGTTAATTGACTTTGGGTTGAACTTGTTTGTCTGATCTCTTGCCAGAGGTTATAGTCACCCACTTGAACTGACTTTCACTCTGTTTCTTGGTGTCTCTCTCCCTCTCTTTCCCTTTTATGTCCTTTTGTACTCACTATCCACATCCTCCCTTCCCCATCCTAATATACAACTGCAGAATTAATTCTCAAGACATATATAGACAAACTATTTTAAAAAATGAGTTCATCCATATATATCTTCTATCATCTATCCTATCTGTTCTTCCGTCTACCCGTCTTCCATCTATCTACTTTAGCAACCTCAATCAACAGATCAGAATTTCAATCCAAGTCACTGGAGGAGGTGCATTAAATGCTTAGAAAACCAGAGTGCTTGGAATAACTCATTTGTTTGACGTCTGGAAACACTTTACAAAGAACCTCCAGGAAAATAACAAAGCAAATAGTGCTGGTCTACCGCAATGGAACAGATATGGTGCGTGATCAGTTAGCTGCAACCCACAAATAAACACAGGCAGACAATAGAGCAAGCAAAAACAGAAACCACATTACTGTCTATCACAGACTGAAGAGTTTAGAATAAACTTAAAGCCTCATATGTGTGACTTCTAGACTCTGAAAAGAAGGTTAAAAGCTTCAAGGGCTCTTCCTGGTTTTATATAGTAAGCTCCCGAGTTTCCCTTTAACACCAAAGATCAACATTTATTTTAACATCTACCCACTTTGACCAAAGTCTAAGCCTTGGAAGTCCTCATTCCTGTTGCTCTCTCTGACTGCTCTAAGAGAATAGAGCCTCATGACACTGGCCTTCGCCTCCCATGACACAGTGATAGTTCGCTTGTCACATATGAAGCTAAACGTAGGACCAGTCCTCCAAAATGGCACCATAAGAGGCGAGCCTTTTCCAGGCATTTGGGCTACAATTCTGCAGTCACAGGATTAACAGACATTCTCTGCTTATGTGGAAATTTGAAACAACTTTTTTCTTTTTTTAAGTTATTAAAGTTATTATTTCTTTAACTATTGGATCTGTCTTAACTTTCTTTCGCTTAGTCTCTAAGAACAGATGACCATTCTCATCGCTGTATTATATTCCAGTTAAAAAGGTGAATTTTGGAGGTGCTTGGGTGGCTCCGTGGCTTAAAGTCTCTGCCTTCAGCTTAGGTCATGATCCCAGAGTCCTGGGATCGAGCCCCTCATCGGGCTCTCTGCTCAGTGGGGAGCCTTCTTCCCCCTCTCTGCCTGCCTCTCTGCCTACTTGTGATCTCTGTCTGTCAAATAAATAAATAAATTAAACTTTGGGGGCAAAAAGGTGAATTGTTCACCTTTTTTCCGATCCTTAATTATAGACTTGCATCTGAACCTGTATGCAAAATAGGATTGACCATAACGTAGGAACAAAGATAGAATTATTTTGTTTCTCTTGAGTCTGAGGCAACAGCAGTAGGCTTGTTCTTCCAATGTTTCATCTTCCTACTTAAAAGTTTGTTCTTTTTTATTTTTTCTAAACAGTATACTTGGCTACTATTCTTCTGTTTCCTTTTTCTATGACTTAGGGTAATACCACATTATAGATCAGATTTATAGAGTTTAAATTAAGAAACTAAATCTTAATTATTCAAACCGCTAAAAATAAATGATAATTATGTGACATGATAGAGGTTGTATTATCATTCCCATGGCAATTATAATAAACAAATATATCAAATCGACATGTTGTATACTTTTAATTTATACAATGTTATATGTCAAATATATTTCCATAAAATATTGCATTAGACACTGAAGAGTGATTCAAGGGAATGAAAAGATATTTTCTCTAATATGTTGAAGTACAGTGAAGCTTGTAATTACAGATAAGGAAGAGGACACAAAATAACTAACTCATTTGTCCAATTGACAATAGATGCAGAAATGAAGCAGGTCATCAGATTTTACTTCTCCTAATGCTTCTCTTATAGAAAGACACAAAATAAACCTGATTGCACAGGTTAAGGGACCAATGGCCAATGTTTGACTGTGCAGGATGAACTCAAGACAAGTATCCACTGACCTTCCTTATTGGTGTTCTGATAAGAAAATAATGGAACCCCATTACTTCTAACCCCACAAACTTGCCAGGATGTATCCAAAATATTCAATCAGAACCTTCATCATGCCCTGATAGAAAAGAAAGAAGTTGTTAAAAGTCACCGTAGTTCTTGGTTGATGCCTCTGGTCTCCAGAGAGAAAAGAAAAGAATCTGATGATCTTCAGTCGAATTATGCAAAATTATGAAATCTATTGGGAAGGGCCAAAGTTCTGCAAATAAGAGGAATATTCGTTCTTCAAAATGTTTCTGAGATGATAAGTAATCCTTATATTTAGAAGATGTAATTATAAATAGTCCTCAGTAAGAATCTGTGACACCTCTCACTGGTGCGAAGATTGAAGCAGAGATGGGAGTACCATAATTATTTTTGTTCATGAGCTGGAGTCAGTCCTTCCCCACTATTACTCTCCTATACACAGTTTTTTTTTTTTTTAAGATTTTATTTATTTATTTGACAGAGAGAAATCACAACTAGGCAGAGAAGCAGGCAGAGAGAGAGGAGGAAGCAGGCTCCCCGCTGAGCAGAGAGCCCAATGCGGGGCTTGATCCCAGGACCCTGAGATCATGACCTGAGCTGAAGACAGAGGCTTTAACCCACTGAGCCACCCAGGCGCCCCTCCTATACACAGTTTTAAAGTGAAATACAGATGAGCATTAGTTCTTATCCAGCTAATGCCTTGCTGCCATCATGCTCTAAAAGACTTTACCATGGAGTGAGAGAACCTTCTTGAAAGAGGAAGGGTTGGAGGTGTTGATGGGGTTGTAAAGTGTTTGCAGGCTGGAGTTAAACCTGAGGGCGGGAAAGCCATGTCAGAAGGAGAAGTGACATCTATAGGGACATCCTCCCTCCTTCGGAAAGTCTGTATCATAAAATGACTATTGTTTTTAAAATGACATTTATTTATTTGTTTATTTTATGAGCAATGCCTTCATTCTAAACATTGAGGAGTTCCTATGTGTCAACCACCATTCCGAGTGCTTCTGTGAACATTGTTCCTGTACTTATGGGCAGGTTTCTGTCACGACACAGTGAAAGGAAAATGAAAAATTTTACATATGCACACACATACACTCATGTGTGATTTTCTATGGTGAGACATTTCATGATGTAATTAACAGGGAGCATTAGGAAGCAGTAGGAGTGTGGTGGGGAACAATGGCAGACTTGGCAGATTGGCTCATGCAAAGTCACTTCCAACCTTCTTCCAGTGTGCCTTCTAGCTGCACAGAACAAAAATTAAAAATTTTATTTTTAGACTCCTCAGAAGCCAGATTTCTGGATGTGATATAGTTTCTACCAATCATATGTTCTCATAAAAGACTTGAACTCAGACATGAGATAAGTGCGAGGCAGTGGTCATGAGGCACTTATTTTTCTAGTAAATTTCTAGTGGGTGCAGAGTGGCTCGTGAGCCAACAGTTATGCCAAGTGTGTTCCTAAGAGGTGACAATTGCAGCCATCCCTTTCTAGTCCCTAGATGTGCAGTAAGATGGTAGGATTTTGCAGCCATCCGTTGTGATAGTGCTTCCTGATCTTCCAGTTTGCACAATGTGCAAAAACAATTTTCTATTGGTTCTGTTGGTATGTGTTGTTTTTATAATGAGTTGGGGGACTAATATAGAACCTCCTACTCTGGCCATTCCAATAATTTGGTGTAGCATTTAATGGCTTTCATTTTAATGCAGCATAAGTACATTTTGATGTTTGCAACTGAATGCTGACTGTGATGAGGGACTCCTTGAGTTGTGTGTCAAGAATCCCATTTGAGGAATAATTTGGACTGAGACCTTAAGAAATAGAAAGAACCAGCCTGGGAAGAGCCAAGAGAAAGGCTTTCTAGGTAGGGGGATTAATAAGTGCAAACATCCTACGGCTAAAAGAGCTTGCATTTTGCATGACAGGGGCCTGAAAGGGAGACTTTTAGTACAAGATGAGATTAGAGAGATTTGTAGGAATCAGCTTATGACAAAGGATTTGGGTATTAAAATATGTGTGAGAGGAAGCCATCAGATAGTGTGAAGCAGGGACATTCTATGATCTGATTAATGTTTCCAAAAGATAATACTGGCTAATGTATGGAGAATGAATTAGGGCGAAACAGTGACATCTCCAAAGAGGCTACTTTGGGAATTCATGCAAGAGTTGATGATGTTTTAGATCAGGATCAAAGTAGTAAGAAAAAAAAATTAAAGGTGGTAAAAGATGACATATTGAAGACATATTTTAGAAGGAGAACCGATAAGAATTGCTGAATAGATTGTATGGGAATATAAAAAAGGGAAGGCAATAAAAATGACACCAAGGGGTTTAGCTTGATCAGCTAGGTAGCATTAAGAAGAAAGTACACAATGAAGGTTGAATTTGAGGAGGAATAAAGAGTTCATTTTATCATCTTAAGTTTAGTGAACGTATAGACTCTGTATCAGTTATTTTTTATTGTGTAAAAAGTCCCTCTAAAACATACTGGCATAAAACAACAACAGTTTATCATTTCTCACAATTCTGAGGGTTGGCCAGTCGACTGGCTGGCTTTCCTGCTGGTCTCATGTGACCTAACCCATGTGGCTGCACTCAGGTGGATAATTTTATGGTCTAGGAGTTCTGAGATCTCTGAAGATTTCATTCATATATCTCAAAGTTGGTACTTGCTGCTGCCTGGGAAACCTGTTTTCCTCCTGGTCTCTTATCCTCCAGTCGGCTAGACTGGCTTCCTTACATGGCGATCTCTCAGGCTAGCCATCTAAGAAAATAAAAGCGGATGCTGCAAGGCCTCTTGGGACTGACAACTGGACCTTATATTTTTGCTACATTCTGTAGATCAAAGCAAGTCAGAGACCAGCCCACATTCAAGAGATGGACAAACAGACTCCAGCTCTTGTTGGGAAGAGCACCACAGTCACAAGGCAAAGAATCGTGGGAGAAATTGTTGCTGCCATCTTTAAAGGCAATCTACCAGAAACATCTTAGTGGAAAATTCATGTAGACAATTAGATAGGAGTCTGAAACTAAAAGGAAAGTCTCCATTCACCTATATGACTTTATTGCTAAGTAGTTATTCAAGAATTGAGAACAAACTCAGTTATTGGTCATTTTATGTTAAATGTTACTATTAAAAGTTTACTGTTTGTAGACTTTTCTTCCTGTATCATGACTGATTTTTCAGCATTTCATAGGAAAGTGAGATAATATAAATACTATATTGTCTATTATTTTATTACAAAATATCCCCAAACAACTGTTTAGAAAAACAAACATTTATTATCTCATAGTTTAAAGAGTCAGTAATTTAGGGGGTTTCTTCTCACAGTCCCTCCTGAGGCTACAGTCAACTTGTTGCCCAGGCCCACAATCTCTTGAAAGCTTGAATGAGGCTGGAGGACCCTCTCTAAAATGCCTTATTCACACGGCTAGTGGTAGGATTTCTTACTTCCTTTCCACGTGGACCTCTCCAGACAGCCCCTTTGTATTTTTTACATGTCACCTACTTTTCCAGAGAAAGTGATTCAAGAGAGAAGGTAAGAAGGAAGCTATAGTGCTTTTTATGACCCAAGTCCAAAGTAATATACTGTCACTTCCACCATATTGTGTGTTAGAAGCAGTCAATGTCCAGCCCACAACGAAGGAATAATGAAGTAAGTTTTACCTCTTAAAGAGAGGAATCAAAAAAATTTTGGAGAAATTTTAAATCCACCAAAAGTATAGATGGAAGCATACAGATTTGGCTGGGAGAAAGTAAAGAAGTTCCTTTCTGATAACTTATTTGTCAGACTTCTTGGAGCAAAGCAAGAGAAAATCCAAATTAGCTAGAAAATTTCTTATAGTTTAACCTCCTTCTGAGATTTCACTTGCATGGAGGACAAATGTTTATGTCTTGCACCTCAGAGTGTCATGCTGGTAGAAGTAGAAAGGACTTTGAGGCAAGAGCAGTGGGTGGTATAAAGAATTAGCAGGAGGAGTTTTAAGCCCATCTCCTTATGATCTCTGAAATCTCCTATAAGCCACTCCAACAATACAAAACAAACAAACAAACAAACAAACAAAAAAACCACAATAAAAATATTGCTCCTGCCCTGCAAGTGTTACTTTAGGACACATTGTTTAGGTCCCCTCCTTATTCCCATTTTCTTTCTTTCATTTTTTTAAAGATCTTATTTACTTATTTGATAGAGTGAGAGAGAGAGAGAGCAGGAGTGGGGATGGGGGCAGGGAGCAACGAAGGCAGAAGCAGACTCCCCTCCCCACTGAGTGGAGAGCCCAGGTGGGACCCTTATTCCCATTTTCTTAGATTTCTACTTCTAAGTTCCTTCAGTGTGACATTCTGGAGCTGCCTATGGGTTAGGATGAAAGGGGATGTGCTCCATGCTCTTCTGGGCTCCAGCAGGGAAAAGTGCTTTGACTCTGTTGGGTCCCCTAATAATGGGTCCATGGTCAAAGAGTGAGACTGATACAAAGAGAAAGTCAAGCAAAGCTTTATTTTGCGCCAAGCATCAAGAATCAAACCGACTGTCAGACAGACCGGTCGGGGCCGCCCCATACAGACAGGATGGCCCCTCCCTGCTTTCCAGACTAACTTTTATAGAGCAAAGGCAATGTGGTTGGGCCTGGCCACACACAGATGGCCAATGAGATTGCAATACACAGAGAAATCTGCACAGTCATGCTAGGTCACACACGGGTGGCCAACTGAACTACAATTCACTCCATAGTAGACATTTGCACTAGCCTATCACCTTGGTGAGAACTGGTGCCTAAAAGGCGGGGACCACACTCCTTGGTAGCTAGGGAGACAGTATGTGCCCCCACTGACTGAATGTCTCCACCTGACCTGACCCACCCTTGTATTTGGGCCGTTACCTGGGACTGGTTTCCCGGACTTGGTTTTAAGTAAGTTCCCCTGGGGGGGGGGGGGGCGGTGTAGGGTAAATTTAAGTTTTACTGCATAAACAACAAAATGGCTGTTCAACCGAGGTGGGGCTGCTCTGGCTAAATAGGCCCTTACAGCTCCTCAGGAGGGCCTGACACCAAGTCAAGGTAGGAATTAGCCTCAGTGAAGAAACCTCCTTGTAGATATCCGAAATATGAGAGAGAGCCGATAAGACCAAACTTCCGATTGCCCTCTGAGTTATTGAGAACACCCTAAATGTTTAATATTACTCTACATGTACACCCAGCTTTTGTCTGGGTGCTGAAGATGCAACACTTCTCTCCTCAAAGAGCTTATAGCACAATGCGGGGAGCCAGAATAGGTAAACCAGTAAATGCATGAAACTGTATAAATGTTACCATAAGGTAAAGACCACTGCAGTGTAAGAAAGTAGGGCAAGTGCCCAAAATATTTCTTAAAGGAGATTTATATTTGGGTTACTCTTGAACAATAAGAGAGAAGGGCCTTCAGGCAGGAGCAGCAGCAGAACGAAACATGAAAGGAATTGACACAGCTTCAAATGGTATAATGGGCATCAGAAGCCTTGGAATAGTACAGGCTTGGATAGTACAGACTTCCAAGTACTGTTACTTTCAAGATTTAGCTGAGGGGAAGGAGAGGAACGAGAGAAAGGAGGGATGCTCCTTAGATGGTTATTTGTTTAGGGAAGGATTACTCTCACTTATTCTAATGGTTCCTTTTGAGGAGGCAAGTCTTTTCAGATCAAAGAAGTACTTACCCAAGTGATTGTCTTTGAAAGGACTATACAGCACTTTTTTTTTCTTTTATAGAGAGAAAGGGAATGGCTAATATGTGAAACACTTTTCTTGAACCTTTAGATACTTTCACATTTTAGGACTTACATACCAGATTTAGGTAAACTAACTAAATAAAATATATTCACTGAATTTCCTCTTATTCCAAATAATGAGTAACACTGACACTTATGTAAAATGGATTTAGGAACAAATTTACTACTACTTACAACAATAATACTATGTACTAATTACAGTAGATGTACCGTGAACCAAACCCTCAAGCACATAATGCATTAAGAAAATATGGGGGAAAGACTTTAAAGTATCTAGAGAATGTCCCAGTTGAATTTCTCTGGTTATTTTCCAAGCCATCATCATTCCCAACAAAAAATTGAATACTGTCAAAGAATTTAAACCTTCTTAAACATTTTTATTTTAATAAAAGAGGATGAAAGCAGATTTACTGTAATATCTTCATTTAAAAAATCAAATTATTTTTTTAAAGATTTTATTTATTTATTTGACAGAGAGAGATCACAAGTAGGCAGAGAAGCAGGCAGAGAGAGGAGGAAGCAGGCGCCCTGCTGAGCAGAGAGCCTGACATGGGGCTCGATCCCAGGACTCTGGGATCATGACCTGAGCTGAAGGCAGAGGCTTTAACCCACTGAGCCACCCAGGCGCCCCTCAAATTATTTTTATACTGAATTAGAATGCTTTGTTATTATTAGAATGAAGTATTTAAAATATCTCTAGGCCAAAGATGAAAAATTGAAGTAAGTTTCCTATTCTTTCCATAATCATCTTTCTTCTGCTTGGTGTTATATTTTATGTTTTTCTTTATACACAGGCATGTCCCTTATATCAGGGGTGAGTAAACTGTGGCTTGTGGGCCAGTTCCAACCCATTGCCTGTTCTGTGGCCCATGAGCTGAGAATGGTTTTTCTATTTTTAAAAAGGTTGAAAAAAGGAAAAAAAGAGTATTTTATGACATACGAAAATTTTATGTAATTCAAATTTCAGAGTCCACAATAAGTCATGAGCACATGTGCATTCCTTTATTTACATATTGTCTAGGACTATTTTCATGCTACAAGAGCGGTTGCAAAAGAAACAATAGGGCCCACAAAGCCTGATATTTGCCATCTGGCCCTTTGCCAAAAGCTTGCTGACACTTACCTTATATAATAGGTTGAAATGCATCTGCACAATATTGCATTGTTTAGCCCTTACACTTCATATTTTCAGCTAGTTAAGTATTCAAAGTGTTACCCTTCTTCCTAGTTTCAGAGAAGGGAGAACTGGACACAAGATTTTGGATCAAGACTTTGAACTTATATTTTACTATGATGGGACATTTTCCACTGGAGTTGAATCAAGAAATTCTGATCTGAGCCTGTGGAGTTTCTGATGATTTTTAACACAAGTGTTGTAAGTGTGTGCCTACACAGAATGCCATGAGGCCACTCCTAAGCGCACTTGAATATAAATATAGAGGGTTACAGTGTTTTGCACACTTTTGTTGTCTGAAATCTTATGGGGAAGTAGATGAAGTATAATATGAATTGTTTTGGCATCACTGGCTTCACTGAAAGCCTCCATGCATCTACACATCTGTGTCTGCAACAAGAAGGGATAATTGTTCTGCTCTGCCATTGCTGTTTATGAATCAGAAGAACAAAAAGGCAACAGAATAAACAAAATGTCATGTTCATACAAATCCTGATTAGGGTAAAGTCATCTGGCTGGCATTGCTTGCGTACAACCTCATCAACAGGGCTGGCAGCTAGTGAAGGGAGCCTCACAGTTTTTCCCTGTCTCGGGTCTTCAAAGCTTGGAACAGTTTGTTTGAAGGTTTCACAAAGGCTAGATCTACCCAAAATAGTCAAGATCTGGTCTCTGAGTCTTTACCAATATTAACTTCTCTTTAAGTATTCCTGAAGTCCTAGGATATTTCAAAACAACTGCAGCATCCTTGATAGGGTGTTTGCATGTACTTGATTAATATCCTAGAGCAGGATTTCTCAACCACAGCACTATTGACATTTGGGGCCAGATAATTTTTTTGTGACTCTTGTGCCCTGTAAAATGTTTTGTGACTCCTGTGCCCTGTAAAATGTTTAGCAGCATCCCTGGCCTCTTACTGCTAGATGCTAGTAGCACTCTCCCAGTTGAGACAGCATAAACTGTCTCCAGACATTGCCAAGGATGCCCTGGGGGTGGGGAAGAAGTCATCCCGGAGTGAGAACCAGTGTTTCAGAAGATGGTTCCACAGTGTAATTCAAGGAACTCTAAGGAACATTCAGCCCTGAGAACAGAACTACAGGCAGATCTCAGACATATTGTGAATTTGGTTCTAGACCACCACAATAAAGTGGATATTGCAAAAAAGTGAGTCAAATGAATTTTTTGGTTTCCCAGTACATATAAAAGTTAAATTTACACTATAGTCTATTAAGGGTGCAATAGCATTATATCCTAAAAGAAAAAGAAATTATATACCTTAGTTTAAACATACTTTATTGCTAAAAATTTTGAACTGTCATCTGAGCTTTCAGTGAGTATAATTTCGCTGGTGGAAAGTCTTACCTCGATGCTGACAGCTGATCAGGGTGGAGGCTGCTGGAGGTCAGGGTGGTTGTGGCAATGTCTTAAAACAAGACAACAATGAAACTTGCTGCATTGATTAACTCTTCCCTTGCATGAATGATATCACTGTAGCATGTGATAATGATGGATAATGTTTTACCCACAATAGAACCTCTTTTAATCCTCTCAAAACCTGTTGCTGCTGTATCAGCTAAGCTTATGGAATATTCTAAATCCTTTATTGTCATCTCCACAGTATTCACATCATCTTCACCAGAAGTAGAGTCCATCTCAAGAAATCACTTTCTTTGCTCATCCATCAGAAGTAACTCCTCATTCATTCACGTTTGATCATGAGATCGCAGCAAGTCAGTCACAGATTCAGGCTCCACTTCTCATTCTAGTTCTCTTGCTGTTCCCACCACATCCGTGATTCCTCCCTCTTCGGAAGTCTGGGCCTCCTCAAAGTCATGGATGAGGTTGGAATCAGATTCTTCCAAACGTCCTTTAAAATTGATATTTTGATCTTTTCCCATGAATGTTCTTAATGGCTTCTAGAATGGTGAATCCTTTCCAGAAGGGTTTCAATTTACTTTGCCCAGATCTATCAGAAAAATCACTACGTATGGCAGGCACAGCTTTATGAACTGTATTTCTTTTTTTTTTTTAAGATTTGATTTATTTGTGAGAAAGAGAGAGAGAGATCTCAAGTAGGCAGAGAGGCAAGGAGAGAGAGAGAGGGGAAGCTGGCTCCCTGCTGAGCAGAGAGCCCAATGCGGGACTTGATCCCAGGACTCTGAGATCATGACCTGGGCCAAAGGCAGAGGTTTAACCCAATGAGCCACCCAGGTGTCCCTGAAATGTATTTCTTAAATAATAAGACCTGAAGTCAAAATGATTCCTTGATCCATGAACTGCACAAAGGATGTTGTGTCAGCAGGCATGAAAATATTTTTCACCTTGCTGTCCATGCCCACCATCTTGAATGACCAGATGCATTGTCAATGAGCAGTCATATTTTGAAAGGAATCCTTTTTCTGAGCAGTAGGTCTCAACAGTTGGCTTATAATATTCAGTAAATTATGTTATAAACTGCACTGTCATCCAGACTTTGTTGTTCCGTTAATAAAGCACAGGCAGAGTAGAGTCAACATAATTTTTAAGGGCCCTAGGATTTTCAGAATGGTAGGTGAGCACTGGCTTCACCCAAAAGTCACCAGCTACATCAACCCTTAACAAGAAAATCAGGCTGTCTTTGAACTTTGAAGCTTTAAAGCCAGGCATTGATTTCTCCTGTCTAGCTGGAAAGTCCTAGATGACATTTACTTCCAATATAAGGCTGTTTTTACTACACTGAAAATTTGTTGTTTAGTGTAGCCACCTTCATGAATTATCCTAGCTGGATGGATCTTCAAGAGAACTGGCTGTAGCTTCTCCATCCGCACCTGCTGCTTCACCTTGCACTCTGATGTTTTGGAAACAGTTTCTTTCCTTAAACCTCATGAACCAACCTCTGCTAGCTCCAAACTTTTCTTCTGCAGCTTCCTCACCTCTCTCAGCCCTCACAGAATTGAGGAGTGTTAGGGCCTTGCTCTGGATGAGGCATTGGCTCAAGGGAGTGGTGTGGCTGGTTTGACCTTCTGTCCAGACCAGTCAAACTCGCTCCGTATCAGCAATAAGGCAGTTTCACTTTCCTAGCATTTACATTCACTAGAGTAGCACTTTTTACTTCCTTCAAGAACTTTACTTTTGCACTCTCAATTTGGTTGTTTGACACAATAAGCTCAAATTTTGGCCTATCTTGACTTTGTTTTGTCTTTCTCACTAAGTGTAATCGTTTCTAGTTTTTGATCTGAAGTGAGGGCTATGCAACTATTCCTCTTACTTGAACACTTAGGGGTCATTATATGGTTATTAACTGGCCTAACTTCAAGACTCTTATGTCTCAGGGAACAGGAAGGCCTGAGGAGAGGGAGAAAGATGGAGGAATGGCTGTTCACTGGAGCAGTCAGAACACACACACACATTTATTGACTAAGTTCACTGCCTTATATTAATGTGGGTCAGAGCACCCCCAAAACAATTAAAATAGCCACAGTAAAGATCATTGATCAAAGATAAACCTAACAAATGTAATAATAATTAAAATGTTTGAAATATTTCAAGAATTACTGAAATGTGACACAGAGACATGAAGTAAGCAGATGTCATTGGAAAAAACAACACTGATTGTCTCACTTAACACAAAGTGCCACAAAACTTCGATTTGTAAAATATGCAATACATGCAAAGCTCAATAAAATGAGATAGGCCTGTAGTTTAAAAGGACCCCAAATCTGCATTTAAGGACATAAAATAATTATCTAAAAATGAAATATCTGATTATGTATCCAGATTTCCAGACCAGTCATATGTTTGCTTATAATGGACATGAAAACAGAATATCTGGGGGAATCTTTCATTTGTTGTTTCACATGCTCTGTGCATGCAAGGGCTGAACCTTCAAACCAGTGTCCTTATCTCCATCATCCTCCATCCATTCATTCATCCAATGGATGTTGATTGAATATCTCCTGAGGGCTTGGACAGGCTCACTGCTAGGTGATGAGGCCCAGAGCTCACAGAGTTACCTTTTGATTACACAGCCCCAGTCATGGCTTCCCTTAGCCTAGAAAATAAGGTAAAGATTCAACTAAAATAAGGAATTTGTAGTGTTCTCTGTCATTTACTTCCCAACACCTATTCCAACTCTATCAATCTAAGTTAGCATTTCTCATTTCTGGGGGCACATTAGAGTATCTTAGGGAGACCAATGCTGAAGCCAGACCAATTAAACCTCTGTTGTTGAGCATCAGCTTTTTGGGTGAGCTTTCTGGAGGGTCTAACATGGAAAACAAGATTGAGACCTTGTGATCTATGCCGCCTACAGTGAACTCATTTCTTCTTGCCAATATTATACGGCAGGACATCCTAATGAGATACTAGGAGAAGTCTACATATGTGGGAACATGATTCTAGGAGAATTTCCCTCACTCAAAATACTGGATAAGGAGGAAATGATCTTTTTAGCCCCTGGATGCTGTTAGATCTGGATATCTTACCCTGAACTACTACAGCCCTCTTGTTTCAAACCTGAGGGTAAAGTCAACACATGGACGAAGAAAGAGATAAGAGACTCCATTACATGAAGGCTTAGTAAATACACCCAGAGCTTGATTCCTCAGAATTCATTGATTTATTAGATAATAAACTATCTTTTAAAAAAAATCCAATATCAGTTCTCTGTCACTTGCAACCAAAGCATCTTAATTTATATAGCATTCCACGATGTGCTCAATCTTCCCTGTTCCATCCTCTAAAACCAGTAATTTTGTCCACATAGGCCCTACTGTTGCTATAGTTACCCCTGTTAGGGGTAGTTAGGGGTAACTATTTGCCATCCCTGGTGATACCTCCACAATTTTACTAGTATTTTATCTCTCGGTGGAAGAACAATTTTTTTGACTTCCAGTGTTGTACTATAATCCTACCTATTAGGGTAGACTAAGCTTCTGTATTAAAGAGACTCAAAAAATATAATTGCTTAAATTCCTTAAAGGTTTACTTCTTATGAACTTAATCATACAAGGATGTAATAAGTCAAGAAACCAGATCTCTTCCATGTGTGAATCCACCATTCTTAGAGTCTTGACATTTGCACTTGTTTGCAGCCTCCAGAAAGAAAAAGGGAGAGCTCACAGATGGAAAACAACACTTCTGAAAAGCTGTGGCTCAAAGGCAGCACATATCACGTCTTTTCATGTTACACTGAGAAAAATTGATCTTTTGGCTACAGTAACAGTAAAGAAAAGTGGGAATATGGCCCTGCTATGTGCCAAGGAAGAAAGGAAACAGGGTTTTTGTGAACAGCTAGTAGTCTCAGCCACAAAAACCCATGTCAAATCTCAACTTTCCCATTACCCAGCCAGACAGGATCTCTATCTCTGGTCCTGCACAGACTGGGAGATAGTATTTAGCTGCGTTGGAATCATGAATGATCTTTCCACCCAGTTGGCGTTGTGTGTTTTTTTTTTTTTTTTCCCCAACCAGATGGCAAGTTCTTTGAGAATAGCAGTTATTTTTACATTCTTGACTGTCTACCGCATCTACTTGGGAAGCTTTATTCTGGAACAACAATCCTCAGACTTGAGGTATGTCAGAATCCCCTGGGGGGTTGTTACAGCATGGAGTGCTAAGCTCCGCCCTTAGAGTTTCTGTTTCAGTTGATTAAGGGTGGGATCTACTAATTGGCATTTCTAGCAAGTTCCTAGGTGATTCTGGTGATGTTGGAAAACTCTTGACCTGGACTACATTGGTTATTGTTTTACAATTAACAAACAGTAAGGGGCACACTTCTGAATTTGTAAGATAGGATGCAGGCCCAGATGTTAGACTTAATGCTACTTTTTAAAATGGTTCCAATGCCTCTCTTTCCTGCATGTTCCTCTTGTTTTCACTTGTCTCTGAACCATCTTTTTGGAGCAGAGAAACCTGAATAGATAATTTTTGCCTTGCTTCTTTTTTTTTTTTAAAGAATAGATGGATTTTTTTTTAAAAGGAAGAAATTTTAAAATCCATTTTGAAAAGTGACTTCAGTGAAAAGGTGTTTATTTAATTTTAAAAATCCTCATATTTGTCTTAGGGAAAGGAAGAGAAAATATTAGCCAATTTATGATGAAAAGAATTCTTTGCATCATTGTTATTTATCCTGATAACTGTAAGAGTCCCAATAAGGAAAACAATATGTCCTTTGAAGTAACAGAGAATTTTGGTTATATTTTAAATATTAATTTTTTCAAAGTATAAACTCATTACAGTTTTATTTCATAAGCAATGAACTCCATTTTGAGAACTAATTGTATCACTGGATGCATAATTTTCTCTTAAAAATAATAAAGGTGGGCACCTGGGTGTCTGGGTCACTAGGCATCTCCCTTCGGCTCAGGTCATGATCCCAGAGTCCTGAGATCGAGCCCTGCATCAGGCTCCCTGTTTGGCAGGAGGCCTGTTTGTGTTCCCTCTCTCTGTGTTTCTCTCTTTGTCAAATAAGTAAATAAAAAAATCTTTAAAAAAAAAAAAAGGAATTTTAATTTTGAGAAAACATTTCTAAGATTCTAAAAATTAACTGTCTTACTTAGATTTTCTGGAAAACACTGAATAAAATAATACTAGATTTATGGATCATATGTGTTGCTATGTCACAAGAAATTGTGAAGGATTGTTCATTTGAGTCATTTAAAATGGAACTGAACTCTGGAAGAAAAGAGTACAATATAGCATCAGTGGGAAAGAGGCACAAACGAGACATGCTGATCTGTCTCATTCTTCTAGAACTGGGGTAACACTTCACCCTAAGCCGGGTTTACCAAGGCAATTTTTGCTTATGGCATTTATAAGATTATAGAAAGCCTAAAATGAAAGGAGCTCCAAAGAAAGTGATCATATTGGTAGAGAGAAAATATAACTCTTTTCCCTAACAGAAAACTGCTTATGTAGCTTTAGTATTAGGTGCAGAAAACCCAGAATTGCTGAACATTAAAGACAAGTTCAAAGCAGCTTTCATGTTAAAGTAGATTAATTAAGGCAGCCTCTATAACATAGTGTAATTAGAAGGGCTGACTTACTTTGGGTTTTAAAAATATATATATCTGTGTATCTAAGAAGCTCTATTTATGTTATACTGGTGTCCCCTGAGAAGGGTAGAAATTTAAGTTAAGCAGAACATGGTAATAGAGAATAGCTGGCAATAGAGAGTAAGGCCTGAGGGAAGTGCTTTTCTGGGGCAAGTAACTTTGATAAAGAGCATGATGCAAGTCAAAGTTCTTAGCAAGTCATATCATAGTTTGGGCCCCAAGCAATGCAACCACAATGGATCCTGAGAAGGTAGAGTTCAAGAGACCGTGAAAGGTGAGATACACATCTAAAATGCAACACCTCTCCCCCTCACACACTTATTTATTTATTTATTTATTTATTATGTTATGTTAGTCACCATACAGTACATTAGGAGAAGGAAGGGAAAAATGATGGGGGTGTGGATCGGAGTGGGAGATGAACCATGAGAGACTATGGACTCTGGGAAATAAAATGCAACACTTTGGGGCACTTGGGTGGCTCAGTCAGTTGAGCATCTGAATCTTGATCTTGGCTCAATTCTTGATCTCACAGTTGTGAGTTCAAGTCCTGAGTTCGGCTCTGCACTGGGTGTGGAGTCTCTTACTTAAAAAAATTAAAAATAAAAAATATATTAAAAAACTAAATACAACACTTTTGAGAGTGAAAGAGGGTGCTATTTATAATTTCACCAGGACAATAGACACAAAATAGGACTGTCTCTATAGAACTTGGGGTTGTTTCCTTGACTACCAAGTGAAGGAGGATGCTGGATGAACTGTGAGAGACTATGATAGTTGAAAGAAAATTAGGCAAATCTTAGTTCACTGGGTTGGTTGGAAGTCTAGTGATTATACCTCCTAAATTATCTGGACCAGTTTCAAAACTTGAAGCCTTTTTTTTTTTTTTTTGAAGATTTTATTTGGGGCACCTGGGTGGCTCAGTGGGTTAAGCCTCTGCCTTCAGCTCAGGTCATGATCCCAGGGTCCTGGGATCGAACCATTGGGCTCTCTGTTCTGTGGGAAGCCTGCTTTCTCCTCTCTCTTCCTGCTTGTGATCTCTGTCTGTCAAATAAAGAAATAAAATCTTTAAAAAAAAGTTTTTATTTATTCATTTGAGAGAGAGAAAGATCAGGGGCATGAGTGGGAGGTAGTGGGGAGGGACAGAAGGAGAGGAAAGAGCAGACTCCAGGCTGGGCTCAATCCTAGCACCCAGAGATCATGACCTGAGCTGAAGGCAGGTGCTTAACCAACTGAGTCACCCAGGTGCCCCACTGATGTTTTACATTTTTAAATCAACGTAATTATCAGGCACCTCTTGATCAAACAATGTGTGAGAGACTGGACTGCACTGGGGTGAGCATGGTCTCAGTACACACACAGACCTCAATAGGAAGAATGGTTCTAGTATTTTCTAGCTGTGTGATCTATCCCAATCTGTTTCCCTGTGTGTAAAATAAGGACAAAAATAATTACTCATTCAGTTGTTGTAATGATTGAATTAGATGATATACACAAGTACATGGCATGGCGCTTGGCATGCACTCAATGGCTCTAATAGTTCCCATGCTTCAGAATTTTTTTTTTTTATTAAAGTATGGTTGACACATAATGTTATATTAGTTTCAGGTGTACAACATAGAGACTAAATGACTTTCGACATGATGCTCCATTCTTCACAAGTGTAGCTACCGTCTGCCACCACACTATGCTGTTACAATACCACTGGCCATATTCTTCATGCTGTATCTTTCATTCCCCTGTGCAATCTTTTAAACCTAAACAAGACACAAAAATATTTTATCAGTCTCTTTGCCCTAATGTTTCACTTATCCAGTAGATATTTATTAAGCCCCGGTACATGAGAGATACTATGCTTGACACCAGACTTAGGACAACAGAACCATCCTGGCCTCAAACTTACAGAGACTTCAGAGTAAGATGAAGAGTGAGGAAACAGAATATCAATAAGGAAACATTCAAAGTTAAAATTTCAACTGGGATTTCCCTTACCTATCTGGTACCTGTGAGTGTAGGATTTGACTGAGTTTTGTTCAAAGAATTAAATGAGATAATGTGAGGAAGATTCTTTGTCATAAGGTGCACTAGAAATGAATAACAATAAAAATAATAAATTGTATCTTAGTAATTCAAGTGTTAGATAACACATTTTTATCACTAAAAATTGCCACAACATAACTTCTGAACCAAAATATAGCCATTAATTGACTTCATTCAAAGAGACAGACTATAAGCTCCGTTTCTACTTTGTTCCCATTGAATACCAAGTGACTAATGCCATGTTCAAAACATATTATATGCTTAATAAATTATTGTTGAAGAATTAATAAATGAATTTCCCAAGCTGAGAGAAATCTTCTTGTTTTAGAACCAAACAACAGTAGTCCACGTAACAAACTACTGATCAATAAGCAGAGCAAAAGATTTAATTAGAAAGATATTCTAGTAGTCAGAGGCTATAATATTTCCTCAAAGGATGTGTCATAATATTTAGTTGTATGGATACTTAGTTCAGACATGGATAGATGGAATGATTGATAATTTATAACTATAAACCACTGCTTTAAAGTATATCATCTATTTGTTAGCTTAAATATGAATACGATTCCTCTGATTTCTTTCTACATTGAAGTCAACTATTTAGTGATATTACACTCATAAGAGAAACAAAAGGGTCTGTTTTTCATATTTGGATCATTGTGCTTACCCAATGCACCCAGTTGTGTTTGTAATATGTTGCCCTTCAGGCCTCTCCTGCATGCAGAGCTCTCTGGACAGTGATTAGAACGTGTCTGGTCCTGCGACGGAAGTTATCACAAGTTCTGTGGTGGAACCCACTGTGTACCCTCGCCTCACTTCAATATGGAAGGTTTCAACTAACTTCAAAAACCATTCCATGTGTAGAAAAACTGATGAAGTGGAACAAAATCTTAGTGTATGTTTGAAGTTTGTAGGAATATTAATGAGAAGAGGTCATGATTATTACTATGTTAAAAGGGGGGGCAGGAAGAAAGTTAGTGTCTTACTGTAGTCACATATTTTTCTTCATTTTCTATCGCAGACAAATCCACCCAAGATATACAAGGGCAAATAAATAAAGTCAGTAAGTATCTTCTAGATTTATTTATGGTGAAAAACACCATATGTTTGATAACCACTCTTTAATTAGGGTGATAAGTTTGTAACTCTCCTGGGTCACCTCCCTTCTAATGTCACCTAAGCCTTCTGTGGAGGAAGTATAGAGAGTAATGTAAGATCTCCAAGAACCTGTGGTAAATTGAGAACACAGACATCACCAAACAGGGCCTCGAAGTAGCAAATGATGATAAGGAGAACATATATACTGGACACACTTGGTGACCCTATAAACTCTTTGGAACTACTAATAGCACAAAACAGCCTACCATTTTTTTTTTTTTTTTTTTTTTTTTTTTTTTTTTAGCAAAAAGAGGATGGATATGAATAATGGCATGGGTAAAGCAATTTCTTATATCAAAGTGCTCTGAGGTGGTTCAGAGAAGACAGATCAGTGTGTTCAGCATGAGCCTTTGGAGCAAGCCCAGAGGGCACAGTGATAATGGTGCACAGAAAAGCATTCAGAACTGGGAAGAAAGTAGGAAGATCTGTGGTCCTCTCACAGGGTCTATTGCGTCCTACTCTATGCTCCTGGACAGGTTATTTAACCCCTCTGAGTATTACATAATTTGGTTTCAGAGAAAGAATATAAAAGGAAATGCATTGGAAACAATATAAATATTATGTCAACGAAGAAGTTTGTCCTTTAAGAACTACCCGTAAGTTTTCTCACAGATGTATAATTTTATCCTACATAGTTAAATCTTATTTAAATTTATTTACTTATTTATCATTTAAAGAGTTAGAAAGAAAATCAAGGGTGTAACTTAAACTTCTGTTAGCATGATTGTTAGCAAAAGTGTTTAATTTAAAATTTTGTGAGATTAAGCTCTCCTTTTTGGAATTAAATTTTCCAGGAAGAAAACACACAACCGAAACTTACATTAAGATGATAACAGACATTTAGAATAAAAATGGAACTTAGGTGATAAAGAAAGATTCAGGTTCAAATCCTCTTCTGACATTCTTATCTTTATAAATTTAGGCAAGTCAATATAAACCTTCTAGCCTTAGTTTCTATCTTTGTGAGAATTCAATCAGATGTTACATGAGAAGTGCTTAGTACAGTAGCTATTACATAGTAAACATTCTGTAAATGAATGTGCTGTTATTATCATAATTCTTACTGTTAGTCTGCACAGTTCTAAACAGTAAGTGTTCAATGAGTATTGACTATGATGATTACTATGATGATGTAATATAATAGGATCTTCAGAAAAATAAAATTGAATAATGCTGTTACCAAAATGGCAAGCTGACCTAGCAGAAAGGAAAGAATTAAAAGATCAAATAATAGGAGCATGTTGAGTAGAAGGCAGAAAAGAAAACACTACAAAAAGTCTGAAAGTAGATTGGGTACCAGTCAGTTTAGATGAAGCAAGAACTTTCAAAAATGTCTGTAGTTAAACCTTTCAAAATTTTGTTAAATTTATTTTTTATGAAAATAAGATCTTAAATTACCATTAATATAAAAAATCTTTACATTCAGCATTTTTATTTTATAAAATGCTTTTATGCATTATCTCTTGGAAATAAATGATTAATTCATGTTCATTAACATGGTATATAATATTTGTATATACAAAAAGCAATTTTTATATGCCAAACATTTATTATAATATCCTGATTTCCTCCAAGTTATATTGTACTTCAATCAATTTACATTCATATCTTAGAAGTGTGCATGGAACAAAATTATTGTTTGCTAAATTTTTAATTTTTTGTCGCAAAATATAAAGGCCTTTGAGGTGGTTTTTTTTTTTTTTTTTGGATGACCTCTAAGTCTCTGACTTGGGTAAAATTCAGAGAGTTCAGAAGTAGTCTTTCAGTTTCTAGATGATAAAAAGAATACAGTACTGTCTCCCTCCTTATACAAAACTCAAGGTATGATAGAGAACATTTCTCAAGTGATTACATAGTCAAAAAAAAAAAAAGAGAGAGCGAGAGAAAAATCTTAGAGAACTGGGAATGATGATTTAGGAGACTACAGGCCAAGTCCCTGCTGTAGGATGGCAACATCAAGGGAAATTTGTCCTGAGCACGGCAGAAGAGAGAAAAAGAGGCTGAGGAGCAATTTAAAAAGGATGAATTGGAGAACCACAATGATATCATCCAAGCCATTTTGCCCCTAAATGTACTGACAACTCTGTAGACTGAGAAGCTGCAACAGGAATATCTACCTTCCAGTGGTCAAGGTGCATAAGGCAAGTTGCAGAGCAGTGACCTGGAGGCTGATAACACTGTGAAGAAACAGCTGCAGTTTAGCACAGAAAAACACCTGCAAAGGCTCTGCATTATGCAGCATATCTCTCATCAGTTCCTCTCTTTCATCAAAAAATAGCAAAGAACCAAAGCTCTGGCAAGTAGTTTCTTTTACCACTCCTCCAAGACAGGCTGGTTAAAGAGAGGGAGCTGACCATGTAGTTGAAAATTTCAGTCACAAAGTTGAGGAGTCAAGAATAAACATATACTTTTCACTGATTTCAGGGAGAAAACCATTTTTAAAGTCTATGTGATATATTATTTATGATCAATACCATGAAAGGAAGAAACAAGCAGGAGAATTTACACCTTAGTTAATAGAGAGTCCAAAATTTGACTTTAAATAAATATAGGTAATATTTTAGGGTAGGAAAAGGTAGATATTACCTTGATCCAAGAAAGAAGAATTAGCAGTTACAAAAGTGAAAAATGTAATTGCTAAATTTGTAATTTAAAAACAGATAGACCAGATGAATAGCATCATGGATATATACGAATAACAAATTGCCAACTAGAATATCAAGCTGAAGAAGAAAAATAAATCAAGAAGCAATGTTAATCAAATAAATTATTTGAGCTAAGTGTTTTCTAAATAAGAATTGATAGGGAAAAAAAGGGAAAAATCAACAGAGTTTGAAAAAGGGAGTAGAAAATAACCGAAAAAGATAAACATTTTGGGAATGTTTAAACTAATTTATTGTCTCATGCTTCTCATGCTTCTGAAGTCCATAATCAAAGTGACTGCAGGGCCATGCTTCCCTTGAAATCTGCAGGGGAGCATCTTTTCTTGTCTCTTCCTAACTTCTGATGGTGGGCCAACAATCATGACGTTCTATGACTTGCAACTGCAGTGCTTTAATTTTTGTCTGTCTTCACACAGAGCCCCATGTGTCTATTTCGTCTTCTTGCAAGGACATCAGTTACAGCTTGGATTAAGGGCTCTCTCTATTCCAGTGTGATCTCATCTTAAGTATTTACACCTACAATGACCCTATTTCCAAAGAAGGTTATATTCTAAGGTACTGGAATTAGGAGTTAACACATCTTATTTGGGAACACAATTTAATCCACAACATACATATACCATGTTCATGGAATGGAAGAGTCAATATGTTCAGATCAATTTTCCCTAAATTGTTCTATAGATCTAATGCAATCCCCATAAAAATTGAAGTAGCCTTTTTTTTTTTTTAAAGAAAGTGACAACTTCAAACTAATATAGAAATGCAAAGGAACTAGAATTTACAAACAACATTGAAAAATAGTCAGAAGACCTATACTGCATGGTTTCAACACCTAGGATAAAGCTTCAGTAATCAAGACAGTGTGGTATTGGTGAACAGACAGACAAGTAGACTAATAGAAGAGGATAGAGAACAGAGAAAAGTATCTAATAAGTCCTAGGTGAAATTATTTTTACAAGGCTACAAAGCAAGTCAATGAAAAAAGGCAAATTTCAACAAATGGTACTGGAATACCTAAATATTTACATGGAAAAGTAACTTAATCCTTTTCCTCATACCATACATAAAATTATTTCTAAAAGGATCACATACTTAAGTGTAAGAGCTAGATCTGTAATGGCCTTGGAAATCAGTGATAATTTCTTAAAAAGAATACAGAAAGCATTATATATATAAGATATTACTTTCATGGTCTTGGGAATCTGAAAATTTCTTAAAAAGAATATAGAAAATACTAAGTGTATAAGATATAATTGTTCAATTTAAGGTCATCAAAATTTAAAACTTTCGGTTATTAGAAGAAACCACAAAAACCACTGAGTGGGAGAAAATATTTGCAGCATGTATCTGACAGAAGACTTGTAGCCAGAATATATAAAGAACTAAACTTGACAATAAAAAGCAAAAAACAAACAAACAAACAAAAAAAAACTATTTTTTTTAAATGGGAAAAATATTTTAGTTATTTATTTTTTAATTTATTTTTTATTTGAGTATAGTTGACACACAACATTACATTACTTTCAGGTATACAACATCGTGGTTCTGCAAGTTTAAACATTATGCTACACTTACCACAGGTGTAGCTAACATCTGTCATCATACAACACTGTTACAATATCATTGACCTTATTCTTTACATTGTGCCTTTTATTCCCATAACTTATTCATTCCATAACTGGGAGTGTGTATTCTGCTATTTCCCTTCATCCCTAATAAAGTCTTTTTATAAAAGAAAAAAAGGGCAAAGGAAAAACACTGACAAAAAAAGTACACAAATACCTAATAAGTTTATGAAAATGGAATCAACATCATTACTTGTCAGAAAACTAAATTCAAATGACAAGATAGCATTTTACATCAAGTAATAGCAAGTTGAGAAAGACTGGCAATACTAAATTTTACTGAATATGCAGACCATCTGGAACTCTTATATATTGCTGGTTTGGGGGTAAAATGTTAAAACTGCTTTGTAAAACTGTTTGCCAGTTTCTTGAGCAGTGAAACATATCTCTATATTATGACCCAACATTCTACTCCTATTTGTTTATCAAGAAAAATGAAGGGGTGCTTGGGTGGCTCAGTCAATCATCTACCTTCAGCTCATGTCATGATCTCGGGGTCCTGGGATCCAGCCCCACACTGGCTCCTGCTGAGTGAGGAGCCTTCTTCTCCCTCTTCCTTTGTCTCTACCCCTGGCTTGTGCTCTCATTCTCTCTCAAGTAAACAAATAAAGTCATTTTAAAAAAGAAAGAAAAGTGAAAACATATGTTCACAGAAACCTTCTAAATAAATTTTCATACCTGCATTATTCATAACTGAAAAACTGTATGCCCAGGTGTCTATCAACAGGAGAATTAATAAACTGTGGAATGTTCATATTATGGCCCATTACTTAGCAACAAAAGGAATGAACTACTGAGTATTCAATAAATATTAAATCTCAAAACACAAAATACTGAGTAAAAGAAGCCAGGCACAAAAAGTATATGTGGTGTATGATTCTGTTTGCATGAAGTTCTAAAATAGGTAATAGAGAACAATTGATGATGATAAAAACCAGAACCATGGTTGCTTCTGCAAGGGAGATTCAGAGGGGCACAATAGAACTTTCTGAAATGACAGAACCATTCTGTATCTTGATGGGATATGGGTTACCTTTGTATGTGTCAAATTTGATCCAACTCCTCAGTTCTATACACTATATTGTAGGTAAATTATACTCTAGTTTTTTAAAAAAAATAAAGTAGGGCTGGAAAAAAATAGCATAAAATGATTCTGAGATTAAGAAAGATCATTTGCGACCTTAGGCAGAAGTTTCTGGAACACATAAACAAAGCATTCTTTCCTAAACCGTGGCTTACGTGAAAGCTGAGAATACAAAGAGCTCTGAGATAACAGGATGGATATTGTTCAAATGCTGATGGGCAGGAGAGAAGATCAGGAGATTCTTTGGCATGAGATCTTGCCAAATGTGTCAAACAGCAGCATGGTATGGAATTGGAAGAGGGTGTCATTCCCTCCAAAATTAACTACCCATTGAACAATTTTGATCTGGAGGAGGATTTATTGGCAGATGAAATACACATACATTGAAAGGAATTCCAGGAGTTTATAAAAGAAGTAGCTTTCCCTTCTCTTTGTTTTCCTTTCTTGTCTCCATCAATTCCCAAATCCTATCCACCACTTCTGTTATGTCATGATCAGTCTTAGAGCTCTACGTGGAGCAGGGTGGTGAAGAGTCAGGTTAGATATCCTGATAGGTAAGGGTATTGCTACAGGACAGGAGTCACACACTGAGAAATGGAGCAAGAAGAGGAAATTTTGACAACAATGGGTCATAGCTTGAGATTTTCCCTTTCTTCCCATTCTCCTTTCCTACAGTTATTTCCCATATGATTCCATCATTATTATTCAAGTACTTTTTAAATTTATGCAAGCTCTGTCTCTCTCTCCCTTCCTCCCATTCTGTATCCCCTTCCCCTCATAACTCCTTCTTTCTTTACTATCTGTAAACAACAATAATTATACATATGTGTGTTAATAGACAGCAGAGAGAAGCATCGATATTTTTTTAACTCTTCAGGAAAAATCTTACAATTATTTAGTCATCTTTTCATAATTTTGTTCTTAATTTACATTGTGTACAAATCTATGGTATCATGATCAGGATTTGTAACCACCATATTGTGAGTTTCCTGGGAGCAGGAACTCTGCCTTCATCCCTTAATTCATCCCTCTATGCCCAGCACCTCACTCATCATTGAGTGGTGTTCCTAAAATGGACAATGCAAGAGTTGCAAAGAAAGCTATATTCAAAAGAAGAAAAAAATAATATCTGGGGGCACCTGGGTGGCTCAGTGGGTTAAAGCCTCTGCCTTCGGCTCAGGTCATGATCCCAGGGTCCTGGGATAAAGCCCCACATCAGGCTCTCTGCTCAGCGGGGAGCCTGCTTCCTCCTCTCTCTCTCCGTCTGCCTCTCTGCCTACTTGTAATCTCTGTCTGTTAAATAAACTAAATAAAAAATCTTAAAAAAAAAAAAACTTAACAGGCATGCAAAGAATAGTCAGCAGAAAACTCAGTCAACAGGAACAGATCCAGAAATGGCAAAGATGAGAGAAATAACAGTTGAGGACATTAGGTTCCATGTAAGTGTGCTCTGTATGCTCAAGATCATAGAGAAAAATCTGAACATTATTAAAAAAAAAAAGAATGATATTTGTAGCCACTAGGGAAATGATGCAAATTAAAATGATGATAACACTAATATATCCCTAGCTATGTTACTAGATAGGTTTGATATCTCTAATATACCTATTAGAGGTGCTAAAAGGAAAATTACTAATGGTACCTAGAGCTCACAAGGGGAGTATGGAACTCTCAGACAATGCTGGTCGGAAAGTATAACGTACAGCCATTCTGGAAAACAATTTGGCAGTTTCTCATAAATTTAAACAGACACTTCCCATGTCACTCTGCAACCCAACTCCTACATATTTACTTAAAAGAAATGAAAATTTGTATTCAAACAAAAACCTATACATGGATATTTATGGCAGTTCTATTCATAATAGCTAAAATGTGGAAATGACTCAAATGTCCTGAATTTGAAGACTATTCAATAGAAGACTGTTCAGCAGTAAAAAAGCAAATCAGTGATACAAGCAAAAACACAAGTGACTCTCAAAGCATATTCTGAGTGAAAGAACCTGTCTCAAAGGAGTACATACTACATCATTCCATTTGTGTGACACTTTCAAAGGGACAAAATTACATGACAGAGAATAGATCAGTGGCGGTCAGGAGTTGGGTGAGGAGGAGGGTATGACTACAAAGATGTAGCTTGAGGAGGATTTGGGGGTCATGGACCTGCCCTGGATCCCATTTTGTTGATGGTTACACAATCCATCCATGTGTTAAAATTCATAGAAATTAAAACCAAAAATAAAGGTCAATTTTGCTGCATGTTAATATTAAAATAATAGTATATAATATATAATATTTTAAATAATAAGTCAAAAACACTAAAGGCATGTAAAGCTTTAGTAACTAAAACTGGAACTATAAGCTAAACCAGACTTCAAACCCTGAGGAACTGCTCTCTACAGGAAGGTCACAAATCATATCGCATCTCTTCTGCTCACAGCAAACCTAGAGATGTGTCCTGATGTATAAACTGAAAGTTTCCACTGTATCTGGATGTTAGTGTCTGTGAGTAGACAGTTTGGGAATGAGCACCAATTCTTATATACTTGTCATGCCCCTCATAAAGCCTAATCAAAAAGAGGACTGGCATTACCCGACTGGCCACACCCTAGGTGGTGGTCTTGTGCAGGTCATATTACTCACAGGAATTTGTTTGCTTTCTTCCGATGGATCTAGAATCTAGCTTGCAATGTCTGTGTGAATTCATGTGTTTCTTTTTGTGAGCTGTGTGTGCCTGAGCCTGTGTGGTGTCTGTGGTGTGTACGCATGCTCCAAATGACTAGAAATGACTAGACATATTCATCATGCTGCACCTAAAGCTGCTTTGGGACTTTTTAAGGAGCCAGGACCTCAAGTGTCCAAGCTGACCTTGCATCCCCCCTGCTGTAGGAAGTCACTATTCCTCCTCAACCACACTCTGCCAGTGAGGCTAAACTGCTGTACTCCAATTTCAGAAACCAAGGATGTTCTTCTGGGAACACTGTACTTTGGGAGCGCTAGATAAAGGGAGAGGAATGAGTCATCAGACAACAATATCCTTGTGGGAGAGGTGTGGATGTGCCCTTAAGAAGAGTCTGGGGGGAGGGGGGGCCACCTGGGTGGCTCAGTGGGTTAAAGCCTCTGCCTTCGGCTCAGGTCATGATCCCAACATCTTGGGATGGAGCCCCGCATCAGGCTCTCTGCTCAGCAGGGAGCCTCCTCCCCCCGCCCCCCGCCCCGGCCCCGCTCTGCCTGCTTCTCTGCCTACTTGTGATCTCTGTCTGTCAAATAAATAAATAAAATCTTAAAAAAAAAAAAAGAAGAAGAAGAAGAGGAGTCCAGGGACATCTAGGGCAAGTCCAAAGGACAGTTGCTGGGAACCAGGGTCTGTCTACAAGGATGTGCTTGAGAGAGGGTTAATTTTGACACGTGTTCTCTTCTTTTGGAAAAGAGATACCAGGCAGTTTAGAAACCACATAGGTTGTGTTTACAACCTCTGTATTTGTGTCCCTTAGTGGACCTCAGCCCTTCACTGACGTCTGGGATGCTTCCCCACCCCACATTAGCGGTGTGCGGTAAGGGGAAACGCACAACAGTGAGCAGGGAGAGAATATGTGCACAGCTGCACACGTGCACCAATGCCATGAAGAGAAGGAGCGCAACATGGCGGGTGGCCTGTGGTCATGAGGTAAGTGGCAGCGGTCTGCAGAGCCAGAAGCACAGACAGCTGTCAGCGGCTGCCCCCAGCAGTAGACTTGAGACAGGACTCTCTCATTTTCTAAAATTGCAGAGTCACATTTCTCAAGAGGGTGTCCATAGACCCAGGCACTTATATTTTAAGTGCAGATTCCCAGGTGCCACTTCAGACACGCTGTATCAGAACATCTGGGGGTGGAACAGAGAAATCTTCACTGTAGAAAGACAGCTCTCAGGGAGCTCTCATGCCGCATGAATTCTGAGATTTTTATCCTCAAGGTGAAAGTGAAGGTGGGCGAGCTCTTGGCCACCTCTTCCCCATTCTCTTCCTCCTTTCTCTTCTTCCCCTTGCTCCTCCTTCTCTTCCCCGCCTTCCTTTTTCTCCCCCTCCTCATTCTTAGCATAATTATTATTACCATCGTTACCTTTACCACAGGAATGAGAGGGTGGGGATTTTTCTACAACAGGCTCATTTACTTATAAGCCAAAGATTCAAAAAGAACTATGAAAAGTGGTATTACCTAGGTCTCCCCCTTTACCCTAATTGGGAATGAAAAGTTGCTGTATTGAGTGCTCCCAAAAGTGAATCCCATTTCCATAATTAGGGATGCTGCCATGGTGAAAGAATTATTTTATACGAAGTCTTAGAGGAAATCTCTTGTCTGATGAAAAAGTTCTACCTGAGTTATATGAATCCAGTAAATGTATCTGTCAGCAAGAAGAACAGCAAGAATTCCGTTTACATTATTTTTATGTGCAGTCATTTTCAAAAATTAAGTTTTGTGTCCAAAGTATATTGTCATAACACATAAATATTTCACAATCTGGAATGTTTCCCAAATATTTTCGATTGGTGATACCACCTTTTCTTTAACATTGTAAAACCCATCTTCATTCTTCTCTGAGTGACCCAGGTTATCAACTTCAGCAGTATTCAGGATAGTTCTACTCCATTTTTAAGTTTAATGTTTTATACTTTTTCATGGTTAAAATGTACGCTTGGTTTTGACGGGGAAAAAGTAATAAAAATATGAAAGAGTTGAACTCAGACAGGGAGGAAAAATGCATCTCTTCTAAATGTGCAAGAGTTCCTTAAGCCAAGTTCAAAGTTGCTCATTATGATATACTTTATCAGTAAGAACATGATTAATCCGTTGTGTTCTGTTGTCTTAGAAACCGCGTGCATTAGAGAAAACTTTTCAAAATCACTTTGAGAGACATTCCTTTTGCTTTAAAATAATATCTTTATAGGTTTAAGACCTATTGGGTTAGAGAATATTAGTTTAGAGACATTTGTTTTATTTTAAAATTACATCTGGACATTGTGTAACTTTGACATATTTATTGACTGCCTTCTATGTGTTCCACAAAATATATTTAGTGAATGAATGATTTTTTTTAAAAAACACCTGCATATATTGCATGCCAGACACTTGACAACTCTTTATCATTACATCCTAACACTCTATTTATTCCCATTTTACAGATAGAAATACTGACAGTCAAAGAAGTTAAAAAACTTGCCCAGGCTCCCATACCCAGTGTGTGAAGCAACTGGGTTTCAGGCTCAGGTCTGCATGACCCCAAAGCCTTAACCCCCTTAACCCAAATTTGTCCAACTGCAAAGCCTGTGCATTTTAGGGCCTGATTTTGTGATTACTCCCAGCCCTTGTATGCTACGATTTTACTAAGCTCATGGCATATTTTGAATTTGCGTTTTTTTTCTAATAAATTCCTGACATCAGCTTGTTGTCTTTGACTTGCCTCTTTCTCTGAAATATCAAGTCATGAAAAATAATCAGTTAATTGAAGGTTCCAGACTCATTAATCTACTTTTTTTAGTATACTAAATAATAAAATAATTCACCGGACTGGGGGTAGAGAGTGGGTAAAAACAGAAACAAATAAAATTTGTTTAAATACCAGTTGCTTTTATTTCAACCCAGAGATGTTGGATTTTAAACCACAGGATAGCTTTTTTGTCTATTTAGACTTTTCTTCTTTTTTTTTTTCAAAAATTTTATCCTATTGTTTTTTGTTTTGTTTTATGTTTCTTGTTTTATAAAACATAGGACTGATTAGTTCTTCTAGAAGTAGGTAGGCTTTTGCCTTAAGACTATGTGAAAATAATTTATTTATTGTTATTTTTTAATTGGTTTTACATCTGTTCAGGCCTTTAGATTGTAAGGTTTAAGAGCTCTCAAAAGTTACTTATTTTTGCATGAAGGATGAATTCTTGCAATAGGAAAAAGAATGTATCCCGTTGAGATAAGGAATATAGGAAAGATAGAGGTTCTGGGGAAAGCTCAGACTCAATCAGTAAGCCGCTCCAAGACGGTAAACAACTTCAAAATGGTGTCAGCAAACCAGGTTGTTCCTGGCTGAGGCCCTTTAACATTTCTTTTTAACTAGAAAAGTCTAGTTATCCCAAACAATATGTCTCAATAGATCTATGAATGTCACAGTTTCATAATTTTTTTTTGAAAAAACAATGTGCTCTGGTGTTCATTTCTTTTTTTACTATCTGTGTTTATGTCTCATTAGGCCATACAGGAAATCCGCTACTTGTTTATATGGCTGTGCCTTGGGAAAAGACAAAGAGACAACATTTTTTTCTAAAGCTATTTCACATTTTTCAGCCTCTTATTATAACTCTCCCAAAAGTATCTTTGCAAAGATTTTTTTTTAAAGTTCTGTCACTTCAAAAGAATAGTCATTGACTCAATTTGAATTTCTTGTTAAAAATTGAATGGAAGGAACCAGACCCATATTGGAGAGTTTCACTTAATTTTGTAATAATTTTGGAAAATATTTTCCCTCCACACTTTATTCAGGAGAAAACCTACAGCTGGATCTCAGCAGAAATAAAGTAAAAGCAAGAACAAATAACTTTTGTGATTAATTAGATGCTTATTAAGCATCTTTCATCTAAGGCATTGCCCTTCTCTTTCTGTTGTGCAGACTTCTCTTTTTTTCTTGCTCCTTGAAAACTACCACTTCCTGTCTCCTCCCTAATTGCCTCTACTTGGCTGTAGTCATGTTAGCCTTTCACCAAACACAATACACAACCGTATTCAGCATATGTGTGCGTGTTTTTATGTGTTTCTGAAATTGCACCTTTTTTCAGTTTTTCTGTATTTACTTTTGCTTTTGACCCCCTTTAATGTATTTTAAACTTGATGAAGAGAGAAACTTTGTCTTTTCTTGACCTTAAAAACTTGTCTGCATATGGTATTCTCTTTATCCATTACTATTTGACTAAAAAAAACCAAAAAACTCCACATTCCTCAATTAACAGAAGTCAAGCAAGGAAAAGAACACCCAACTTATCACAAAAGACTTTATAGTCACCTTAATCACTTGATTGAATTCTAATTTTTTATCATGTTCAGTGTTAGGGTAGTCTTCCAAGTGAGAAGTTATACTATTATAGGCCCATGTCATTTTGAACAAATACAAAATTAAAATACAGAATTACATTAGAAATCCATAATAATTCTGATTTCACAATACACACACACACACACACACACACACACACACACACAATGTGTAGTCAGTCATGGGAGCTTATGTAATATAAATCCTGCTAAAACTTTGCTAGTTTGTTCATTTCAAGATGGATAATGTGTTAGCAATATAATAGAGGGATTTTGTGCCACGTAAACCAAGAATTCAGAATGCAAACCATTGCACCCACAAGATAGGTTTGTTTTATCTGAGCTTGGAAGAAAAGGACGTATGAAAACAAACCAATTTGCTTCCAATCCAAATTATCAACTGGAGATATTCTTCAACAAATACCAGAAACAGATGTGAATGCCTTTTCTCCATGACTGCAAGCCAGTAAATGATTTCTTGCCATTTTATCCCTTTATGATAAAACCTCAACCTCCCATCCACACCAGGAGAGGAAAAACCCCAGAAGAAACATAATACTATTTGGCTCAATTTTTTTTTTTTCATCTTCCCTGTAGATACTGGATGTGTTACCAGGTTTCCCAACTGTGGATTCTATACTAACAGTGTTTTTAGGATATTTCCTCATTAGAACATATTTTCTCCAATCTGCAAAAGGAACTTGCTTTCTGAGTTTTGGAGAGATGACATTAAGCATCTTTCCACTTTTAAAAGGGAGTGGGCTCCTGTAGGAATGATAAGATGTTTCAAAATGACCGAATTTTCTTGTGAGAATGATTTATTGTTCTGGAGTTTGTATTTTCCAAGAGAAGCTAGTGTACTAGCTTTTGAACCTTGGGAAGTATGAGTTGAAATTTGGCCCATAGTAAGCAACGAGCAACAACATTTGGCCTGGTCTCAAGCTATTCTCCGGGTTTCTACATCATCATACCCCACACACAACTCAACACCATTAACACAACTGAAAACATCTGCTGGACAAAGATTTCAGATTTGGGAAGAAAAGATAGCCAAATACTCCTAATACCTCATTATCACAAAACCAAAACTTACCACTGATGCTCAAAGGCGAAGTCAAGAAACTATTTGAGATTCACATAGATTATAGGAACCTGGCCAACGGGTTCTAGAATTCTTTATACAAATCTGGATTTTTTTTTTTTTTTAATGGCTCCATTCACTTATGCTTACAACTATTTGCCCACTTGGGTGGGCCCTCTCTGAAGCTAAATTTGTGAAGCTATATCTTCTCAAAAAGCACATAGGTGGTAGGTTTCAAATTGGTGTGATTTGGTCCTTGTGAACATGGACACAACCACAGATATTCTGGAATGTGGAAAAGAGTTGTGTTTGAAAACACCAGAGGATAGAATGATCACAGTTTAAAACTACATGAAATCATTTTCAACAACTTTCTTGTCTTGTTTTCAGAACCCATTTTCCCCTACATTGCCCATCCTTAAAAAAAAAAAAAAAGACAAAAATAGGAAAATCTTTGGGCACTTAAATATCAAACCTAATGTCATTTCCTGAGAGAGTATATTTTCGAAGTTCTACATTTGCCCTAAGTACACAGTCAATTATCTTATGGCAGCCTATGAGAGCCTAAGCTGCTCATAGTTATCCCATTCTATAGAATTATTTCACTTCATATTGTCTTAAAATCCTATAAAATATATATATATTTTTTTTTTCTAGTTTATGTGAAAGAAAACAATGGTCATCTTTCCTAAGAAAATGTTCTTACATGAATACGTAAGAACAAGTGTACATGGATGTGTGTTTGGGACCAAGGGTAAAGTAGAAGAGAAGAGAGTTTGAACTTGTCAAGCAGTTTCACCTGAAGGAATATACCAAAAACTAACAATGTCAGGATATTGAAGTGATGCACTGTTGTGTTTGAGGAACAAGCTGTGAGCAGAAGTGGAGAGGTCATAGCAAGAAATGGTGGAAAGATTCCTCATACCACATTTGTGTGCCAAGTTCCTCCTGGTTAGGGTAACTGCAGAGTCCAACAGCCATACCTTCTTTTTCACAGATACAATTCAGTCAGAATTCTGATCCAGAGCATGGAGCAAAAGTCATGCTGTATCAACATCTGCCCCTTGATGCAAACAAAGTAGGAAGAAACAGAGATATGGAGTAACTACAGCAATTTAGTCCATCAGAGGGTCTCTGGACAGATTCCCACAGCTCCCCAGCAAGCCCACGGATAACATTGAGCCAGGCCTCAAATTAACTGTTGCTGAGTCTTGAGATGTCAAAAGAAGGGCAAGGCAGGCAGGTGATCACAGACTATAATAGAATGGGGCACATCCTGGCATCTTGGCAAAACTTTAATCATAAAATCCAAGGAATTTTAGAGCCAAGGAGATAGGAATTATCTAGTCTTATCTTCTAACTTTTTACTCCAGGACACGCAGTAGAGAATGGACAGAGCCAGCTGTAGAATCTGGTCCCCAACTCCCAATTCAGTGCTATTTCCCTTGTGTTGTTGTGCTTGTGTGATTTAGTGGATACTGAATGGGTCAAGCCAATGGCAGGCCTGGAGAAGCCAATGGCTAGTGCAGGGTTGGCCTGACATGGCTCTGCACCTTGAGGTTTCAAGTAAATGAAAGGCCCACAGCCCTAACTGTCTCATCTGCTTATTTCGGTTTCCTCTGTGTGGTATTGGAATGTCCCTGTTTTCCAGAGCTTTAGGGAGCTGATAAAATCTGTAGTTTAAAAAAGAAAAATATATAGTGAATTTTGAGTGAAGAAAAAGCCATTTTACAAGAATGGCTTCTCAGGAATTAATTTGCTGGTTATGAGTTTTCTAAATAATCTTTAAATACTTTAAGTTGGGACCAAGTCAGCTTCAAAATTTCAACTCCTTGTTATAAAGTAATGATGTCATGTAACAGCATTTCTCTGAATACTCTATAATAATTCCTATTTATTTCACACCGGTGGTCAGGACAACAATCAGTAGATGTATACCACCACCACCACCCCCCGCCCCAGATACAAGAAAAGTGAAAAGGAAGTTCACTTTATCTGTTTCCTTGATTAGATAAATCACAGAATAACTGTGGAAGAATTTTAAAAGTTTTCCCTAGTCTATAATGACATTTTCACTAGAATGAGGTAAAGTAAGAAATGTAAGAGAATGAGTTTTTGCAAAATGCTAAATTTTCCCTGATAGCCAGCATCTTGACTCCCAGACAGCAAAATGTCATTTCATCTAAGCAATGTAGAAAAGAGCAGATAGTAGACTTGTTTTTAATGTTATGCTTGCCAAAATTAAATAATAATATTTCCATTTATTAGTAATTCCACATACCTAGTCTTCCATTTCCTTATTAATAAGTACAATAATAATAATTTTCCTGTCAATCTCATAGAGGTAGTGTGAGGTTCAGTTAAAATAATGAATATAAGAATAATGTGAATGAATTTAAGTTTTTAATATATAGTTGCCAATTATTATTGTTAAGACAACCAATTAACTGTGTACTATTAGGGGAAGAGGGAATGATAAATAGAAGTATATTCTAGGCTGTAGAATATATTTAACTCCATTGGTATGAATGCTGTTGGAAGGGGTGCATTTCAGTTAAAGTTCATCTGGAAAAGCTTCACGGAGGCTATGCAATCTAAGAATGTTTTAGCTTTGTCTCTAGAGGGAGGAGGAGGTGTGCTTCTCCATTGAGCAGAAACTCAAGTGTAACGACAAAGAGATAGAAATAAGCAAACTTACCCTGAAGGACAGTGAGCGACTGTCCAGCCGAAGGAGGAATCTCAGTATCAGGAGAAGTGGGAGATAAATTTCAATACATTAGGCGAAACCAACTGATGATGGGCAATGAAAGCCAAACTCAGGCATTGGCATTTGCCCTGAAAAATATGAATCATTGACAATTCCTCTGCCAGAAAGGGGAAAGAAGTGGTATACGGAAGTGATGTTTATGCACATAATTATCACATAGCACATAGGGGCGGTCTCCTACAATATGAGTGTAAGTGTAGAAGCTGTGGGGGTCTCCTGGGGTCTTACTTTTAGGAGACTGGATGAGAAAAGGGTAGGAGGGCAGATCTAAGAATTAACAGACTCGGGAATATAAAGGGAGGAGAGAATTTCAGAAAGCGCTTAGAACATAGTTTAGTGTGTGAGGATTTTTTAGAAGGTTTCTAGAATTCCTGTAGCTTTTTCAATATACCAATTCTCTGTCATACACAAGTCCAACTAACCACCACTGATATTCAACAACTTCTGTGTACTTTGGCAATAAACACATTCTCCAAAATACCACATATTTACTCAGGTGAACAAACACGAAAACATTGCTAGTATCTTTCTCCCCAGAAGAGTATTTAGAAAAGATACATAAATTAAAGACTAAATTATAATTATCCCGAGTCTTTTCATCTCATTTAATCCTTTTTCTTTCAAGTAATGAGAAATAGCAAGTACACCTGCAGAGACATTAAGCTGGGAAGCAGAAGACCTGAGTTCCTGCCCTAGTTCTGCCACTAATTAGCTGAGAAGAAAAAATCATTTAATCTTTTCATGTTAGTTTCCTCCTTTTTAAAATTATGAGGTTAAAATATGTTAATCTCTAAGGTTTATTTTTAAATTATGGGGTTAAACAAGTTAACCTCCAAGATTTTTTTTTTTCACCTTAACATTTCCTGACTGTATTTTCTTAGTCCTGTGACACTGTAGTGAGTTTCTGACTACCTGGTCGAGGCAGTCATAGATAGAAATATTTTGGGAAAAAAGAAATGAAGCTGTCTATAAAACTTTGAAAAACAGGGACTTTTTTTTTTTAGTTTTGTATAAAGCAATTTTTACAGATTGGTTTCTACATTATTTAGGAGATAAAACCCATGGAATTCACTCTTCTAAATAAAATAAAGTGCTAAATCTGATTTGAATCTTTGGAGACAGATGATAAAGGGAAGAAAGAGTATTTGCAATGAAATGAAGTATAATTCATAAAACCCAATTGTTGTGAAAACCATCGAGTTCTTGCTGCCACAATTTCTGTTTACAGGGTATCTTTCTATTCAGGATATATACATACAAGCATGTGTGTACACACGTACACACACAGATGTACAGAATCTGAACAGAGTCAAAGTGTGTGTGTGTGTGTGAGAGAGAGAGAGAGTGTGTGTGATATGTGTGTATCATAGAAAATAAAGTCAAGGAGAGTACCTTTCATCCCTGGAGACATGAGACCTATCAAACTTCCGGATAAAGAGAGAATAATGTTCACTAAAGTTTTCCTTCTACTGAGAAAAATAAAGTCAGTTGTCTGTGTACTGCAGGTATTAGAGTTTTGAGGTACAATTTCAAACTCATGGTTTCCCTTGTTTTTATTTTATTTTTTTTTAATATTTTATTTATTTATCAGAGAGAGAGGTCACAAGTAGGCAGAGAGGCAGGCAGAGAGAGAGGGAGAAACAGGCTCCTCACTGAGCAGAGAGCCCGATGCGGGGCTCGATCCCAGGACCCTGAGATCATGACCTGAGCTGAAGGCAGAGGCTTAAACCACTGAGCCACCCAGGCGCCCCAGTTTCCCTTGTTTTTAAAGAGAACTTAATACATTTTCCAAATTTAGACTCTTAAGAATGTATTGAATGCTTCTTATCCTGTGAGAAATTGTTCTCGGAGTATGACCGAATCAAAAGATCAGAGATATAGTTGATAATAAACTAAATTAGAAGATGAATTTCTGTTGCTACTTTGTTGGCTATGTGATAGTTATTTAAAGAAAGACCGAGCACCTTGAAATGCTTAACCTGGAGCCATAGTTCGTGGGAGCTAAAAGGCAAATATCTAAATAAATTTATCACATTACTTTCATGACATTGGATGCAGTTTGGGGCCATGCAATTTAATCTGATAGAGGTAACTTCAATTGGATTAAGAGGAAATGGCTGCAGGCATCTGTGAGAAATGGGGAAAAACAGATTTTTTTTTCCCCAAAGCCTTGCACTTTTCAGCTCTGGTACACTGAGTTAAACATGTAGATGCTCCAACCTACAGATGACCCCCATGCTCCCAGCTGTGGGTCGGGCCTAGAGCCTTCAGTAGGCAGGATGCAGCCTCAAAAATCTTATCCACCCAACCCAACATGTGGTACAAATATTATCATTCTCTATGTGTTCTGTCCACACAGATGATTGGGAAGTACAGGTTTAACCTCTACTTGAGAAATACACAGGACACCCTACAGGTCCATATTCAGAATATAAGCACAAAATATCAGTCAAATAAATATTTGTTCTACCTCTTTCTTAACACCTGAACATCCTGAACATCTATGGACATCAGGTTAATGTACATTTGGATTAGATCCAAGACACTAAGTGTCACCTAGTAATGGGACCAGCTACTTTCATCACTTCACAGTACAGAACAATAAAGGCATCTCCTGATGCCAAAGATATCACACTAAGCAGGGTCTTGTAACATCAAGCATAAAGTCTCCTATGAAATAGGAGTTGTTGAGTTGTGCATGAAATCTTGCCTCATGTCCCGCACATGCTCCAGGAAAGCCATGACTCAGAATCCATCCACATTTGCTCATTGTGAGGGCTGCACGTTTCGTCAGCTGATAACTAGAACTCTGATAGGAATTGGTTGGAGTAGCAGCTAGAAGGGTGAAGATCTGAGTTGTTTTCTTTTTTTTTTTTTTAAGATTTTATTTATTTATTTGACAGACAGAGATCACAGGTAGGCAGAGAGGCAGCCAGAGAGAGAGGAAAGGAAGCAGGCTCCCTGCTGATCAGAGAGCCCAATGAGGGGCTCAATCCCAGGACCCTGGGATCATGACCTGAGCCGAAGGCAGAGGCTTTAACCCACTGAGCCACCCAGGTGCCCCGATCTGAGTTTTTTTCTAGTCACAAGCTAGTATCCTGAGCGTGTAGAACACTTATTAATAATGATTACATTACAAGAGCACATTTTCCATTTCTCCATCAGGAAGATTTATGAAGCTGTGTGGTCATGCCTCGTAGCTGATGTTTCCAATACAGAATAATCTAATTTCCTAGTGCAAATCACACTGATGTGACCTAGAGACATTTCTGTTGTGTCACAACAGCATTTAATTTGAACTGAAATTAGCCAGAATTACACCATGTTCTTGGCAAACAGTCTGATCCAAAAATATCACCATAGTAACATGTGTATTCTATCAACAAGTCCCCTTTCATAACATTTAAGGTCTCTTTCTATCAATAATTCTGAAACGCATTTAAAAAATCATCTGGGAACACCAACCTGTTGCTAGAAGGTATCTTTAACTCAATTTAAATGACATATAGGGTTTTTTAAAAATGTATTTCCCTTGACTTAAAGAAACATTTATGTGCTCATTAGGCCAGATCAACTTTGCAGATGTAGCAAGAGCTTCCAGAGATGTTTTACATGACCGAGTGCTGAAATTCATTTTCTTTTTACTGTTTCTTTCATCACCTTCTAAGAAATTATATGTTCATTCCAAGGAGTTAGGTCTCAACTGACCATGGAAAGGTAATTTTTAAAATTTTGCTTCTTTAAGCTAAGAGAAATCATAGAGGAAACACTGAAAGTTCATATTCTCAAAGAGACTTTAGTTCTTACTTCAGCATTTGAAAGAGAAATCCCTTTTGATTATATATCTATGAACCCTTTGATTCGGCCCTTCATAGGTTTAAGACAATTCATTTCCACCCTTCATTGGCTAGGTTTGTTAAATGTTTTTAGGAGTAACAATTTGTACAGGGATGCATTTGAAAAATGGTAATTAAATTTATTACAGTGTTCCAGGTTGATGTGCGGGTGGTTAGAAAGGGGAACAAGGGGAGAAGAGATGAGGGAGCAGATAGAAAAAGATAGAGGGGAAAACATTTCAATGCCATTGATTGCTACCAATGGGCATTGTATAATACAATTGAATTTTAAAGAAAAGAAAGGTTGATTTTCCTTAAAAGAAGGAGTAAGAGTTATAGAATGTCAAACCCCAGTGTCTGTGCGTGAAAGATAAATAATGATGCTAGAGGATGGGAGAGCGTTTCAACAAAAGTTTCAAAAATAATGTCAAGAAACTGGGAAAGGAACAGTTGCAAATAACTCTGGTACAGGTTTGAAAGGCTCTCATCGGCAGGAGTGGCCAATCGTGTGCAGATCATGTGTGAACACTTCAGTTTTTCTGTGTATAATAAGCTTCAGCTTGATACCATTAAGAATGAAAAAAGGATTGTTTTGTATAAAAAGATTGCATTTGATTAATCACGCTCAGGGTGCAGCTTAGGAACAATGAACTTTTCAAGGATGTTGGCTTTATCTTTATGTTTTGTCACTGTCAGGAGATTAATGATCTAGAAAGCAAAGCATTACATGTAAAGTCATTTATTTTTCAGTTTGACTTGAACTCCTTGACTGTATTGTAACTCCATGTTGGCATTTTCACTTAGAACAACATACTTTGTGAGCTCGATGGCCTCATTTGAAATAACTTTTTGTTTGTTTCTCTCTGTGTTTGTTATCTTTCTGGTTGCTTGTATCTCGTTCCATTAAGTTTATAGCAATGAGGACAGTGACCCATATTTTATTTCCTTTAGTAGAATTCTTCTTTATTCTATGATAAACAGTCATTCATAACTTGTGGGAAATTTTGACATAGAGAGACAGGATCATTTTTTTGTTTAAACTTTCTTGGGTATAATGTTTAATTAATAACTATGCTGTGTTAAGTATTGTGCACGTCAGTGGATAGACATGTGTGAGCAAAATAGACACAGTCTCTGCCCACTGAGACAAATGATAGATAAATGCACAGTAACACTTCTAATGATAAATGTCATTAAGTGTCATAAACAGGGGGTAGAGCTCAAGGATAAAAGGATGGGACATAAGTGGGGAGCTATGAAAGATTCCCCTAATGCTTAATCCAATCATTGAAGATGAGTCAAAGGTAGTCAAAGAAAGACAATGGGTGCAATGGTAGCTGGTGATGAGGGGTGTGGAGAGGGGGAGATAAAGATCTGTATCATAAAGGCTTAGAGGAGAGCAGCAAGAGATGAGGTCAAACTGAGGGGCAGGAGTCAGAACCAGAAGGGCCCCACAGGCATTGTTAAGAGGTTTGAATTTTATTCTAAGAGGGCTATGGTGTTATTGGAGAATAGCAAGAGTGACATCATGTGATATATTTTCAAAAAACTCACACTGACTACCCTGAAAAATGGATTAGAAAGAAACATGAGTAAAGATGAGAAGCCCAGGAAGAAGACTTCTGTCCAAGCAAAGTATTACGGCGGCCGTGATTAGAGACATGGTAGTGAATATAGGGTGAAGTAAAGATATTTGAAATATATTTTGGGGTAAATCAACAGGACTTGATGAGACAATGAATCTTGGAAGAATAAAGGTTAAAGATTACTCTAAGATAGCTTGCAGCAGGAGGCAGCCTCCATGACGGCCGGCGATTTTCCCTGCCTTCCGGTATCTACAGTAGTGTGATTCCCTCCCACACTGTAAGGGTTGGTCTGTGAGATCAGTAGAATAAGGCAGAAATGGGTGCCTGGGTGGCTCAGTCGGTTAAGCTACTGCCTTCGGCTCAGGTCATGATCCCGGGATGAGTCCTACATCGGGCTGCAGGCTCCATGGGGAGTCTGCTTCTCCCTCTGAACTTCTCCCCTCTCATGCTCTCTCTCACTCTCTCTCTCAAATAAATAGATAAAATCTTTAAAAAAAAAAAAAAAGAAAGAAAGAAAGAATAAGGCAGAAGTGATGGCATGTGGCTTCCAATGCCAGGTCATAAAAGAGAGTGTAGTGGCTGCCTTCTCTCGAATCACCTGATCTAGAGGAAGCAACCCCATGAAGAGGTCCATGTGGCAGGAAACTGAGGCGATCTGCCAATAGCCATCAAGAGATTAAGTCTTCTTGCCAAAATCTACGTGAGGGGAACAGCTCAGGAGGGAGTCTTCTGGGTCTAGTAGATCTTCAAATGACTATGGGCCTAGCCAACAACTTTTTTTTTTTTAAGATTTTATTTATTAATTTAACACACAGAGACAGTGAGAGACAGAGCACAAGTAGGGCGAGTGGCAGGCAGGCAGGCAGAGAGAGAGGAAGAAGCAGTCTCCCCCCCCCGAGCAAGGAGCCCGAAGTGGGGTTCGATCCCAGGACACCGGGATCATGATCTGAGCCAAAGGCTGAGCCACCCAGGTGCCCCCCCCCACCAGCCAACATCTTAACTGCAGTTTCATGACAGACCCCAGGATCATGACCTGAGCCAAAGGCTGAGCCACCAGGTGCCCCCCACTTCAAGCCAACTTCTTAACTACAGTTTCATGACAGACAGTGCCAGAACCACCCAGCTGAGTTGATTCTGCACTCCTTACCAACAGAAACCGCAAGGTAACCAATTGTTTTTCTAAACCACTTAATTTTGTGGTAATTGGTTACACAGAAAAAGATAAATAATGCATTCGCTTAAGTAATGGGTGCTACTATTGACTAAACTGCTAAAGACTAGGGAAGGAATAGATTTGTGGGGAAAGATGAAGAGTGAGTTTTACACAGGTAGATCTGTGTATGTCTCTAAACAGTCTATAGTTACTGCTATGTAGAGTACAGAATAAATGAATATGGAATTCAGAAATGTGATCTGAGTGAATGACATAAATTTGGGAAAAATAAGCTTTAGATGATAATTATAGGAATAGATGTGATCACCTAGGATTGGTACGACTTATCAAGAGAGAAGATGATCCACGAACCCCAATATTCAGATATCTATATGTTTACTCCTCTTTTGTACCATGTCAGCCCATTTGACCTCCCTCTTATTCTGGCCACTGTCATGGTGGACTGGTTCCAGGCGCTCTTCGATAATCTTCTCGTGTCTGCAAACTGGCAAGGCCTCTCTCATCGGTCCACACTGGAACGTACGTGCTGTGCTGCTGAAGGAGTCTCCCAGGAATCCATCAGTACTCTGGAAGTCAACAGCCATTATTGCCCTTGGGATCTCCGATGGGAGATCAAGAGATAATAGACAAATGCTTCCCTTCTGCGTCCCCAAGTAGATAGTTCTGAGGTGCATTTCATAGGGCTCCTCAAAAGTTCCTGTAGGATTTCTGACTAATTTCCCAAAGTGGTGGCCGACTCTGCATTGGTTTTCCCTCTTAATCTACTGTCCTCTCCTGTCTCTCAATCTTGCTTCTGGGATCACTGCCCAAATAAATGATCTGCCTGCAAGCTTTTCTTTCCTTTCTGGGAAGCCCAGTCTTGTCTGGGAGAAAAGGACAAGCTAAGCCAGTTCAGTAGATGTTAAGGAAGAAGTCCAAATGGCAGAGGAAAACCAGAAGATGAGTGCCGTGAGAAAAGGAGGGATAGGGTGTACTGAATGGCACAAATTGTACAACACTTTATTTTCATCAAATTTTCACATCATCTGACCTTTGTGGCAGGCTCATGAGGTAGGTGAGATAAATGTTATTTCTCTCAAGGTCCGGGTGAGATGAAATCTCAGTGATATATCAAGCTCCTGTGTTAAGGCCCACATGTTCTGATTCTAGGACATTCACTTCACAAACCATTGCTTATACCATGGTTGCTGAAAACTATCTTCACTGGGTTTTGAGTGAACTCCATCATTTATAAGAATTTAATTGCAGACACATGTTGGCAATCTCCAAATACTTCAAATTCTAGAAGTTCCCTGAGAAATTTTATACTGTAGAAAATTGGAGACTGTTTTAAAGGACTGAATACTGACAAAATAATCATAAGGTGTTATAAACTCAACTTTTTACAGCTACTAAAAAGTCACCCATAAAAATTGTAGGAAAGCAAAAGGAAACACTTCTCAGATTTTACCTGAAGAGTGAGGCACGTCGACCTGAGATTTACTTCAATACTCCATTATTTGAGAAAATCTTTAAGCTAAGTAAATGAGTGGGATAATTTGAAAATTTGGATTATAGTTGCTCACATAATTGTTGAGATTTGATTTCCATTTGCGACGACATGGATGGAACCAGAGGGTATTATGCTTAGCGAAATAGGTCAATCGGAGAAAGACAATGATCATATGATTTCCCTGATATGAGGAAGTGGAGATGCAACGTGGGGGCTTGAGGGATAGGAAAAGAATAAATGAAACAAGATGGGATTGGGAGGGAGACAAACCATAAGAGACTCTTAATCTCACAAAACAAACTGAGGGTTGCTGGGGGGAGGGAGGTAGGGAGAGGCGTGTGTGGTTATGGACATTGGGGAGGGTATATGCTATGGTGAGTGCTGTGAAGTGTGTAAACCTGGCGATTCACAGACCTGTACCCCTGGGGCTAATAATACATTATATGTTTATAAAAAAATAAAATATATATAAAAATTATTTTAAAAATCCTACAAGGAAACAGGAAATTATGACCTTCATAGTGTGCTTGATTTGGATAAAGTTTTTCAAAATAGGATGTCTAAAGCACAAACTATACAAGAAAAAAAATGGGTAAATTTGACCTCACCAAAAAAAAAAAAATTTTATTTTGGTTAAAAAAAAAAAATTTTGTTGAGATTTGAGGACACACAGTAAAGGATACCCCTTTCCCCTGTCTGTGTTCTGGTCAGTTGCCTGAATTCTGAATATCTGAAAAAGCCATCAGTTAGAGATGAAAATACCAACTTTATGTAATAGCTAGATTAGAGGACATGGCTTAGATATGCAGCCCTGGGTTTATTTTGGTTTTTTTTGCCATTCCAAACTCCCACCATCCTGAATGTTGGTCTTATGAAAATATGTTAACACAATATTCAGAATTGCTACATTGGATTGTTCAGGTAGGGAAGAAAAGAGGAAATCCACTGTGTATACAGGCTTTTAATAGATTTGCCTTCCACATGAAAAAATGTTGGCTAATACACGTCATATACCAATCAGAGGAAGGAATGGCCAAGGAAGAACAGTGTGTAAGGGGTGAGGCTAGGAACCAGGCATGCTGCTGCATTGGAGCATAGGAACCAGCATTCCCTCCAGACTAACCTGATATCTAAGTATCCGAGGCTGGTCCTAGTCACTTAGAGCTCCATCCTGCAGTGAGAGGATTGTGTAAGAAGGGAACCCGGGGAAGGAAAGAGGTAAGGCGGCGTGAAGAATACTATCTAGCCTCCAAAGGAAGTACAATCTGGATGCACACAATTGCCAATGTGGAAACACATACAAGATGATCTGTGAGCCTCCTGGGGAGGACATATTTCACCTCCTACCAGCTGGCTAACCAGCAAGCCAAGTGTTCCAGGCTTTGCTTTACTTCATGTCAATAAACATTGCCTGAACGTGCTTACATCCAGTACTTTTCAATACTACCAAACGCATCAGCTTTAAAAAAAAAAAAACTATGTTTGTAAAACTCATCTTTCAGGCAATCATTCCTGATATTCCAAAACAGGCACTGATTTAATCCCTGCTCAACTGTTGATTTTCAGCACAAGAACTTCGGTTTTGCTTCGCTTTTTTAAAAAAGTTGTCTTTTAAATTAAAGGCATCCAAATTGGCAAAGAAGAAGTCGAACTATCACTCTTTACAGATGATATGATACTATATGTGGAAAACCCAAAAGACTCTACTCCAAATCCGCTAGAACTTGTACAGGAATTCAGTAAAGTATCAGGATATAAAATAAATGCACAGAAATCAGTGGTATTTCTTTACACCAACAAAAAGACAGAAGAAAGAGAAATTAAGGAGTCAATCCCATTTACAATTGCACCCAAAACCATAAGATACCTAGGAATAAACCTAACCAAAGAGGCAAAGAATCTATACTTGGAAAGCTATAAAGTACTCATGAAAAAAAACTGAGGAAGACACAAAGAAATGGGAAAATGTTCCATGCTCATGGATTGGAAGAACAAATATTGTGAAAATGTCTATGCTACCTAAAGCAATCTACACATTTAATGCAATCCCTATCAAAATCCCATCCATTTTTTTCAAAGACATGGAACAAATAATCCTAAAATTTATATGGAACCAGAAAAGATCGTGAATAGCCAGAGGAATATTGAAAAAGAAAGCCAAAATTGGTGGCATCACAATTCCAGACTTCAGGCTCTATTACATTTGGGAGGATATGTGCTATGGTGAGTGCTGTGAAGTATGTAAGCCTGATGATTCACAGACCTGTACCGCTGGGGCTAATGATACATTATATGTTTATTAAAAAATTAAGAAATTATTTTTAAAAAAGTTTTCTTTTACCTGATTCTGGAAACTACACAGTGTTTCTTGCACCAAATGAAAGGTAAAATTACCATGAAAGGGGGTTGGAGATAAATATAAATACCTGGGAAATAGTAGAACAAATATTTGAAATAAAGTTATGGGGGAAAATCCACTCTTCACTTTTTATAATTAACAGTAAAGCCCATGTTGATTGAAGAAAGTGTTGTTTTATCCATGCAATAAAACACAAGCAAGCAAAATATTTCTTCCTATAGAATTTACAGGGTTGTCCGTTAAATATCATGAGCAAAATTCCAATGTAATAGTGTGTGTCATCTTTGAGGCTAACAATATATTCAAGTCCCCAAATTACTAGTAACACTTAGTATATGCATCATAGTTTTACCTTTCCTTTCTCTTGCTACATTCCAAGGTAACTGACATAGACAGTGTAGATGATTTTAGTTAAAAGACTAGAAGGAAATACACACTTGGATGCCTAACAGTGATTTAAAAAAAAGGTGTCAGGGGGCGCCTGTGTGGCTCAGTGGGTTAAAGCCTCTGCCTTCGGCTCAGGTCATGATCCCAGGGTCCTGGGATCGAGCCCCGCATCGGGCTCTCTGCTCAGCGGGCAGCCTGCTTTCCTCTCTCTCTGTCTGCCTCTCTGACTACTTGTGATCTCTCTCTGTCGAATAAACATTTAAAAAAAAAAAAAGGTGTCAGGATAAATCTCCAAATCAGTAAAAATTGTGATTATTGTTGAGAATCTGTTCCCGAGGCCTTTTCCTGCCTTTTGAATTTCAGTACTCTGAAATATAATCCACGTATCTCAAGTCTGCCATCACTCATCAGTGAAAGAAAGGATTTCATAAATCTGTGTTAACTACGTTGTATTGAAACAAAAAACTTTCCATACATGTAAAAACCCAGAGTTGTTTTTTAAATAGTGGTGGTTGAGGTGTGCTGCTCTCACTGCCCTTTTATATCCATTTTTACTCCCTTTTTTTTCCCATCAGGGTTACACCCTGATAGCTGATTTCTTGTGAGTACCTGACAGAGAAAAGCTATGCCTACTGGGGTCTTACAATTGCGAGATAGTCTAATTAATAGTTAGGAGTCACCAATGATGAGCAAGAATGTTTTGGGCGCCTGGGTGGCTCAGTGGGTTAAAGCCTCTGCCTTCGGCTCAGGTCATGATCCCAGGGTCCTGGGATCGAGCCCCGCATCAGGCTCTCTGCTCAGCAGGGAGTCTGCTTCCCCCCGGCTCCTGCCTGTCTCTCTGCCTACTTGTGATCTCTCTGTCAAATAAATAAATAAAATCTTTATAAAAAAAAGAATGTTTTACTTACACCAGTTTGAAAAATACTTTGCATATAAACTAAGCAATTCTTTCTGAATGCTTTATCTGACAGCTTGCATGCAATTTCAATGCAGGGTCCTGCAGAGTGTTTAGCTACTGAGGACCAGCTGAAGACCTAGCTCTGTCCTTCATTGTTGGCATGCCCTGGGATCAAGACATGATGTGGGTAACAGTGCTCTGCCTTGTGTGGGCTTGCAATTCTTGCTTTCCGAAAACCAACTTATCCTTTATTTCCTCAGCGTGCATGTACAAAATTCCAATCTGAGCCCCAGTAATAAGGTATTATTTTATAACTTGCTCTAGTTTCAAGTCAATCAAGAACTCTATTCATTTTTACTAGGTACCGACATTTGCCTTAGTTCTGAAGGAGATTGGAAAATCCCTTCCAACATATGTTTGACTTTAAAAAAATCTACAGTCCAGTCTGGGGGAAAAGACCCTTATATATAAATATATATAAGTGAGGTGAGCAACCAAGACTTGTAAGAACAAATCTGCTTGAAGTCATTTCAATAATAAACGCAAAGCAAAGGCCAGAACTAAGCCTCTCTGACTTCTCTGCCCATACCCAGAGACCAGCAGGAGCAAGACAGAAGGTGCTGAAAGAAAGAAAAGATTTCGAGTCCAATACTCAAGGTCAAAAACCTTCATTCAGCTAGAAGAGTCAAGGTCAGGGCCAGGCCAGTATGAAGTGGGCCACGGTGATGAACCATTTTGGTTAAAAAGACTTAACTCTTGAGGAGGAGCACTGAGCCTGTCAGGAGAGTCTGCTGGCCCTTGAATGTGTGGAGGGGAGGGAGAGAGAGGCCAGGGGCAGGTAGGGTCTGACACACCAAGCTTATCTTCTCAGGATCCCTGGAGTGTGGCCAATGTTATCCTGATTAAGTATCTCATGAGAACCCAATAGGCTGGAAATTCACTCAACCAGTGAAACTGAGGGCTGTCATAATCCTAGATGGCAAACATTTAAGATCATGGCCATATCTCTCTCAACTTTGCAGGTTTTTCAAGACAGAAGATAGACTATTCCAGGCCCTGGTAAAGTGGGACTATTTTCATAAACTGTTCTGGAGGAAACTGCAATGGAGAATCATAGGGCTGTGAGTCAGTTTCTTCTTTCTTTATCATCACTGACCTGAGTACCTCAAACACTTGGTTACTCTCTCTTATACTGCATCAGAGCCACCTCAAAGGTTTAAATGCCTTTTATGTTGCCTGCAGAATCTTCTCTTGTCTCTAAACCTTCCTTTAGAAAGCTATAGCTAGCTTTGCACTTATTATATAAGGCAAAATTACCGAGATCATTTAGACTAATTCATTTAATCCACTAATCTCAGTGATGCTCCTTTAAGCATGTTCAGAGTTTGAGAAAATATTTGTTCATTGCAAGGGATTATTCCTTATGTCCTGTGCTTGTTTGTAGACTGTGCCCCAGAGATGCCAGGGCAGGTGGGATTCGTGAGATAAGCTACTATAGTGGTACAGATCCTTGGTAGGAGGTCCAGAGTCAAAGATGCTTGTCTCTGGGTGGCACTGACGATGGGAGACCTTTCATTAAACACAGCCAGAATTACTGCCAAATTCTGTAAAGCACTATGAGAGAGAGAGAGAAAGAGAGAGAGAGCGAGCGAGCGCAACCCAGCCTAAGGAGTCAGGGGTATGCAGGCTATTCCTAGCCTACTGACTCAGTATCTGACTGGAGACAAGTGGCTTAACTGTACTCAGACTCTTCAACCTTACAGTCAGATGAAAATAGTCATTAATATGTTTAATGTCTTAGGCATTTCATCTAATAAGCTAGTTTCTTTCCCACCTAGAGTAGTGAAGTGAGTTGTTCAAGGTCAAGAGTTCCTTAATGCCCAGGATTCCTGTCTTACAGCCCAGTGCCCTGTTTCCGGTACTGTCCCCATGGCATGGCTGCCTGCCCTTGTTGAAGGAAATGTTTTGAAATAGTGGAAATTTGATTTTGCTGAGTGTTCAACTCAGCATTTTACAGAGTGATAGACCAATGTTTCTTTTTAAGGCAAATGTTAAAAATATATAAGAAAGCTGTTTCAGGCTTGTAAGTAAGCTTTGTAAACTTGAATTTCATTCTTTAGAAGTTGACTCGGGCTGGATTTGATGCAAACGCTTATTCTAACTCAAAGGAAAAATGGCTTCCAAATGTTAGTCTCCTGACACTCGTGCTTCACACTGCCCAAAAGTTCCTAGGATTTCAAAGATCCCTTCAGCTCTGAAGCAGAGAACAGTGCCCTAAATATAAAAAGCTCACATTAGGTTCTCAAAGACCGTTTGTCCATTTATCTATAAATCTCTTTGTAAGTCAAGTTTGTCTTGGTAGGTTTAGACTGTAGCAATCAGTATATTTCTACCAAGTAGGAGTATAAGCCTATCTTTTATATCTTTAAAACAAAGTACATTTTTCTCTTCTTTGCTGGCATAGGACCTAGCAGGCATCATTTTCTAAAATTCTGATATTGCCTACATTAAAGATCTGTGGAGGAAGTTCACTCCTCCTCCTGGTAACTTCCACAAGCTGGGGGGCAACTTCTTGGCCACTTTGCTGTCTACACTGGCTACCTTGCCTCTGACTTGATATGGAATTTGATCAGTAGCACTCTCAACACGCTTAGTCTTTCAGTCCTCAACACAATGCCTGGCCACTTCTTCAATTAATATTAAGCTCACAGGCACTTGCCATTGATACCAATCCTTTGGCTACAGGCTTCACATTTTCCAATTTTTATTCTGTAGTGAATGTGATCAGTTGCATCTACTCTCTGCTTCTTCCTTCATACTGAATCTTTTTTATTTTTTACGATTTTATTTATGTATTTATTTGAAAGAGAGAGACAGAAATAGCAAGAGAGAGCACTAGCAGGTACAAGAGGGAGAAGAAGCCTCTCACTCAGTGGGGAGCCCACTGGGGGCTTGATCCCAGGACCTGAGATCATGACCTGAACTGAAGGCAGACACCTTACCCACTGAGCCACCCAGGAGCCCTCTTCATACGGAATCTTAATTGTTCCCAGGTAATCACTTCTGTATCTTCCAGGGAATTGATTTCTTGCCTTATCCCTGCCACCCCAGTATCAAGAATGGGACTGAATAATATATTCAAGCTTTCCAATTGATGTGACTGATTCAGAAATAGGGGTGGACATAAAGTACAGACATAAAGCACAGAAATATGAGCCAATACAGGGTAGCTCAAGCTCAAGTTGAACATCTGTATGACTACTGGCAACATCTAGTCTGATAAAATTAACTTAACATCGTCTTTCTCTAGAGAGGCTTTTGATTGAAAGTTCTTAAGAAGAAGCTGCTATATACAATTCTTAGCCTGTCTGTGAGCTTTCATGGGGAATTCAAAGGATTTTTTTTTACCTTCAGGTAAGTCACTTGGCTCAAATAGGTTTTTATCTCTTATCTGTGGGGTAAAGAAGATGAAAAGTAAACTATTTGATTGTATGTGGTGTGAGGTTAGCAAGAGGAATTGTACTATAGATTCTGATACACCTTAAAAGGTAAGGGTTCCTATATCTTAAAATTGCTGGAATTTTCCCAGATACTGTGTCCATTCGATTGAAGAAAATGTAAAAAAAATTAATCATAGAAAACAAAATAATAAATAAGAAGAGAAAGAGAGAAAAAATTGCATATATAAGCAAAATTATTAGTAGTAAAATTATCAGAGAAGAGCAATAATATTTTATTTGTTTTGCTTTGTTGCATGTTTGTTGGAATAGCATTTAAATGTTAAATAAATGGAATAAAAAATAAATATATAGGATAAAATTTGATAATAGTAACAGGCTCCCGCCCCCCATATTCCCCTCCAACACACAGTATTTCCCTCATCTCCTTGGTCCTTCATCCCTTCAAGTAGTTAGGTTTATCTATAGATTTTTTTTTTAACCTCAGGGAAGGAATGTAAAAACAAAAGGAGAGTTCTTTCTGCCTCTTTCTGGCTTCTGAGTTTCAAAACACTCAAGAGCTCAATGAATGGAAAGGACTCATGATGTGAATAAAATATTTTAGATAAGACCTCAGGAGTCAGAGCAAATATTCCTCACCCCACCCTGGCTCTCAGACTAATAACAAACAAAATCCTCAGGTTGAAAGGGGAAATGAATATCAGAGATAAGCTATGAGACAAGTTGGGGGTTTTTAAAACATGGCTCCAAAATTCTTTGATGCTCTCCTCCCATTGAGAAGTAGGGGTCTAGGTCCCTTTACCTTGAATATGCATGGGCTTTTGATTTCTACAACTAAGAGAGTCTGGCAGAAGTAAATTGTGTGACTTCTAAGGGTGGGTCATAAAAGGTAATGTAGCATTTACCTTATTTTGTAGAACAAGGGCTCTCAGTGCCAGAAACTGCCATGTAAGAATCATGGTTACCCTGAGGCCACCATGCTCTGAGGAAGCCAAGCAACATAGAAAGGCCATCGTAGGAGCTATGGTCAGCAATCCTAGTCTTCAAGCTCTTCCCACCAGGCTCCAGACAAGTGAGTGAATGCATCTACAGACGATTCCAGGCCACAGCCACCAGGCTCCCTAGCTGGGGACCAGGCATCGCAGAACAGAGCCAGCATACCTGCTGTGCCCTGTCTAAATTCTCAACCCATCAAATTCTATGAGATAATCAGAAGTTATTAAACTGCTAAATTTTCATCTGATTTACTGTGAAGCAATAGTAGCTGGAACAGAAGAAATGGTTTCTCTATCTCTGAACAACTTCTCATACCATAGACTCTCAAATGTGTCTATAGAATCTGGGAGCAAAAGAGACTTGTGTCCATCTCTAGGGTACGGCCCCAGGAAGACAAAAGTCTCCAGTCAAGAAACACTGCCCGGTGTCCAGGCACAAAAGGCCAGAGACAGGATCACAGAGTTGCCCTGGTTTCTGTGGCACAGGTTCCCTAGAGGTACCTCTATATAACCGCAAGGAACACGGAGGTATGAGAGAGAGAGAGCTGCTAGACATTTCAGAGTCTGAGGATGGGCCCCAGAGGGCCTGGGTACCTTTGTACTGGGTTAGCCCTGCAAAGCCTATACACAATTCTGAAGTAAAGAGGTAGTGCTTAAGTGACAGACCAATTTTTCATCACCCCGTAGAATGGAGGGATAAGACAGAAATTATGTTAAAATAGAGCAAATTTAAGAAAATAATCTTTCTTATACTCCCAAGTGTGTGTACTCCTTGTGCCTGCAGGGTCACCTTATTGTTCCACTTGTTCCACATCTACTTCAGGTTCATCTGCCGTGTCACCAATTGCTTGACCACCAATATTATGAGTATGCTGATCAAGCATAGTCAATGATCCAACACTGCCAATTTTTCCTAACTCCTTGGCATAAACTTCTATCACCATGTGGCCCTACTTCCACGAGCAGCCCATTTCATAATACTGTCTACTAAAACCTCGGTACCATTAAACTCTTCTGAGCTCCCCCACAGGCCATATTCTTTCTAACTTCCATGCTTTCCCGTGTACGATTACTCTCCCTTTCTAGACTGTCCTTCCTCCTTTTCCACAACCAGATCATGTACTCCTGATTCTTCTAATAAAATCCCCTCAACTGTCAACATCCAGCACCAAAGTTACCTTATTTGTGTAAGTTTTGCCATTATGCCCAGGCTAAGCAGAGTTAGCCATTCCCTTTTTTAGTGCGCCCATAGCATTTTTTTCATGCTTTGGTTCTAACACTCCTCATAAGAGTATTGTAATTATTTATATCCCTCCCTCTTAGAATTCTGAGCTTCCTAAGAGCAATGTCTTTATCAAGTGTGGTGTGGTGATTGCTAAAGCACTGGCCCCCAGGGAACCACCTCTCCATATCCATCCCTCTTGTGTGGTTCTTCCACATTGACTCTAAGCTTGGCTATAGGATTTGTTTGGGGGTAATGGAACACTGGTAAACATGATTCATGCAGATACTTTAAATACGCTTAGAAAGTGGGGCACCTGGGTGGCTCAGTGGGTTAAAGCCTCTGCCTTCGGCTCAGGTCATGATCCCAGGGTCCTGGGATCGTGCCCTGCATCAGGCTCTTTGCTCAGCAGGGAGCCTGCTTCCCTCTCTCTCTGCCTACTTGTAATCTCTGTCTGTCAAACAAATAAATAAATAAAATCTTTTAAAAAAAATATGCTTAGAAAGCGAAGCTTGTTTTTCCTCTCAAAGATGTCCAGGCTAGCATGCTCGGAACATGGCTCAGCAAATAGCCAGCACCAACCACCAGACTCATGAGAGAGGTCCTTTAGTACTGGCCAGCTTCAACTTGACTTGCAAACTGACCGTGAACCTATGAGGGAGCCTAGCAGTGCCTTGAGGAGAAGAGATAGCCATCCCATCGTACCCTGTTCAAATTGCTAACACACAGAACGCTTTTGTCCTAAGACACCAGATTTGGAGGGTGTTTGTTATAAACCAAAACTTATAGTTGACCAATCGCTCTAATAAACAGAGCATCTTAGTGACCTAATGCCATGAAACTTATTTCTTGTTTAATCACATTCCAATGTCAACGACAGGAACAGGAAGAATCTCTGTACCACACAGCCATACAGGAACTCAGGCTCCTGTGTTCTTGTGATTCCTCTCTCTCTATCCCAGGTCCTTTGAGTCCTCTTCATTTATGTGGCAGATGGAAAGAGAGAGAGGTGAGAATCACACATGGGATGTGTTTATGGGGAAGGTCTAAAAGAGGCACATGACTTCCACTTACATTCTGTTGGCATGAACATGGTAGAGGAGACTGGAAAATGCAGTCTAGCTGTGTGCCCCAAAAGAAGAGGAGAACACAGATACTGGTAAGGATGAATGGTTACTGCCATAGGCAGAAGTGTCTTATTCTACTTTTTATGTTCCTCAGCGCCTAGCACACCACCTGGCTAATAGTAAATACTTCATAATTCCTTATGGAATGAATGAATGAAATATTCAGTGATGCTGTAGTGCCTGATTTAGAATAAGATCTGAGAATTATGCATGAAGGAACATCTGTCTCATCCAGACTCCTAAATCTTCGAAGCACTAATTTTATGATCGAGCACTCACCAATTTAAAAACCAAGCCAAGAAACAGATACTGATGTTGTACTGTGGCTGAGTTCCTAATACTGAGATGATGATATAATAGTATTTTCTTGTCCTGGAGCTTGTGAGGATATCAAATCTAAAAGAAGACACTGAAAGTATGTTTAAAGTTAAGTCTCTGATTCCCGAAGTCTGCGTGTGTGTATGTGTGTGCATATAATATTACTATACTATTCAAACAAGCTACCAATAACTTAGGAACTTTTAATGAAATATGTTATAAGTAATACAGTTAGAAAATTCACACAATCTAATTTTCACTGCAATGTATGATACCACATAAGCACACTGAATTAAAAAGCTAAAAGGTCTTGAATTCTAGTCTTCATTCTGTTATTGTGTCTTAAGCTCCTTTAGTTTCCTACCAGCTATAAAATCTAGAATTCTTTAATTCTTCCTTATAAAGTGTATGTTGGAGGCATTCTTCATTTCTCTCTATCCACAAGTGAAAATGAATATATAGACCAAGCTTCTTTATTCAAATTCTAAAGAATAGTCTCTTTCTTGTTTAATTTTACATGATAAATGAGAATATGAGTAAACAAACTGTAAGGTATAATCTCTGAACAGCAAGCATTCAGGTAAAGACGATTAAGTGGATTCTAAGAAGCGTTTAACAGAGAGGGTAACTACTCAGCCAGAGTGTAGGACACGAGGGGTCCTACAGTAGGGTGCCTACCAGTAACCTTCCTTTTCTCTTTAATATCATCTTCAATGTTTGTCAATTATGAAAGATTAATGCATTTTAAGGCACGACCTTTCCAAGCATTCTATTTTGAAATACACAAAAGATGGTTTGAGCTAATTATTATCATGCTGGCCTGACAGAGCATTCTTAGATTATCAAGCCCAGCAGTAAGAGCTTTAGAGAAAGGGATAGCAAATAGGAAAGTTTTAGTGATGAACAGCGGTGGGGGGTCTGCCTGTCAAGTTGGGGCCCTGAAGAGCCACCAGAGTGCAGACAGAAGATGCTGGACACCAGACGGTGGCGCCAGAAGCCCCCACGCCCCAGAAGAAATTAACAGTAAGGACCATTGCTGCAGATAGAAAGACCCCACAGATCACAGGTAACCTAATTGGGCAAGTAAGTAGAAGGCAGAATAGGGAAGTGATGTTCTTGGTTATGAAGAAGGCACTGTGGAATAAAGAAACAAAGATTGGAACAAGGATGAGTGGGAGTGGCTAGACTTAGTCATTGATTCACTTGCTCATTAGTGAATATCCAAAACTTTTCAGTATCGCCCTTCAGCTGTTGTACGGTATACTCTCTCAGCTTAATTTCAGCCTATACCTGTGACATTAACTTGGGGGAAAGTAACCCAGGTAATTCAAAGAAAAGAATAACGTAGTGCATGGATATGCAGTTTGCATAAAGCTTTTACCTTTGATGGGCTACTTTGATGCTATTAGGGACAGTGATAATCCACTCCTAGAAACATCTGATATTAGGAACTGTTTTGAAAATACCGGTATCACTCTGAAATGACCGTCCATCCCTCATTTCCTCACTACTCAATTTCCTTTCAAAAGAACTCTACAGAAAAGATTAATGGTACATTGTTCTTCTATAATTCTCTGGTTACTCTCACAGAGTCAGGGTAAATTGAAAGAGAAGAAATGCAAACCAGCTTGAGGCAGCACTGCCCAATTTGATCAAAATGAAATGTAACCATCGTGGGTTCGAGTTTGGTGGTCCAAAACCTTGGAATGTTTCAAAGACATCTAAAATGCAATGCCAGTGTTGTTTTATTTGGTTTGGGGTTTGCTATCCCTTTATGTTAAACAGGAGTTTGGAAAAATTGCACAAAAGACTCACTATCTATTTTCATGGATGCCTACATACTAAGTAGCCAGTGTTACTGATAAAGGAAAACATCAATAGACGTGGACAAAGTCTCCACTCACCTACCTCACGGGCTTAGAGGAGGCTGAGAATGAATCACATCTGATCTTTATTTAGCACGCCACCTCACAGTAGCAGTTCCATCTGAGGAACTAGATTGTGATTCTTCAGACTGCACTTACAACAGACACTCACCTGGCTTCTCCTTCAGCGACCGACGTAGTACCTCTGTTGAGTCCTTTGTGCATCAGGGTGGCTCTCTTTGAAGCTGGACCAAGGGATGGCTTGAACACCATCCAGATCTTCTTAAGGAACATGCAGGTACTACGGCCTGTCTTTGAACTCTGGGAAAATACTATACTATAAACCAAGTTTGGAGGAGGGGAGGTTAAGTTCAGAATCCAGAATGGCAAATTACACCTTTGTGAGTCACCAAAACATACTCTTCCAATATATTCGTTTAAAAGGTTTTATGTTGTTTGTTTAGCCCAGATAGCAACATGCAGTCTTGTCAGTCAAGACCAACTTCAAACTGCCTGCGCCCGTTAGAAACGTTTCATTAATAACATGTGTTTACCATTGAGAGAAGTAGACTTCGTGTGCTAAGATTTTGTTTGTCAGTCATTCATTGGAACCCCACTGTTAATAGCATACAATGGTTTGTGGTTATGCCACAATTTAACCCAGGTTTAAAAATACAAACTAGAGCCCCGGTGGTCTAGAAGGAACAGGGAATGAGTGAAGGTATTGGCTCAACCTGCTTTGTGGGCTGGTGGCTTGGAATGCTTTACAAACTAATCAAATTTATTGACTATGATCCTGAGGAAAAAAATATCACATGCTGGGGTGTGCATCCTGGTTTGACTGCAGTTTGGTGAGGTTCTGAATGTCTGAAGGGGGAAACAAGGCAACTATTTGGCATTCCTTTCCCCAAAGACAAATTAGAAACAGATATCACAAAATAGGAGATTCTTTTTTCAACAGTCTAATAAGAAAAAGAGATTTTCTTTTCGAGGTTTAATTCCACTGTATGTTGAGGATAAGTAAACAGAATTAATATTGCACTAGGCTGAATGGGCAGTGAAAATTCTTTTAATTCAGTAGTTTGAACAGCAAGTGTTCTAAATGCAACACATGAAAAGGCGTCAGTTTTGCGGGTAATATCAGCTTACCTTCATAGGGCTGCCTGAAAGTTAGTGGGGATTAAACACCGCTAACGGCACATGCACTTAAAGCAGATACATCATCAGAGGGAAAAAATTTACATTTCGTACAGATCTGTGTGCAAAATGTTCATTTAGAATACAATGAATTGTAGCTGTCCCAGTAATGGATAGAAAGGGTCTTTGTATTTAATAACCACCTCAGTTCCATGGAAGTGAGCTGAACAAGTAGTTGCTCTAACATGTATATGAAATCTCATAGTCATGGAAATTACACTGTGATCCTAAACATTTGTGAAATCTTATATCATATGTGCCTAAAACCAATTTTCCAGTTGCTTACAGTGTATGCTTTAAAAAATATTTGTATTTCAAAATAAAACAAGATCACATTTAGAGAAAAAGTAACCCATAAAAAATTGCCTTAGCCTGTCCTTAAGTTATCTCTTTACACATTCCTAGAGAAGAGATTTGATACTTTAAAACTTTTTAACAGTTTGAGGTTTCTATTCCTTTCTTTTCATCACTTTTTTTTTAAGAAAAAGAACATACCTAGAGAGAAAAATTTACTACTAGAAGAGCCATCTTCCAAGTACTGAGAACTTAGAAAATGAAGACTAAGAGACAACATCTGTTAAATGAAAACTTTCTGTTTTCAAAAGTTAAAGCTGACATTCACTTAGTCCATGAGTATAAATCGTGCATGTGTTCCCCACGCAGCAAAATGCCAGGGACAATGAAGGACACAGAGCTGAATAAAACTGGATCTATCTTTGAGGAGCTGGTGTTTTGTCAAAGTACACAAACATCCAGAGGTTCTTAAATCCTTCAGTACCTGAAGGAGTAGCATTTCGATCTCATTTTACTAATCTATGATTATTGGAGGTTTTTCCTGTGACACTTTTTAAGTAGTTAATTTTTTTTCCATTTTATTTATTTTTTCAGTGTAACAGTATTCATTCTTTTTGCACAACACCCAGTGCTCCATGCAAAACGTGCCCTCCCCATTACCCACCACCTGTTCCCCCAACCTCCCACCCCTGACCCTTCAAACCCTCAGGTTGTTTTTCAGAGTCCATAGTCTCTTATGGTTCGCCTCCCCTTCCAAATTTTTTTTTAATAAACATATAATGTATTTTTATCCCCAGGGGTACAGGTCTGTGAATCGCCAGGTTTACACACTTCACAGTCCTGTGACACTTTTATTTGTTTGTTTGTACCAGGACTTTGTGTATGACAAAATTTCCCTATAAATGATTTGATGGAAACACAAAAAGTACACAAATGATATTTAGGGTAAATGGCCCTTTCTTCCGGGAATGGGGACAGGCAGCACACATAGATAGATGGTAAACCTGAGGCTTGCCAAATGGTCCTTGATATCCAGACTGAAGGAAACAATTCTAGAAACTATGTCCTCTGCTTAAACTCTGACCAGACCCGTAATACGGTCGGCTTTAATTCTAAATTCTAGCTGGGCCACTATAAAACAGCATTTTGAGGTTGTAAAATGTTTAATAATATGACAAGAATTTATTTTGTCTTATGAGGAAAATAATCATTTCAACAAATCGCTTTACAGCCAGGATTTTTTAAAAATATACCTTATTTACAAGATTTCACATAGTAAATTCCATTATTCCAGGGAATATGTCCATTAATTTATGTTATTGCATAGAGAGCTATAATTTGCCTTGTTTATTTGTTTTTTCCAACATGAATCTTATGTTGGATTTGAACCAATTCTAGACACTAAAATAATACTATAATGCTATTTCATGTACTGATATTCCTTAACTAAAAATATCTGATTACAGAATCTTCCAACTTAGGTCCTAAGAAGAGTCTTAGAGGTAAATTTTGGACTTAAAATGATACCTTTCACTGCCATTCTCACTGTGCTGTCAAAAACTGAAATTGATTTTCTGACTTATTATTTTCCAAAGATTGACACTTTGCTGAAGGAGCTGTGGCTAATGTCAACTTGAGTGACAACTATACAATACCCTTACTGTCCTAATCATCTTCGTTAAGATTTTCATTGTTTAAATCTTCAGATGGGAGTTCTTGGACAGTAGTATGATTTCAAAAACCTCCCCTTTATTCTCATGACCCCTAGGAATAGCTACTACTTTTCCAACATAATGAATGGAAAGAGCAAATTGCAAAAAGATATTAAGTGACTTTTGGGAGTTTGATACACAGCCTAATAATTCTGTGAATCCTAATCCCAATTCTACACATGGAATCAAGCCACTTCTTTTCAAGGGTTAGTACAGTATCATTCTTGCCTTATAGTTTTGTCTAATTAAAATTAAGAACTTCTGTTCATCAAAAGATAACATTAAGAGACTAAGAGGGCAACTCACAGAGTGGATAAAGATATTCACAATATATCTATCACAAAGGACTTTTATCTGGAGCATAAAAAGAACTCCTACAAATCATATAAAGGAATATACAAAGAACTCCTACAAATCAATAAGAGAAATGCAAACAACTTAATAGAGAAACGGGCTAAAAGACTTAAAGAGGTACTTCATGAAGGAGGATATCCAAATGGCCAATAAACATATGGAAATATCCTCAAGTTCATTAGTTGTCAAGAAAATGCTGATTCAACCACAATACAATGCCATTAAACCCCAACCAGACTGGCTAAAACAGTAAAGATAAAAAGTTCCAAGTACTGGCAAAGATAGGAAGCAATTTGAATCTTTATCCACTGCTGGTAGTAGTGAGAATTGGTGTATCGGCTCTGTAAAATTGTTTGGTGGTATCGGTTAGTTATTTTGGATTTACCAAGTATTGGTTAATTATTTTATTTAGGTTAAAATAAAATATGTAATACATATGTGTATGTGTGTGTGTATATATATATATGTATATTCAACAAAAATACATACTTGGATTTACCAAAAGACTTAACTGGAATGTTCATAGCAACACTATTCATAATGTTCCCAAACCAAACTGGATACTGTCCAGATGTCTATCAGCAGTAGAGTGTACAAATAAATTGTGGCATCTTTATTCAATGGAATTTTATACAGCAGTGAGAATGAATGGTCTGCAAGTATGTGCAACAATAGGGTAAATCTTGCAAAACAATATTCAGCAAAGGAAATCAGACCAAAAAAAAAAAAAAAAAAAGAGCACCTACTGTACGATTCCATTGGTTAATCTTATGACAAAAGGAACATCTGAGGGGTTCCACAATTTGGTTCTAATGGCTTGTTTTTTATCTAGGTTCTAATTTCAAAAGTATTCTCAGTTTGTGAAAAATCATCAAGAATACACTTAAGATGGGAGCCTGGGCCTGGGTGGCTCAGCGGGTTAAAGCCTCTGCCTTCGGCTCAGGTCATGATCTCAGGGTCCTGGGATCGAGCCCCGCATCGGGCTCTCTGCTTAGCTGGGAGCCTGCTTCCTCCTCTCTCTCTGCCTGCCTCTCTGCCTACTTGTAATCTCTGTCTGTCAAATAAATAAATCTTTAAAAAAAAAAAAAGATGGGCGCCTGGGTGGCTCAGTGGGTTGAGCCGCTGCCTTCGGCTCAGGTCATGATCTCAGGGTCCTGGGATCGAGTCCGGCACCGGGCTCTCTGCTCGGCAGAGAGCCTGCTTCCCTCTCTCTCTCTCTCTGCCTGCCTCTCTGCCAACTTGTGATCTCTCTCTGCCAAATAAATAAATAAAATCTTAAAAAAAAAAGAATACACTTAAGATAAATGCACATTTCAATATATATATTATATTAACAAGAAATTTTAAAAATAGCTTTTTCTCTTCAGTTTACATTGCTTAGGAAAAGAGTTGTGATCTATCTCCTGTACTATCAAAGTAATAATCATGAAAGACGAGCCTACTAGCTGACAAAATTAAACATACGGATGCCCAGTTCATTTCCTTTTTAAACATCTCCCTTCCTTCCTTCCTCTTTCCTTCCTTCCGTCCTTCCTTCCTTCTTCCCCCACTTTCATTCTTTCCTTCCTTACTTCCCTCCTTTTATTTATTTATTTACTTATTAAAAGAACTACATTAAACAAATTTTGTCTAATTCTGGGAAGGAATATTGTGCCAACTTACTCACCTAGATTAGTATAATAATAAGTCATTCATAGAGTAGCTGTCCTTTCAAACCAGGGAGGAAGTGAGGGTTAATGCCTGTGGTGAGGATTATAACAAAAGAAGGAGAGCCGGTATGAATATTTTCTGCCTGTCTCCACAGCTTTACAGGGAGACAAGGAGAACATCCTTGTCCCATAAAGAGTCCTTAACACATGAACACAGGGAATCTACTAAATTAATGCATTCTTTCTCAATGGACCTCCTCAATCTGCACAAAGATGAGTAGTAATTTGTTTTAATGAAAGGCAAGCCATGAATATTAGAAAATGAATGGACTTCTTTTCAAGGTTTAAAACAGAAGTAGCAGCAAAACAAATTAGGTAAAGCATCTACTACCCTATCTTTATTTAATTGACAACTGGGGTCCTGGCGGGTATCCCAAATAGCTGAGTCCACTGTCCTCAACCACATTTCAGAGAAAGGCATTCATACATCCTTAATCCAGGAAAGCCCAAGACATAACATCATCAAGACAAAGTCAGTTTGGCCCAATTAGAGAATTCCAGCTACCTATAAAAGTCTTTATACACAAACTCTTCTCACTTAACTCTTTTCTGGATAAATAGGGACTTGTCTGTATATCCAAAAAAAAAAAAAGTTTTATTGATTGCTTTTACGAAATTACACTGAAAACTAGAAAAACACAACGTATCTCTGACATTTCCTCTAGTCCAAAATATTGGCAAAACACTTTCAAAATTTCCACCAAAATCTTGTCACCTATAATTTTACTAAGCTATTTCTAAATATAGGTAAGAGCTAGTTGAGAAAACCCTAAATTTGCAGTGACTTATTCTAGTGGAAGTTTATTTGCAATTATTTGAAATGTCTGCGTTCTCCCTAAGGATAGCAGGGGATTTTCCTCCACATGGTGAGTCAGAGACCCAGACTCCTTCCATCTTTCTGTCTGCCACCCCTGGGATCTTATCAGGATCATCTGCACTGAGTTGGAGGAAAGGAAAAAATGTAGAAGGCATACTTGCTACTTGAAAAGCCGACTCTGAAACAACTTCTTTTCATATTCCACCATTGAAAACTAATTTTGTGGCTGCCTCAAGATGCAAGGAGCAGGTTTGGGAAACTAGCCTTGGCTGATCCATATGCCTTAGCATGGAAGGAGAAGTGTGGGTTCTGCTCAACTTGCCACCATCTGCGCCACAATTGTCTTCACCTCCATCAGTAGTAAACTTTACAACCAAATAAGGTGATGAATAATTTGAGGCTTGGTATTTCACTTAAATATGGCAGGGGAAGAGAATTAGGGAAGGGTAGGAGTTAGTATTGGAGATTTGAGGCTGATCATGACTTTTTTCCCTCTGCTTATGAAATAGTCATTAGGAAATAAAGGCTGATCATGATTTTTTTTCACTCTGCTTATGAAATAGTCATTAGGAAATATTGCCATTATGAAATAGCAACACACTCATTGATTCATTGACCAAACAAGTACATATAGGACACCTCTTAAATTTTAGACTTAGTCTCTATAGATATAGGAATGAATAAAACAAAATGCCTGACTCTATGAAGCATACATACATTTTAATGGAAGAGTCAAAAAATAAGCAAATACGCAGAAGGATATACTAATATCACATAGAGATGAGAGCTGTGAATAAAAGGAGGGAGGGAAACGTGATTGAAAAAAACAGAAGTCATGTATTCAAATGAAGTGAAGGAATAACTCATTAGGATACCTAGGGGGAAAAGTAAAGTCCTTAGGCAAAAGCAAGCCTTACCTTTCCAAAGAAGAGTGGAGTAGCTGATTACAACTTGGCAGTGCTAGACTGGCCAGTTCATGAGATGGATGCAGGGCTGCTGAGGAAAGAAGCATGGGAGAGTGGAAACAGATAGAACTTAACAGAAAAGTCATGGAAAAAGAGATGATTCAAAACTGAAGTCTGCCACTCACAGCTGGTATTAGTTTTAGCAAATCATTAACATATTTGACCTCTGATTTTTCTCATTTGCAAAATGAGGAGACCTCTCTCTTTGAATGGTTATAAGGTTTACATGAGGTAATATACATAAATCACTACTGTTACACAGTACATTGCAAACATTCAATAAATATTAATTACTCCTCTTTATACCTCGTCATGGGGGTGACAAATGGAAAATGATCTCTTTCCTTTTTCCTTTCCTTCTCAAACTGCAACTTTCATGCCTTGTCCATCTCATGAGTTCTAACATCTTTTTCTCATCTCAGAGAACTGGCTTTGCTTCACAATAATGAGGAGGAGAGAGTGACAAGTCATTCTAAAAGGAGATGGACCTTGATAGAGTCATCCACCCATCAGTGATCCCTTCCTTAATCACTCATGCCATGTTTATACATTCAAGGATTTGGTTGGGAGAAGCCAGAAGTTCATGGCTATGCAGCACAGTTTGAAGGTCAAAATTCTAAGTAAGATTTTCCCCTATTTTATTCTGTCTGTGCTCGTTATTCATTCATTTAATTTAAGCTCTGGGGCAAGATGTTGTCTTTTGGAAAACTGTTGAAGAAAGATGAGATCAGTGGCTTTGTTGTTTTTTTTCCTTCTCAGGCTCACCTTTTTGGAGTCTCCATCTACCTTGCGACTTGACCATGGCCAAGACAGTTATGCATTCCTTGGTATATCAGTTTGGTTTGGTTTAGCAGAAATACATAATTTATAAGCCCTAGTGTGCTTCCATTGGAACAAGTCTGTATTAGTCCACAAACTACAATCTGAATTACTTTGTGCACATTGCTTTATGTGCCATTCTGAGGTACATTCTTTCAGAATGCATGTATCATTACAGTGTATGCATGTACTTCTGAATTTGTCACTTGATAGTAATATCTTCAAATCATGCTTCCCTCTCTAGTAAGTCCTCAGCTCCCTGAGGAAAAACCTCAATACTTCCTACCTTTGGAGAAGCACCTAGTCACTCTCAAGAGTGCAAAACACCACAGGTTCTTAAATACTTAACTTCTGTAAACTTTTAATCACCTACACCTTAGAGTCCTGGTTGTAATCCCTTTTACAAGGAGGTGGTGGCTTTATCATATGAGTCGTGCTTTGAGAACTATTTATAGAGCTCTTTTGACTAGAGCTTGGAGTCCTATCGGGTCTTCCTTTTTCCTTGGACCTACCTGTTCTATCTCCAGGTCTAGTATACTCAGACACTGAGAAATGTTTTAGTAATTTTATTTTTTAAAACACTCACCAACTGAAACACCAAATTGTAATCTCATGATCTCAGTGAGACAAACAGAATATCCAAGAGTGTCATCATAATGGGGTTATTTGGATTTTGAAAATTTAAAAGAGTGCTAGAATATCTCTGGCCTCCATAACAGCAAGAGCCCATTCTCTTTCATAAAAAAAGGGAAGCTGTTTCCTAGAAAACATGTTATACTCTCATAGCCTGGAAAACCCTGCCCAATTGCCTTCCTCTCTCTCGCCCTGACAGCTCCCTTCAAGTTTTGCTGCTTCTCTCAGCATCTTGCTTCAAGTAAATCCTGCAAAGATGTTTTCAGGAACATCTGCACTCTCTCATGCGGGAAGACAAGCAGAGCGGATATCCTGCAGAAGGAAATACCAGTAAACACTAAAACACCAGGAAAGACATTTGTTGAGGTATCTGCAGACACTTCTCAGGACTAAATAAGTCCACAAATATGCCCTACTTCATGTAGTGAACTATTGAAACTCTGTAAATGTTGCAGAAAACTTCTGTATTGCTTTTTAGATCTCCAAATGCCAACCTCTGATGTGCTGGGGCAGGGCCTAGATTTCATGGTGCAAATAAAAAATAAACATTTGCCCGGACCAACTTTTCTTTCCAAAAACACCTTTAGATTCCTCATGAATCTTGGACTGTAGTACAGTTGACTAAGAAGGCACTGTGCCTTGTACAGTACCTGCTACATAAATACCTGCTAAAATCAATGAACTTTAGAATTAGAAGTTTCCTTAGAGACTGTCTAGCCTAGGCACATAGTACCTTTGATAATGTGGGCCACCCAAATCTTAATATTCATTAACCAAGGAGCCTAGTTATTACATTTGAATTTCTACAAAATACCCCAGGAAATATATGGAGCTGTTCAAAAAGAACTCAAAGTATAATCTCTTGATCCTAAGCTTAACTCATTGAACTAAAATTAGAATATTTCAGTATAATTTTTGGTAAATGACTTGAGTTTTATCAGAACATCTTCAAATCAATGTAAAAATAATATTAAATGCTCAATCTATTTTCTGAGTTTTGGCATCTGTAAAGAAAATAATGAATGAAATGCACACTCGTTATAAAAACTGTGTAAAATATCAAAGTCTATAAAGAGGACAATAAAACAAATTATTGTAGTCCTGCAGCAGAGACACACATTGTTAATATTCCCATATCTTCACATTGTCTCCTTTCTCTGCATTTTTAAAATAATTGAGGTCTCTTTATATTCTTTATTTTGCTTAGTTAATATTTTAGCATCAGCACTGCCCTACTCTGGTTGTCAGCCTCCGGTGTCCCTCAGTGACCTCTACCTACCAGTACTCACATTTTTGTATAGCCACCTCTCATATTGTACTAAGATTGATCTGTGTGATCAATAGCATATAACAGAAGTGACAGATTAGGTTATATATGATTTTAGCTTTCATATTGATTGTGATCGAGTGTTCATTCCCTCTCTTGTTCTCTTTCTCTCCACCCGTGCCCCTTCACCCCCCAGGGAAGCAGTTGCCATATTGTGAGCTGTCTTATGACAGAGCCCACTGAAGCCTCTAGCCAACTGCCAGAAAGCCTCTAATAACCATGTGCATGAGCTTGGAAATGGCTTTTCCAGCTCCAGTCAACCCTTAAGAAGACTACAGGCCTGGCCAAGAGCCCAACTTCAATCTTGAGCCAGAACCACCAGATAAGCCACTCTCAGATTCCCAGTCCTGAGAAACTGGGTGAGATAATACATGTTTGTTGTTTTAAGATAATAATATGTTTTGGTGTAATTTGTTGTATAGCAAGATAAAATTAATGCATCCACATTTTTAAAGATTCTTCCAGAAAACTATTTTTAGTTGTTGCCTAAGATTCTGTCTTACAGATTTATCATGGTTTATTTTACAACCCTATTATTGAATTTTCAGGTTGATCTCAATTTTTTATACCTTTATGATGGCAGCATTTATTTTTTTACACATTTTCTATATCTGTGATTGGTTTCTTAGAACAGACTCCTAGAAGTAAATTATTAAATAAAAATATTAATACTTTCAAGGATTGTGATATTTATATATTGTTCTCCAAATTTATTGTGCTAATGTATAGCCCCATCGATTTAATTTTTTTTTTTAAATCTTATTTATTTATTTGAAAGAGAGAGAGAGAGAATGAGAGAGAGCATGAGAGGAGAGAGGTCAGCTGGAGAAGCAGACTCCCTGCCTAGCAGGGAGCCCGATGTGGGACTCAATCCTGGGACTTCAGGATCGTGACCTGAGCCAAAGGCATTCGCTTAACCAACTGAGCCACCCAGGCATGCCCACCCCCCTGCAACAATTTAAATTTTGACTCACAAAAGGCAAGTCTGTGACATGACTGAACTGTATGTGTTACAGCACCAGATGTTCTTGATGTACATTGCTCTCTATTTGATTGCCTTTTATTTTAAGTGCTATTTCAGAGAATTCAATTTTAATATCCATTTGCTTATTGGTCATATCTGATGACTCAGCCATCCAAGGCAAACACATTTGCTTTCTCTCCATACTTACTCTCTTTCTGTTTTGTTGGGTTTTTTTTGTTTTGTTTTTGTTTTTGTTTTTGTTTTCTCATTCCAGGGAATATTTCCACCACCCTCACAGTCTACCAATCCGGAAACGCAAGAGTCATCTTAGGACTCTTCCATCTCACCCCTCACATGCACTCTACCCCTCATCGTTAAGGGGGACATTCCTTTCCCCTTTACAGCCCCACTGTTGCTGCCTTAGTGCAAATCTTGTTCAGTCTCCAAGATTGTCTCTTTGTCTTGATTTTCAATCTTCACTTCTCTGTCACATAATGGATTTGTTACTCTTGGAAACACTTATGATAATTTGATTTTATTCTGCTGTAATCACTTACTTTTATCTTCTACTTCTATGACCGTATTACTGAACACTGTGATGCTCATATTGTTTGAACAAAGACTATGACTGTTTTCGTGAGAAAACAAACAAACACGTGGACAAATGATACCCACCCATCATAGCAAGGCTTGGCTTTCAGTGACCAGGTCAATGAACCATCCAAGAGGATTTGCAGATGAAAATCTTGGCAGTGTCAAAAGAAAAACCTACCCTGAGGGAAAATCTTTTCTTCTTCTACCCTCCTCAGAACATTCACTCTAGTTGGGATTTTGTTTGGCTTTCCCTTAGGAAGGTTGAGCCCAGGCTGCAGGACTGGAGGCAAACTCAGGCAGCTCCAGAGTAAAGAGTGTAGACAATGAGGAAATATAACAGAGTGAAGATGATGTATCATTTGCCCCATGTCTTTCAACAGTTACCGACTTTGGAGCATTTTGGTATTAAGAGGAAAGAAGATGGTGGTTGTTCCAAATAATGATTAATTCTTTGTTAATCATTATAAAATTTTTCTTGGGAACAAAATGGGTGCCCTCTTAAATCTGTCTTTGGATTATCTGGGAAAATTCCATATCAATTCTGGGTCATCAATTTTGTCAGCTGAAGTAACCAAAAAGAACTATATATAGATCAAGTATGAGTTTGAATGTATTTTATAGATATTTATAGGAATATAGCCTTTTTAATGTAGCTTCTCTAGCTGACTAGGCTATAATAAAATAAAAAATGTTTTTAAACGATGCCTTATTTTAGTCAAAGCTAAAAATAAACAGTGTTTTAAGTTCTCTGGGCACAAACGCCATCTCCACAGCTCAAGGGATGCATCTTCTAGGTTGAGGCTGTTTCTACTTAGTCTAAAGTCACTATTATTTGAAGAGACATTGAAAGAACATATTAGAATATGATTCCCATTTTGTTTGGTTCTTGTTATCTAAGCAGTCATTTTTCACTCTCAGTTAAAATTAGCACAGAACATTCTTTAGGACAGCCCCTGCATTCCTAACATATTTCCACAAAGGGCCCTTGGTTGGAGGCCCCTAGCCTCATGATGGAGTATTTTTGTGAGCATTTTATTAATAATATTATTCATTGTCATAGCTACTTATTATTTGCTGAACACAGTGCTAAAAATTTTACATACACTTCCTCATTTTATTTGCAAGCCGGTGTTGCAATGTATCATGATTATCACCACCTTTAGACAAAGAAACTGAAGCTTGTCGTTTGAGCCAGTCGACCGAAGTCACAAAATAAGGGGCAGGAACAGGCTAGTTTAAAACACCAAAACAAGTTCTCTCAGCCTTGATGCTGTTTCTTCTCTTGTGACTCATTGCTGAGTAATCCCATGTCAGATTGACTTGTGACCTTGATTTTTCTAAGATATCTTCTGAGACTTTGAACAAGTCATTGTACATTAGGACCCTGATTTATGAAGAAACATCCCCACAGAGAATTAACCTGGATTTAATGAATTCCAATTGCTTCCTGCTCGAAGGAGAGAAGCCTGTATATAGTCTGTGTTCTTGTGACTTACATACTCAGTTTCTATCTTTAATGTTCCTTCAGGGGTACACAATCATGTTTGTCTGAGGGCACTAAATTCTCCGGGTCTAACCCTTGAGTGGCATCAGCGTTTGTCAGGATGGACTTATGGCTTCATCCGCACAATTTAACTTTTTCCTATACACAGGTGGGAACTTCCGGAACAGCCTCCTGCTCCTCAAAAGTATACTCTCAGCCTTTTCTAGACCCGTTTAGTGATATGTATTGACTTGCAGGTGTCAAATGGATGTTTCCTTCGAAACAAACTACATTTTAAAATGGTTTTCTATTCTTTAAAATAATGAGGAGCCCAGGCCACGTTCAATCATTCACAGGGCAGATCTTCTCACTGCTTCTGTTTCCCTTCCTTTCTTCCATTCTTTTGCCCTCCCCACCCTAACCCTATGCATTTTCTTACTTATTTTGGAGCATTTTGGTGTTCAGAAGGAAGATATAGTTATTCCAAATAATAGTTCTTTATTACATCATTTATGATTTTTATTAGGAGGAAGTGTAGACTCTCTAAAATTTGGTTTTGGATATCTGTTAGAATTCCGATGTCAGTTCCGGGCCATATACTTATTGCCTGAAGTTGTCCAAAAGAACCAAGTGCCTATCAAATACAGATTAAAAATAACATTAATAATAACTGATATTTGATTGGCATTTTGCAGGTTACAAAGCTCTTTCACAAATATTAAGTTATTTAGTCCTACAACGTTCTGTGAAAGGAAGCAAATTTCTATTAAACATTTACTACAGGACGCCTGGGTGGCTCAGTGGGTTAAGCCTCTGCCTTCTGCTCAGGTCATGACATCAGGGTCTTGGGATCGAGCCCTGCATTGGGCTCTCTGCTCAGCGGGGAACCTGCTTTCTCCTCTCTCTCTGCCTGCCTCTCTGCCAACTTGTGATCTCTCTCTGTCAAATAAATAAATAAAATCTTAAAAAAATTTACTACAAGCTAGACACTACATTAGTGCTTCACATTTATATCCTTGGAAGACCATAGTCTTCCAAGATGTGTATTATTTCCAGTTTATAGATGATAAATTGGTATGGTAAGATGTTAAATAATTTGTCTAGTACCAGAGAGCTTTAGGATCAAGCTGAGGGTGCTGAGACCCAAAATCCAGTTCCTGGCCCTATGCTGTTTCTGACATCCCAGCCTAATAAGGTGGTTCCCAGTGTCATCCCAAAGAACACAGTCAAAACCATGGGAGCCTTAGCATCTACCAAATATCTCATTCTATAGCAACAATTGTCATCTAGGAAATGAGTAGAAAGGCTTACACATTTTTATCTACATTATCATTATATCTCTGAATTCCCTTCTTAAAAGTTTCCTCCCTAAATTTCCTAGTTAAAGACAAGTGAATAAATTCCTTTCTGGTTTTCTTCCAGATGTCCATGGGAAGGTAAGGAGTTGACATAGGAATGAGACCTCCTCTTGTCTCCAGATAAATGAAGAGTTTATTCCACTCCAAACTGTTCCTCATGAAGCCCATGGGCAATTCAATTATTCAAGTTCTTATGTGTATCACTGTTCAGAATACATGTCCAATAACTATACCGGGTTTGTATTTCGACAGAATCAGACTTACACAAAGAGAATTTAACTCTTCTAGATGGCCTGAATGATAACTCACACTCTTTGCTTCTTGCTGGACTAGCCCCAAAATAGTAATATGAACTGCCCCCAGGACACCGCTAATGACCTGGGATAACAGAAATGTGTTGGTTCTCTTTAACAGAGGAAAATTCCACTTTGCAGAGTTAGACAAAGGAGAAGGACTAGGTGAGTGAAGTAACACAGAAGAGATAAACAGTATCTGGGTGGGCTAAATTTCAATATCTCTCAAAAAAGACATTTTCTCTCTTAATACCTTCTAAGACAAATTTTATAAACAATGCATAACTAATTCCACTTTTGTGCCAAATGATAACTTAAACACACACACACATGGATGCATGTATAATCATGTGATTATATATATGGGCTTCATTATTAAATAAAATTCCTTTTATCCTAATAAGAAAAAATAGTCCCATAAATCTGAAGCATAAGAAGAGTAAAGTAAAATTAATGAGTATTTGAGATATGGGTCTGAATCACTTTATACAAATTCAAAACTGGATGTCTAGTAGACTTCAGAATACATCGTCTTTGAAATTTCATAAAGCAGCCAGTTTTCAGATATAAGATTTGCAATACTAAAGTTCTTATATAAATATTTCCTTTAAGTTAACAGCTATTTCTTGTTAATGGTTTTTAGGACATCATTAACTACTATCTGTAGTTTTGCATTTAACTAAACTATTTCACTTAAATCCTACGACAAAACATGTTTTCTCAAAAACGTGTTTTTCAGTGTGTCTCCAAGGACACAACAGAAAATGTGACTTTTATTTACAGCTTAATTAATAATGCAATGATGTGAAGTGTTTTAAGTATAGCGTTGTACTACTTTAAACAAAGTGGGAAAAATACATAACTGACTGTGTCTAGTTGTTTTCACTTCTTTTAAGGTTTAGATTTCCCTTGCCTGCCTGTCTGTTTTAACTTAAAAAAAAAAAACAAAACTTATGGAAAGTGGGAACCTTGGATACTTCAAAGTTAACCAAGATCAAAGGCAAATGAAGTCCACTGAATAAGGAAAAAGTCTGAATGCAAAATGTATCATGTTGATATTGGCTTGAATTCTCTTAGTTTACGGTCGTACCAAAGCCTTAACCTTGAATTTGTCAGGTATCTGAGCACTGGGAGATTTTATAGAAGAATGGTTTGCTTAGTTTCTGTGGGAGACTGATTCCAACACAGACTCATCAACTTGACCAGGTAAGTATCTTATCTATTGGTAACTGAAACATTGAAAATGTGAGAGGTTTCTCACCTACTGCATTTCTGTCCACTGCTTATAACTCCTGACAAACATACACCTTCTACACTCCGCATCTTGTTTAATCACAGAAAACTCTTTCTTAAATATGAATTCCCAGAGCATGCTAAGAACACTGAAATTAGTTGTTGTATCCTCGGCTGCTTGAGGCAACCTTTGGAACGAGACCGTTTCTTTGAATGTTTGCAAGGTTCTAATCTAGCTTTTAAATCTTCCCTGGTTCTCCATAATTTTAGCGTCTGGGGATTTGGGCTTATGTTGAATTCAAAAAATGCAGAATTATTAACATGCAAAAAGGTAGTGTAGTGTGGTCTGTAATTCAAAAGATGCAATGGCTGTTCTTGAATGTTCTGCTTCACTGAAGCCCTCATACACCACACATGTTACCGGTAAAGGTACAATGTTTTTTTCCTTGAAATGGTCCATGCTGTTTCATTTGAAACGATGTGTGCTGCTGCTGGGTGTTCTGTGGTTCTGTCTCGAAAACATTGCTCAGAACTCACATTCAGCAGGTATCAGCCAATAGGCCCTTTGGTATCAGAGGAGGAAATAAATCACATTCTACAGAAACACCCATCTGTTTTGAATAGTCCCATAGATAGTTGACTCTCTGTTTCAGGGAATATTTAATGTTAGAAAAAAACTAGTCCAAACAGTTTACTCTCCTTAAGACTAAGCAGCAAGAGGTCTTCCAGTAAATGCTTCAAAAACTGCAAAACAGGAGAGGCCAGAAACATCCCTCTGTGACTCAAAATAAAAACGGAAAGGAAAAAAAAAATTACTAATAATCTTTATGACTTTGGTGACCTCTAGTGATCAAAACAGGGAACAAATTTACCAGGTTTTTCTTTTTTCTTCTAGAAAAGAGGGATCCTCCCAAATCAGAAATTATATATTTGTTTTATAATTTTTCTAGCCATTCTTTAAATAAACTGCAGCTAGTTTATCTTTTTTTTTGCAGCTAATTTATCTTATATCCTGATTATTTCAGAAGCAAAAGGAGAAAAAACATCCCATTATTTAAGAGCATATTCTTTTCAGTCCCGTGTCTGTGCATTTACATACAAGTTCCCAGCAACATACAAAAGTAGGTAATTCTCCACAAAGGATCATACAGGACGTTTATTTTGCAACTTACATTCTTAACAGTATATTGTGAATATCTTTCTAGGCCATTAAATATCCTCCTATGACATTTATTTTCCTGCCCATTTAATATTTCACAATAATTGATTTAAACAGGTCTCTGCTATGGACTAGTTTGGTTGTTTTCCTTTTTGTTTCTCCTATTCTTGAAGCTAATTCTTTGAACCCTACCAGCATTATAGCATGAAAATAAAGTCTCAGAAATGACCACTTCTGGTTCCAAAAATATGCAACACGGCATGGTTTTTAATACATCTTGTCAAATTGCCAGGTAATTCTAAGAAAGGATCCCCTAGACATGACTGAAGTGTCATTCACAGGGAGCATATGGTAAACCGGGAACTCTCTGGCGACGACGTGCAGAAGCACCACGCAAGATTCCTTGAAGGGCTTGTGGCTGAAGAGGGAACCAAGAGTAACCCAAAATGCTGCACGTGAGGACAAAATGCTGCACAAGGACATAGGCCTTGTTCATTAATGCAAGCTTATGGCGCTTGAGAAAAGGAATATGCTGAGAGCTCCAGGTTCTGAGGAATTCTGTTTTATAAACACATACAGACATACAGTTCCCACAGCAGCAAAACCCTCTAATCTCACATAAGGTATTTGGGTGCTAGCTCTCAGCTATAGGCCGTCCATGGAAAGTTGTTGCTGAAGGTTTAAATTTTTTGAATGGTTTTTGCATTCACAGGGTAAATACACAGTTCTCCTTTTTTTCCCCTCTTAAACGATAAATAATGCCCACGTAAAGTTTGCAAATTAAGGGAAAACGGGAAGAAGAGAAATTCTGGACATCTGTTTTCACAATTATCCGAGTAAGGGTAACACATTCTGCCATACCTTCTGAATGTGTAAATTAAATTTCCCGGCCATACTACTTTAGGAGTTTCCACTGTCAAAGAGATGTACTGCTTTCAGCAACCACTCTGCACATGCCCCCTCCCTCCCAGGAGGATACCTTAGAATCTCGCTGGACTGTGTCATTTTTTAAAGGCTGTGTCCATATACTCTTCATTTCTGAAGACCAGTTACAGAAAGTGAAAACCAGTAAAATCTCCTGAACTGATTAAAACTGAGGAAGGATGGAAGGGATAAGTGGCATGACCTAAAATGATGGAGAGACACGGCTTCAGAGCAACATGTATAAACCGGTCTTTGCAGTCGAAGCATCATCTGGTTCAGTGGAAAGACATGTAACAAGGTCCCACCAACTCGCCCTGCTTTCAAGCCATGATCTTTAAGCGCTGCTGGCCTCCCAACAGCTATGACCAGCCATGCGAGCTTTTTCCCAAGATCGAATAGCAAGAGTAGAAACACCACCTCCACAGACGGGGGAGCCTCCTGGGCTGTTTCCTCAGACACGAAAAGATGGATGTCACAAAGATGCTGATGCTTTGATTAGAAGACCCCGGCTGGATCTGACTGTCCAGTTCCCCTGGCGTGGCATTGCCTCAGATCCCAAATTTCTTTGTGTGCCTTCTATTGTAAATCAATGCTGGCAAGGAATGTCAACCAGAACTTAAAATGAAAAAAAAATTAATTAATAAATAAAAAGACTAGCTCAAGGAGTCCAGGAACAAGGTGTTAAGGGAAAGTTTCTCCTGGGCTTGCAAAGGATGAACCACCTTAAGCATCGTTCTGTGTTTGAATCTACTCAGAATACCATGTGAATATACATAGTTTTATTAGCTATGGTATCTTGAAGAATGACTATCATCTATAAAATTTAAACAGGGAAATCCCTAAATCACTACAGAAGCTACTGTAAGACCCCATTACAGCAACTGCTTTCTTTCTTATGACACAGTATTTTCCTGTGTATACTTTTCAGCTATATCGAGCATCAGTCACAGTGTTTGTAGCAAAGGCATTAGAAACCTTACCATATGATTCAATTATTAAATCATACCAGCTAACAGAATCTGAGTCGAGTAACATAGTAATTAACTGTGTGTTTGAAAATGCCTTCTCCTATCATTTCTTGTTCCCAGAGCTTTAGTCCTAAAAAGATAGACATTGAAATTTTCCAGTAATTTCTTCTCCTTCCCTCCTATGTCCAGGATCTGAACAGAATGTCTGAATAAAAAGGATGCTGGCCTTCTGTACTGTCACATTCTATGAGGGAAAAAAACAGCCCCGGCTCTTTGGCTGAACCACATAAATGAGAAACAGATTTGTGTAATATGAGTTTGCTCCAAGCCACAGAAGGCCAGCACCATCCTTTGGCATAGTTTGAAGGCTAAAGGGTAATTGAATCCCTTCTGCTCTAGACAGATAGTTAAAAACAAACAAACAAACAACAACAAGACGCAGCGGGGTTTGTCTGGAAGAGAGAGTGGAGGCTCAAATCTTACTTACGGAAGTGTCAAGGCAGGACTGAGGGACACATGCGGACTGTGTTCAACATCCCACATGACTAGCCACACAAGGGCCCTCCAGTCATGGGAGCTCCGTCGCCTCAGTCTTCACTTCTGTCGTGGGCACTGGTGAAGCTGCCTCTCTTGGTCCCTGGCCAGTTCAGCTCAGCCTCAGCTTTGCTTCATTCTGGTAATGATTCCCTAATTAGGCACATCAAGGCCAGTCCTCATTAAGATTCCCTTGGTTACAAGTATTTCAAACCCACTTCAAAATGGCTTCCTAGAATAGGAGAATTTATTGCAGGGACACTGGGCTACCTCACAGACTCCAGGCGTCAGAAAGGGTGGGAGGCCCGGCAGTTCCATGGAACTCAGGACGTTTTTGTTGATGCTGCCCCGAGAATGCCATCATTAATAGAGCTTAACCTCTAACTTCCTCTCTTCTGTGTTTCTCAAAATATTCTACAGAGGGGAATTGGATGGTTGGATCAAGTGTCCCTGTGTGAGCTAATCAGCTATGGTCAAAATTAAGTGTCACATAATAAAATACATGTCATCTGTGGGCCTACCTCACCCCAAGAAAAGGGGTGAATTCTGGGCAAAAAAAAAAAAAAAAAAAAAAAAAAAAAGTCTTTTATAAGGTTTCAGCTGGATGTTACAGGAACCTGGAACTTACTTGAGATGATAATGGCTTAGGCTACCTCCATGTCTCCAGTTCCCAAGCGGAAGCCTTAGCAAGGTTCTAGGACCTGTCCCCTCAGCCAAAGACAGTACAAACTTTGTCTTGCCTCCTGTCCAGTAGCAGTTCCCTTCTTTCCATTTTTGGGCGACCCCTCTGTGCCTCTGTCTCTAGTCCAGATTCCTCTTCTGAGTGCCAAATTTAACCATCCATTTCCTACTTAACCTCTCCACTGGGATCTTCTAGAGATATCTCAAACACAGCATATCCAAATGAAACACACGATCTTCCTTCACAGACCTGGTTTGCCTGCAGAATCCCCTCTCTCTATTAATGGGACCACACTTGACCTAGTCACACAAGCTGGAAAGCAACATACGGCCTCCTCTCATTCCCCTTATCCAGTTAAACACAAGACCATTCAATATTGAGGTCTAAATAGTTGTTGAGTCAGTTCAGCTAACTCCTCAAGGGCTGGCTTATTCAAACACTTGGCTTTTCTGTTCTTCAGTTTCTGCTAAGGCCTTTCTACTCTTCTTGTCATCAGAGTTACCTCCCTAGCAGCTGTGCTCCATCCTGGGAAGAGTGTGGCCCCGTGCTGCTGCACAGCCTGGTGTGGCTTACCAGTTGTCCATGGAATGAAACCCAAATCCTAACATGCCTTATGATCTCACTGACCACCATCTTTAGCCATGTCTCTTGCCATTCTCACCTCTCCCTTTCTATTCCCCAGCCATAATGAGTCAAGTTTACACCTCTGAACAGTATGCACCTGTCTCAGGGCACAGAGAAGTCTCTATTTAAAGCCTCTTTTACCTACCCCCGCATGCAACTAGGGAACAATGCCCTAATTTTAGTATTTGGTCTGTCCCTGTCCTTCCAGACCATGCTAACTGATGATATGGTCTAGTATAACAGGAGGGAATATGGTTTGCCGAATATAAACTTGGGCCTTGGCAACAGACTGCTTGGATTCTAATCCTGACTCTACCACATGCTAAGGGAATGGTAGTTAATTCATAGAATCATGATGAGGATTAATATATTACCCACAAGAACTAATTTGTACAATGCCTGACCCTTGGTTAGTATTCAGTAGCTTTGCATTAATGTCATGGATTTGTCAGACAAAGCCAACAGAGTAGCAGTGTATCCTACAGTTTTATAACCTGAAAATAAATGCACTTATTTTGGATTTGGCTGGCTCTGAGGGCCTGTAGAGTCTCACTTACATTTATTATTACAGCAAGCTCCATAGTTTCTGTCCTCTGACTCCAAGAGTGCAGCCAAGAAAGACAAAATATAAGGGATACTGGAACGAATAATCCCAGATTTTTATAAAATATCACCAGTTTCTTTGGGTTAGTTTTTAAGTTTTAAAGATTTTTTAAAATTTGTTTATTAGACAGAGAGAGAGAGATAGGAGAGAGGAAACACAAGCAGGGGGAGTGTGAGAGGGAGAAGCAGGATTCCTGATGAGCAGGGAGCCCAATGAAGGTCTGGATCCCGGGAACCTGAGGTCATGATTGGAGCTGAAGGCAGACGCTTAATGACTGAACCACTCAGATGACCCAGTTTTTAAGTTTTTAAAGCATTAGTAATGTAGCACTGAAAATGACTCTTGGCTCTTTGCTCACTGACATTTGAAACACATGATCCAACTACTCCTCCAAATTCAGCAGACTGGGAAAAAAGGTGAGAACATCATCAAGAACATACTGCTGTTGGCTTCATAACCTTCTGCAGATATGGGAGGTTATAGGGAGTTACATAGTTACATGGAGGGAATCTTTTCTTTCCCTGGAGGAATTCACCTATCTTGATTTCTTCCATGGGAACATTAATAGGTTGCAAGCAGAAACACACTGGGGGGTGGGGGCAGGAGGGAGACTGTCAGAGATTTTGGTGGTTAATCAGGGCTGGCATAACAGATTGGGAACTAGAGGAGTCCCAACCACAAAGCCTGTTGCTCCAGTAGGGCACTTGCTGAATTCTAGAATGGCTCAGCAGTCTGGGGAGCTAAACTAGAAAAACAGACAAACTCCTGCCAGAGGTCAGAGCCTCCAACAAATGAATCCCTTCCTCAGGACATCTTCATTGAATCTGTATGGATGGGAACCTAGAAAGCTAAGGTCAGTGTCCTACAGGGGGGGAAAATACATATATTAGGCATGAAAGAGGTAGGAAAACGTTCCCCCAAATTATTATTTTTAAAAGCAAAAGCTGGTGGTTGTACAACAATGTGAATGCAATTAAGTATGCTATTCAAATATAACCTTCAAAATTGTTAAAATGATATTTTATGTTACATATATTTTGCAATAATAAAAGTAACTAAGATAAAAGCTGAACTACCACTGTCCAGATTTTGGAGTCAGCAGACAAGAACATTGGAATAACTATGATTGTTTATGTTCAAGAAATCAAAGTAGAAAGTACATAGAATAAATGAAAATAGGTAGAATTTTTTTTTAATATTTTATTTATTTGACAGAGAGAAATCACAACTAGGCAGAGAGGCAGGCAGAGAGAGAGGAGGAAGCAGGCTCCCCACAGAGCAGAGAGCCCGATGTGGGGCTCGATCCCAGGACCCTGAGATCATGACCTGAGCCGAAGTCAGAGGCTTTAACCCACTGAGCCACCCAGGCGCCCCAAAAATAGGTAGAATTTTAACTGTGAACTGGAACCTATAAAAAGAATCAAATGAGCATTCTGAATTAAAAATGCAATATCAGAATCAAAGAACTCATGGTATAGGCTAATTTTTAAAGGATTTTATTTATTTGTTTTAGAGAGAGGGAGAGAGGGCCAAGTGGGGAGAAGAGCATAGGGGGATGGACAGAGAGAGAGAATCCCAAGTAGACACCCCACGGTCATGGAGCTGGTCATGGGGCTCGATCTCACAACTCCAAGACCTTGACCTGAACCGAAATCAAGAGTCAGATGATTAACTGACTGAGCCAGCCAGGCACCCCCACATGATATAGATTTAACAGCAGACTAGACACAGCAGGTGTCAGGAACAAAGGTCATTAGATAATATCCAAACTAAAGCACAGTAAGAAAAAAAGGAATGGAAAAAATATGTAAAATGAGTAATAGTTAAAAAATCTAATGTATACATATCTGAAATCCCAGAGGGGAAAGTGAGAAACAATATTTTAAAATATTTGAAGGGATAATGGTCAAGATGTTCTAAAACAGCTAAAAATATCAAGTCACAAATTTAAGAAGCTCAGATTCCCCTTCCCCCAATTACAGCAGACATATCATAACCGAAATCGTAAAAATCTAAGACAAAGGGAAAATCTTCGAAGCATCCGGAAGGGAAAAGCACATGTTACCCTCAGTGAAGGAATGATTAAGTTGGGAATAGATGATCTTTTCAGTAAGGTGTACGGAGTCGGATAATCGGAGTGATATAAAGGAAAGTTCTCCTCAGCAACCTGAGTGTGTCTCTTCAACTTTATGTTAAGCAGGGAACAACCCAGACATGAAAGAGTTCATAATATGTCATTTGATTTATATGAAATTCAAGAATTGACAAGACCCATCAATGGTGTTAGAAGTCAGAGTAGTGGTTACCTCAGATCAGGGGGGATAGACAGTGGGAAGGAGAAAGAGTGAAATCTCTGGGAATGTTCTATATCCTCATCTGAGAGGTGGTCTCACACACATGACGTGTATGTGTGTGTGTGTGTGTGTGTGTGTATAACTGATCCATCAAATTGCACACATAAAATTTGTGTATGTTACATCTCAATAAAAAATAAGAAGTTACCATATATTAGTCTTCTATCTTATGCCGATACACTTCCCCCAGCATTTCTTTACGTACAGAATGAGGGCCAAATTCATGTACATAAAGGTGAAGGGCAGAGAGAATTGACTTCCTAGACATTGAAAAGTGTAAATGTGCGCACTTGTGCGTGTGTGTCTTTAGAATTTCAGTTTTGCAAACCACCCCAGTGCTGTCTTTCAATTCCAGACCATTATTTATGCTGTTTTCTCTGCCTAAAATGGGCTTGTTTCTCCCTTGACCTCGTTATTCAACCTCTGTGTCTATTTGCTTACTCTGGAAAGTCTTTCCAGAACCTGATGCTTGAGTTGGGAGCCTCCTTTTAAAAAAATTTATTAGTGAAGTATAATTTACATATAACGCTGTATTAGTTTCAGGTGCATAACATACTGACTTGACGATTCTGTACATCACCCATTGTTCACCATAATAAGTGTCGTCACCATCTGTCATCATACGCTATTACAATACTTTTTTAAGATTTTCTTTATTTGAGAAAGAGAAAGCATGCACCAAGTGGGAGGAAGGGCAAAGGGACAAGCCACCTTCCTGCTGAGCACTGAGCCCCACTGGGACTTGATCCCACAACCCTGAGATCGTGACCTGAGCCAATATCAAGAGTCGGATGCTTAACCAACTGAGACACCCAGGCACCCCTGTTATTACAGTATTATTGGCTATATTTCTTATGCCGTACTTTTCATCTCTATGACTTATTTATTCTAAAACTGAATGCCCATCGTAATGTCTTCATTTCGAGTTTGGAGCCCTCTTTGTGCCCATAGTGCCCTTTGCTCACAATTACATAACAGGCAATGCAGAATGCAGTTGCCTTCTTATTTGTCCCCCAGGTTAGCTGCAAGTTCCTCAAGGGGAAGCTGAGTCACTGAAGGTTGTATCTCTGGCACTTGATAAAATGCCTGGTAGGTGCTCATTAATCATTCGTTGAATGATTGAATGGATGCAGAACAAATGACCTGTTGAGCTTCCATGGAAAGATCGTGCCTGATACCATTCCAGTAGGATAGCACAATGGAATGCAAGCGGACCTGGAGTACTCATTCACTGCCGACTTCTCATGTCACGCTGAGAATTTCTGACTCTTGGGCACTTACTTAGCATGCTCCAACACACAGCACATCACTGTATGATTGTAAAGAAAGGAAATGGGGACCTGGGTTAAATCTCAAGTCTAGAAAGCCTTTCAGACCTCTCCTATCTGAACTGGGTTTACAAACTCAAATGCAGAACGGAACTGGGCAGAGAGTATAAATAGATATGGTCAATTACATCAATGGATATGGCAATTATATGATGTGCTCTCAATTATCGACTGCCTTTCCTGAAAGTGTGTTAAATAGCCTCACCATTGCCTTATGACTTGCAGGACCTCCCTTTGGAGAAAGTATAATTCCTTGCCCCACTGATGTCAGCTTGGCCTGTGATTTGCTTTGGCCAGTCAACTGTGAGCAAAACTGGCATGTCCCATGTCTCAGCAGAAGAGTTAAATGCCATTGCCCTTTTTGGCCGTTTTTCTTTTCCCTCTGCAGCAAGAGTAGCAGATTTCAAATGGGGACTACTCCTTCTGTCTGGATCCTGGATGCCCTAGCCTTTCCACAGACAAAATGTAACATGAGCAGGAAATGAACCAATGCTGCAGAAGACACTGAGGCTTTGGGGTTTCTCCTGATTATGACATAGTGTAAGCTGGCCACTGCAGGCATCAGGGGAAGGACTTGGCTATCTCCAGAAAGGCTACCTGACCAAGAGACAGCCAGTCCCCTCTCAGCTCCAGGGGATCCTGCCTACGTGGGAATGCAAAGCTCATTCTTGACGAATCTTCCCGACGCTGAAGAGGGGACAGAGTTTTCCTTAAATCCCCTCCCAATAAATGCCTAATATGTACAATACATACTTCATGTTCATTAAAAAAATTAGTAAATCCTTTCCCGATCTTTAATAAAAAGACACTTAGAGCCAAATAAAATTAAGGGATACATTGACAATCTCTTACTTATCCCTCGATTTTCTCAGGTATAAAATAAGAATGATAATCGAGGTATCCTTTGCTTTTTGAAAGTCTGTGTTGCACCCCTCTGCTCCAACGAAGGACCTACGTTAGAACCTGTTTCCAGTAACCAAAAGTTAAAATCTGATGAGGATTTTGTTTTTAGGGGGAAAAAAAAAGACAAGAAATGACAATAGCATGGAGCGTTTGTTTTTACATGAAGGCGACACAAACCGGAAGAGCCAGAGCAGCCCCGCCAAGGTCCTCCCCCGGGAATTAGGCTCTGCAGCATCTCAGGGTCAGGCTGCCAGAGCCTTGAGGGGTGTCTGCGAGCTCCTGTGTTTTATCGCCACTTCTTTTGTGCATCTGTTAGCAAGATGTGTCTAAGGTACGAGAAAAGCTGAAGAGAGGCTTTCTGGGGGTTCTGGAAATGCTCAGATATGTTTCTATGTAAATAACAGTAATCGCTTCTTTGCTTTATGCCATTTGGCTTATGAAGCTTCAAGAGAAGGCTCTGCCTTTGGGTAGCAGGGGAAACCTGTATCTGTTCTGCCTCTCTAATAGGATTATTTTGAGCAACAGATTTGTCAAATTTGTGTTCTTTCAATTTTGAAATGCTATGGTTACAAAAGAAGGTCAAGGAAAGATGTTAAACCACTCTGGCAAAGCAGGCTGCGGCTTCCTAGGCACAAGCTAAAATGGAAGCCACTATGTCAACTTTCCCACATCTGCCCTCCCTCTTTGGTTCTCCATGAAAAACACAAACAGTAGACTTCTCCACAGGCAGATCAGACTAGCATGGTCTGATCTGGATGCAGAGTCTGATCTCGAAACAGTTGGGACGTTAGTAATTGACAAAAAGGGATACTTCGCCATGGTGAAACATGTTGGAGCTAGGTTGGCAGATCCTAATTGACTTTCCTCCTTTGCCACATTGTAATTCGTCCTTCTTCTGGACGACAGGCTGTCAAGAAAAAAATAGCCCAAAGACGTACAGTACCAAGAAACTGAAACAAGATATCCCTGGTTGAGGAAATGTCTCAAAAGTACTTGTTTTATTTTAGACATAGACTCCAAATTCTCGAAAGGTATGTAAATTTGTCTGACAGATTTGCATGAAGTATCTCAGAGGTGGGGTTTTGTGATGCTCTGGAATATGTGTTTCAGTAAGAATATAAAGAAGATTGGAGAAATGCATGAAAGGGAGAAATGTAATCTGAGTATTTTTTTCTATCGCATTTTCAGGTCTCACATTTTTCCTTCCATTATGCGGATGTGCCACTAGAGGTCACTGCGCAGTTTCCTTCCACGCACCCTGTGTGTCAGGTTGGCTCGCTTCCTGTTTTTACGCTGAGAACCTGCAGGTTTTGCCTGTCTTTAATCAGGCCAGGTATGGTCAACGTGGGTGCCTGCAGGAAGCTACAAAGTTGTCCTTGACCCAAGGTCAATTCCCACTCCCCACATTAGTAGACTGATTAGTAGACTGATTAGTAGACTGATCGTTCCTAGCGACCAAGAGCAAAGCATCCATTTCTCTTCTGTGGCCGGCTGTTCATGGAGGCGGTTGCCTGTGTGGTCTGGTGGCCAGCACGGATGACGATTTACTGACCGCCCCTCAGCTTCGGTAGGGTATTCTGCCCCGTGCTGGGAGACAAGACTTACCAATACAGCGAGATAGTCGTGCAGGAAAACAAATGAACTAGTTTAAGTGTTGCAGGAGTTCCAAGAGTGGTTAATGAAGTGATTCCCCAGGAAAGCGGAAGGTCACATTAGGAAGTCTTCTCAGAGGCCAGTCAGTCCAGGCTGAAGATGCTACAGATTTTAGACTGATTTTCTTGTTCTTCTGCCTTAGCGACAGACTTCCATGCTGGAGGTAACCTGAAGCTACGATATGACATAGGAGATGGGTAGATAGATAGCTAGACCTACCTCTGCTCCCCAAGATCGCCTAAAAGAAATTGCTTTCCTCTGCAGTGCAATATTCGTTTGTCATTCATTGATTTGACAAATATTTATTGTCAACTGTGCCCCAAGCACTCAGTGGTAAGTAAGATAGCCCCAGGCTGGGCATGCGCACTTAGAATTTGTAGTCCAGTGAGGACACAAAGATGACTGCAGTGCAATATGGTAAGCTCGATGATAAGAGAAGAACCGAAAGCCCTGATGCAGACTTAGGAAGTCAGGGAAGGCTTGCTGGAGGAAGAACTCTTCAACTGAGATCTTAAGCAGAATAGAAGTAGATCATGTAAGAAGAGAGTGTGTTCCAGGCAGAGGTAACAAGCACAGAAGAAAAAAAGAATCAAACAGGATTTTATTTCTGTATATAAAATTTTGGATCTTGCCATTTTCTATTTTTATCCTGAGTCTCCATATCAACTGTTTTTGAAAACATGATTTGATTTTATTTTTTGAAAACATGATTTTAATAGCTGCCTAATAATCCATTTTGAGGACTGACTATTTACCTATTTTCAAAGGGAGATAGCATTTTTAAGGCTCATGCTAATTGTTCTTACCTTAAAAATATGAAATCATGTGAAATAATCTTATTGCTCTTATTAATATCCAAAATAAATCTCCTTTATTTGACTGTCTACTAGGAACAATTTCTGCAACCCAACCTGATATCCAGCCATAACAAATACTAAGTTTAAGCAAGATTTTGGTTTCCTAAATATTGGTTACATTTAACTACTTGTAAATTTTGCTATAATCGCTTTGCATGAATTGGCAGGCCCTTCACAGAGGCTCCAGGATTCTGGGGTTTTAACATTCTTGCACTGTCTCTGAGTTCCCCTCTGTGACCCTCAGTCCTAGTCCCCTCTGAAGCCTGCATCTCAGTGCCCGCTCTGTCCCTCTGAGCTCCCTGTCTGGAATGTTAGCTGACATTTTTCTCAATCTTTTCCCCAGTAAAAAACTTTTTTCCCCTCTCTCTGTGGCTCCATTTCCTGAGGTTGCAAACCATTAGTTTCATAAATAGGTTTTTAAACCACATTTTGGGTAAAAATATACATATAATTTATTTGACAAATTGCTGACTTAGCAAGTCGATTTCCTGGGGCAAGCAAGAAAGACATTCATGGCTCTAACGGGAAGATTTAGGTAGAGTACCCAATCGCCTTCTTTTGAGCAGTTTCATATCTAATTCATATTCTTTTGTTTCGTTTTCTGCCTCGCTTTAAAATGGCCCTTCCTCAGAGGGCTGTGCCCCTCATTTTAACCTGCTTTACAGTAAGGTTTTGGGGTCATCTGCCTTTGTTTTTGAATGTTTGCATGATTGTCCTGCTACATACTTCTGCTTGCTTAGTGAGGTGTATTTTGAAGAGGAAGAACGCCCTGATTGCAGCCACGCGGGTCCTAGCTGTTGCACTGAAACACCGCTTTGAAATGAAATTTTCTTTTGTCTCATGTATTCTCAGATCACTGTGTGACTTGTCATAGGTGTGGAAGTTTTTTCAAACCTCAGAGCACTCAATGGCAATGGAGTTCTCCAATAACATTCAGTTCACATGTAAGAAGTCACTTTCATCCTGGCCCGTGAGGGTCTCTACATGAAACATGAGAAGGTCTCTAGCTCCCTAATGGCCACCCCACCCTTGCTCAGGGACCCTGTCTCAGGCCTTCAAGGTCCAACTGGGCAGCTGCTGAAGACCACTGCCTTGCAATTTGGCAATTTATGCCAAATAGCGGCGTCTGGGTGGCTCAGTGGGTTAAAGCCTCTGCCTTTGGCTCAGGTCATGGTCTCGGGTCCTGGGATCGAGCCCTGCATGGGGCTCTCTGCTCAGTGGAGAGCCTGCTTCCCTTTCTCTCTCTGCCTGCCTCTCTGCCTACTTGTGATCTCTGCCAAATAGATAAATACAATCTTAAAAAAAAATTATGCCAAATAAATTTAACATGTAGCAGCCAATTCCCTGCAGTGAAGACCTTACTTAACACTTTACTAATGCCAGCTAAGAAGCTATCCATGTATCTCTACTGACAGATGTTTGACAAATTTGTCTAATTTAAAATGCCTCCCAGGCCTATCAGTGCTGCCTCAAAAGGTGTGTCTGAAAGATACCAGCTCCTGGGTGGGGGCCACGGGCCACCACACCAGTCCGACCTTGGTGGCTTCCCGGTTCTGACTACTGAGAGCCCTCTCCTAATATCAGGATGTACGAAAAAATAGTAATTATATTACTACTCTCGGGTAAGTGGATTTTTTTTTTTAGCATGATGCTGTTATATTGGATATAAAATTATAGATTAAAATATAAGCTGCCTGCCTTAAGTTCTATCTTACTTAAATGAATAAATGAATGACTAGTGTCTTAGATCTCAGTCTGGTGAATGGATTTTTATTGGAACTGAGTTAATACGGGGGAAGGAATCGGATTACGGTGCTCAGGTGCTCGGTAGTTATGGCTGGATCAGAGTTTTTCAGTATGAGAAGCATGCTTCAGCTCTAAGTCCAGCTACAATGAAAAGAATTGTATCAAATAGTATAAGAAATATCCTCATGTGAATAAATTTGTTGCCTTCTTTGTGTTTAACTTCTAAATTAAAGAGTCACTAATGAAGGTGGATATCGGGTCCTCAGTTTTCAAAAAAGTTTTTCTGAAGAATTTGAATTTCCTCCTTCTCCCACCAAAAGAGTACGAGCTACAAGCATGAACTCTGAATTCATGTGGGAGTTGTTTTCCACTCTGTGGTCTGTTACCAAGGTACCATGGAGGAAAAAGGAAAAGCAAGTCTTATTGGCTTAGGTATTATGTGGTTTGGGGAGATATCAAAATGTCAAAATCAATTCATTAAGATTAACATAGAGTATTATTTATTTTTATTTATTTTATTATTTTTAAAGATTTTATTTATTATTTGAAAGAGGGAAATAGTGAGAGAAAGAGGAAAGGGAGAAGCAGGATCCCCGCTGAGCAGGGAGTCTGACCTGGGGCTCAATCTCAGGACCCTGGGATCTCAACCTGACCCAAAGACTGAGCCACCCAGGTGCCCCTATTTTTTTAAAATTTTTTTATTTTGAGAGAGAGAGAGAGAACAGGGAGGGGAGAGGGAGAGGGAGAGAGAATGCCAAGCATGCTCCTTGCTCAGCGCTGAGCCCAATGAGAGGCTCGATCTCATGACCCTGAAATCACAATATGGAGTATTATTGAGTTGTATTAAATTAGCGATTATTTTTGGCTTCTTCCTGAGAGTGGTATGGTTAATGTCTTCTCAAATGCAGTGTTTATGTGTTAGAAATCCTAGCGCCCAGCACAGAGATAAGAAGCAGGCAGTTCCTTGAAATGTATTTATCCCCCAGACATTACTCTGACTCAAATTGGAGCACAGATCAGGGATCTTCTGGGCACTCTGTAGGAGACAGGGAAAGGATCTAGCATTTTCTAAGATATATTAGGGGATAAAGTAGTGTAATGGTTCAAATGCAGGCATGAGAAACAGACAGAACTGGGCTCAAACTTGCTTCCACTTCTGAAAGCCTGGGGAACATTAAGGCAAAGTATCCTCTCTTTGCCTCAGTGTCCTCATCTGTAAAATGTATACAATGTTGGTACCTCCCTCCCAGGAATGAAATAAGGACAAAATAAAGTAATAGTAAATTAATAAATAATTTAGCTATGATAGTAATTACTGTCTGGGAAAATTACAGGAAAACAGGAGACTAATAAAATTGCTCTAATTTTTTCAAGTAGCAAAGTAGACAGTTAGCTTGAAGAAGAGAGAACAAGCAGAGGAGATGTGGTATAATGTTTAAAAATATTCCAGTACTTGTAGAGCTATTACACAGAAGAGAGAAGAGGTATTCTTTGTTCAGAGGGGGCAGGGGTCCTGCTCCATATCCAACTAGATGTATTACCCTTTTTTTTTTTTTTTTTTTTTTTTTGGTGCCAGGAGTGGGGTGGGATATTTCTGGAAAAGGTTCCTGGAAAAGAAAGAAATTCTTCACACCTGCTAGAGTGTACTAAGGCCTTCGTGGAAACTTCACGAGCGATCATCAAGGCCATGTGACTCCAAAGGCACCGTGAGGCCTCAGTGCCAATGCTGCTCCCTTGCCTTTTTGCCTTTTCTGAAACCCTCAGAAGAAATTCTCTGGATGTGACTACTTTATAGAGTAACGCAAAGGTGTTTGAGCAGGATCCTTCCCCTTACCCTCACAGCAACTGAAGGGGAGAATCTGGAAAGTGTGAGGCTGGTTAAACATCTTTGGCTAGGGAGAAAAAGAGAGAAGATTGTTTTTCTTTCCCCAGGAATCTTGAGGGTAAAACCAGTATTTCTAATACTAAATTTATCAGCTGTCATCCTCCAAATGGAGAGTAAGTTCTCCTCAGATTGCTAGATTCCCGATCCCTGAATTCATGTACTCATTTGACACTTATGGGCCAGGTGCTGGACCCTGAGGCCACAGCAGTAAAACCCGTGAGCTCCTGGGGAGGGTCTGCTCAGCGTGGGTGGGGGCAGACAGTGGGAGGGAACACCAGCACTAAATGGAATAAGTAAACCTCTAACGTAAGAGCAGTGATAAATAACACAGAGAAAACCAAACTGGGAAAGGAGATAAACGTAATGCAGCAGGCTGATTTCCAAAAGGGCAGCAGGAAACTTTTCTCTGAGTGAGTGACATTCATGCTGAGAAGTGAACCACGAAAAAAAGCCAACTTGAGACATCTGGGGGCAAGGCATTGAAGGAAGAGGGAAGAGCAAGGGTTAAGGCTCTGACACAGGCAGAAAACTTGGTGCGTTCAAAGCTTTTCTTTGAAAATCAGATTCTGACGCTAAGAAGGAATTTGAGAATAGAGTGTTGCAATACTCTGACCGGCAAACGATGTCATAAAGCAGGACCTCTTAAAGTTTCCTGATTTGACTTGAAAGTTTATTCAGAATTTGCATTCTAGACCATAATATACAGATTTAATTGGAAGATCCAAAGACACAGGTATTATGGCTGTTTTATTCATTAGTGTATCTCCAGAATCGAGCATAGCTCTTGACATGTATTAGGATATTGGCTGAACCAACCAGGAAGCAAGTAAAGGGAGGGAGGAAGAGGGGAAGGGAAGGAGGAGAAGAAAGGAAAGAATATTTGTCTTCGTTTGTTTAGACAAAATGAGAGCTCCGTGTAGATAAACCCTTATACCCGAAGCATCTTCCTACATAGTCCTCAGATACATCAGTTTGCAAAGCACATGCTTAGAATGACTGAAGAAAGAAGGCATCTCCTTTTTCCTCGGTGTTGGAGGAGTGTGTTTCTGCCCATGTAGAAATTATAGGAAAGCATTCTGAGCTGCGTTTCAGGGACCACTTAAATTTCTTCAGAGTAAAACCTGTGTCCTTACTCATCCACACATTGCAAGGCACAAAGTTAACTCAATAAACTCAAACTCAATAAATAATAAATAATTAATTAATAATAAATAAATAATTAAATAATAAACTCAAATGCAATAAATAGTAGTTGCAGAAATGACAAATGACCAGAATTTTGGTGCAGACTAGTTTAACTGTGTAGAATCAATCCATCTCAGTTTCCTTGTTCCTATATACAATAGAATAAAATCCCTTCCACCTCTAAACCTCAGCGACTTCTCAAAGCTCAGCCTGAGATAACATGCAGTGTAGCCCCAAAACCTAGGATTCTCATTAGCTTGGTGTGACATTGGGTTTTTAGAAAGAAGCAGACGCCCCACTATGAACACTTGGGGAAGGATCCCTAAGAAAGGAGAAAAAAGAGATGGGATGGTACCTCAAAATTGACACACACTTGGGGTGCCTGGGTAGTTAAGTGTTAACTCGTGGTTTCAGCTTATTTATTTATCAATAAATAAATCTTTAAAAAAAACCTGACACATACTAATTTTAAATTGAGAAACCAGATTTAACATTCTTTTGATGCTTTTTTTTTTTTAACTTTGGTTTCTAGAGGATTGTTCAATACACCTATGAACCAATTTAGGAGGCACATTTTAAGTGATTTCCCCAACTTGTCTCTATAGGTTGTATTTCTACTCAAGAGGAAGATGATTCCAAGACTCGGGGATTACAAAGTACGTTACCCACAAAAACAGGTTTGTAATAGTTTTCCAGCCATCATCATCATTTCTGCATATTTAATTAGTACCTTTCTATGTGGTCTTCTGTGAACAATGACCTAGATGGAAACTAAAACAAAAGGCCTGAGAAGAAACATCGCAGGGTTATCTCCAAGTGTTGGGATTGTAGTGTTGGGATGTTTTTCTTATTTTTGATGCTTTTTAAATTTTCTGCAAAGAGAATCAATAAAGTACAATTAGGAAGAGTTTAAAAACTATTTAAAAGCAAACTGAACAAATCTCTGCCCCCTATCATGAAGCGATGTTGACAAAGGTTAACGAGAAAACCAAGGTCCTGGGAGATGCATTTCATTGTGTTTATTACTGCTCAAATAAACTTGGTTACAGTGTCTGGTGAAACTGATTTCAGGGATCTGGTCAGGAAAAAAGCAAGAATTATTGGTGAACAGATGAGATAAATCATCCTTAATAATTTTTCCATTTATTGGAATTATCCATTCCAATAATTATAGGGTTTGCTTCTGTTATGATGCACAGCCCCAAATTGCCAGCTGCCACATTCCAGCAGCTAAGAGTATCAGGAAAGTGGCAGCATATAGAATCCTAAGAGACTTCTTTCACATCATGGGACTCAGGGAGTGTTCTGGCCCATGCCTGTCTCAGAAATTAAATGACTCTAAAAACATCACAAGCCCCAAATCATAAAACATTGTACATTCTTTTCTCAGTCCCCAAGCGCGACACCAGCCCCCAGAGCAAAGGTGCAGGAGGAGAGTTCTGCCTTCATCTCCGCTAGAGCCTCATTTCCCTTGGTATTTTAGAATCAAACTCAAATTTAGCAAGTTGCTTTGAAGATCCAAGCAAAAGTGCTGGGTTTCCCTCCAAGGTGTGCATAACCCACAGAGGTGTTGAAGTTAAGCAATTAATTAGGTACAACAGGAAAGACAAACCGGCTTCACTTAGAGAAGAAGAGTTTAGATCCCTGGTAGTAAATGGAGAATGAGTCAAGTGAAGTGTTTTCTGCTAAGCTACGCTTCTTCTAATCCAATATGAAAATCAGACTGCGTTATGACTAACATCAGTCTTCTGTACCATTAGTCTCCCATGACCTTAACTTGTTACTATGCCTTCAGAGTCTCCATGAAAGCACCGGTTACAAATCTGCTTTCACCACCTCTGATCCTAGGTACTGCGAATCCAGTGATAGAACGTATTTACCCAATGATAGAGACAATGAGTTCTCCACTTTACAGAAACCATATGGAAAGAGAGGACAAGGGTCATGCCTATATTTCACTTTTCACATATTCATTAGAGAACAAGGAGAATTGGAAAATATTAGTAGGTCAAGAGGGACACTTTTTATGTTCCAGGCACAATGCTAAGCCCCTTACGTGAATTTTATTCTGACAATAACTCTATGGAATAGGTTCTATCCCCATTATGCAGGTGAAAAAACAGAGGTTCAGAAAGTTTTATTTATTTTATTTTATTTTTTAAAGGTTTTATTTATTTATGATAGAGAGACACAGTGAGAGAGGGAACACAGAGGGAGAAGCAGGCTTCCCACAGAACAGGGACCTCCATCGTGACTCGATCCCAGGACACTGGGATCATGACCTGAGTCAAAGACAGATGCTTAACCAATGGAGCCACCCAGGTGCCCCTAGAAAGTTTTTTAAAACTTGCCTAAGGGGGGCACCTGGGTGGTTCCATCAGTTAAGCATCCATACACTTGATTTCGGCTCCGGCACAATCTCAGGGTCCTGGGATTGAGCCTGGTGTTGGGCTCCACGCTCATTTTGGAGTCTGCTCGTCTCTCTCTCTCTGCTCTTGCCCTGCTCTCTCTCTCTCCCTCAAAGGAAGGAAGGAAGGAAAGGAGGGAGGGAGGAAGAGAGAGAGGGACGGGGGGAGGGAGGGAGGGAAGAAGGGAGGCAATCTTAAAAAAACAAATCAAAACAAGAACAACAACAAAAAAAATGTGCCTAAGAACATATAGTAAGCAGGAAAGCTGAATGCAAATCCAGAGGGTTTAACTATAGAACCCTCAGCCTTAACCAATTTCTTCTACTTCCTTCCTCAAGAGAGGAAATTCTACTCTCTTGGGGAAGTTCTACTTCCTTCCTTATTCCTAATCTGCTATTCAGAAAAACACTGTTGACATTATAGTATGAGTATTCCAGAAGTTTTTCTAGGTATATTTACAAATATCTACTTTAAAAAAATGACTTCACATAATATTCTGACACCTGACTTTTCTTCACTTAGAGAACATCTTTTCCATATTAGTCAATAATACTTATAAAACATTTTAATGGCTTCATGGTATTACATCTGATGCATAATCATAGTTTATTTAACCTATGCCATGTTTCAAATATTTAGATTGTTTCTGCTTTACAGTCCTTTGTTTGTTTCTTTAGGTTTTTATTTAAATTCTAGTTAGCTTGGGGCACCGGCTGCTTCAGTCAGTTAAGCGTCTGCCTTTGGCTCAGATCATGATCCCGGGGTCCTGGGATCAAGTCCCGCATCAGGCTCCCCGCTCAGTGGGGAACCCACTTCTCTCTCTCTCTCCCACTCTCTGTCAAATAAATCAATAAAATTTTAATTAATTAATTAATTAATTCTAGTTAGCTAACATACAGGGTAATACTGGTTTCAGGAGTAGAATTTAGTCATTCACCCCTTATGTATAACACCCAGTACTCATCAAAAGTGCCTCCCTTAATACCTAAACAATTCTAAGATAGACATCTTGTAGACTGTTTTTTGTGTCAGAATCTGAACGTTTTAAAGGTCTTGATGAATATTGCTAAATTCACTTCCCCAAAAGTTATGTGAAAGTGTATACCCATCAGTAGATTTTGAAGGCATCTGTCTCAGTACTTTCTTGCCAAATTGTATCCCGGAAGTCTTTATCTGAGATAAAGGTTATGTGAACAACCTGGTATATTTATGTTTTGACTTTGATTTCCTTGATTGCAAGTGAAAAGAAACTGTTTCTCTGTGTTATTTTTTAACAGCTTTACTAAAATGTAATTTGCATGCAGTGGAATTCACTGATTTGAAGTGTAGGACTCAAGGCTAGGATTAGGGTACAGTGAGTGAACTTGTCACCTCAGGACCAAGGTTAAGGGGGCACCAAAACCTTAAGTCATCAAGATAAATATTTGAATGAAGTATTTCTTTTAAAACTCAAGATGAATTAAAAAAATCAATGGTGAATAAAATATCATACTTGTAAATACAGTCGGTATCCATCAGAATCAGATTTGGGGTGAGGTGAGTGAGGGCAAGCAAACCAGAGCTCAGATCCTGGCTTCTAGGGGGGCAGTTACTAGAGAAGAAACATCTTAATCCACTCAGCAACCAAGCCTCTGAGAGCTACATCCAGCATTTGGTCTTTTGGAAAGCCTCTTTCTGTTCACCCCTATTTCTAGGGAGTAGTGTTTTGGGGGCTCCAACTTAAAATCTGTAGCATTCGTTGTGGCTTCTCATCCTCAGTGAGCCCTGAACCCCTCGTTCTGTGAGACCATTAAACTCTCTCACAAGTTTCACAGCTTCTCAGGACTCACTTGGAAATAGACAAATAAATGTCTTTAGGGGAGAGAGAGCTGGTGGTCAATGTCAAGCTCACCCATCTGCACCTCCCCTCCACCTCCAGAGCCTGCTGTTCTGGTAGACTCTGCTGCCCTCCCTGGATGCCTTCCATTGGCTCAGCTCTTCTGTGTATCATGGACAGGAGGATTTTTGGTCTGCAACAAGCTAGTTTGCCTTGACCGGAAGCCAGAAATTTTTGTTTGTTCCTCCAGATGAGTTTCAGGATCACTTGGGAAAGCTATCCCTTAGGCAACATGAAAGTATCTCCATGTTATTTGGTGAGAATAGAATTAACGATGGAACTAAATGAATAAATTAGCTCATGGCAAAGAAAAACTTTGTAATGGTAAATCTCTGAATTGGGAATAGATCACATTTTTCTTCTGAGTCTTATCTTACATCCTCCGAAGAGTTGAAAAAAATTCTGAAAAAACTTTAGATAAATTTATGTGTTTCCGTTTTGAAGAGGCATTTTACATGTTCTATTATACTATGTCTTCATTAAAATAAGTTTCAGGGGCATCTGGGCACCTCAGGTCATAATCTCAGAGTCCTGGGATTCAGAGAGCCCTCCCACTCGGGGGGAGTCTGTTTGTCCCTCCACCCTTCCCCCTCCTCATGCTCTCTCATGCACTCTCTCTCTCAAATAAACAAAAGATCAAAAAAAATTTTTTTTAGATTTTATATATTTATTTGATAGGGAGAGACAGAGCAAGAGAGGGAACACAAGCAGGGGAGTGGGAGAGAGAGAAACAGACTTCCTGCTGAGCAAGGAGCGGGATGTGGGTCTTGATCCCAGATCCCTGGGATCACTACTAGAGTCAAAGTCAGACGCCTGACGACTGAGCCATCCAGGCACCCTGAAAAATAAAATATTTCAAAAAACACGTTTCATTATATTTTAAAATTGTTTATTGACAGCCTAAGATGAATTTATTACTTTGTATATGTTCATTTTATAAGTGACATCACTAACGTTTTTTTGGTTAAGATAGTTGATTCCCTTCAATTTTCAAAACTAGGTAATTGTATTCCCTATAAAAATGAAATTTTGTTTCTTCACTTGAAATAAATATTTTTAGCTGCTCCTTTCCTATCATATTGCATTTGTTAGAACTTCTAAATGTTATATATGTTAATGTTATATAATGGTAGTGACAGTTGTCATCCTTGTCTTGAGACTGTCTATAATATGAATGTCACACCATTAATTATGACGTCTGTTGCTTTCAGTAAATTATCCTTATCATATTGAGAAATTTCCCATTGATTTCATCAAGAAAAGATCTAAAATTCTATAAAATACCTTTTCTGCATCATAGTTGAAACATTGAAAGTTGACTTCCATAACTTAATGGTATAATAATAAATTTTCTGACAGTTATCAAGAGAGAATATATCTATTCTACCAAGTATGACAGGAGTATTTTTTAAACATTTGCTTTCTTTCCTTTAAGAATGTCTGTTCATCTTACTAGTTTCTGTTTTTTTGCTGTATTTTTATTCTTCAGTATGTTGAAGTGATGAATTATATCAATGAATATTATATTGCCCTGTGCTTCCCATCCTAGTATCAGTTCCTTGGCTCTTATATTCCTTTAATGTTGTGCTGCATTTAATTTTTGTTTTAGGATCATTTTACCTATATTTGCTATATATAAACTTTTTCTGCAATCCACTTGTCTACACACATGCATTTGCTATCAAAAAGGTAAATGCCTGGGTGGCTCAGTCAGTTAATCACCTGCCTTCAGCTCAGGTTATGATCCCAGGGTCCTGGGATTGAGCCCCACGTAGTGATCTCTGCTCAGCAGGGAGTCTGCTTCTCCCTCTCCCTCTCCCTATCCCTCTGCTTGTGTTCCCTCTCTCACTGTCTCTCTCTCTGTCAAACAAATAAATAAAATCTTTTAAAAAAAAAGGTAAATGAATTTTTGTCTATTTTATTCAAAAATAATTAATCACTATGTCTCAGTTTTAAGCATGAAAGATATTTTGAAGGAGTCATCTCTTCCAATTACAGTAGAAGGATTTTTTTACAAAAATAAGCAAAAATATATTTTCTTCATGTTTACACAAATATGGCGAATTATATTATCCTACTCCTTTTCTCTAAATTTTTATTTTGAAAAATTCCAAACACATGGAAAAAATCAAAGAAGACTGGCAGAAATATTCATATATTATATTTCTTGATTTAATAGTTGTGAATAATTGACCATATTTGTTTTATATGTCTTTAAGTGTATAAATATATATACACTTTTGTTGTATCATTTGAGCATAAGTTGCAGACATTATGACACTTCACTCACAATCATTTAATATTCATCTCCTAAGAAAATGGACATTATCCTAAACAATCACATTATTTCATATTTTACAATATTAATAGTAATACCATAATATAATCTTTATATTCTTGTTTCCCCAATTGTCCCATGAATGTCTTTTATAGCTGTTTTTCTTTGAAATCAAATATTAACCTACGTTCATTCATCAAATTTGTTGCTGCATCTATTTTAGTTTAGAAAGATTACCCAACTTTTTTTTTTTAATGGCATTGATTTTTTTGAAGGCTCCGAAAGAGTTGTCTTGTTTGATTTGCTTAAACATTTCTTAATTGAGTGTGTTTTTTGAGTGAAATTTTTGGCAGTGTTCTTTTTTTATGGCTATTTATTTCTCAGGCTTATTTTCATTAGATGCTTAGTCGTAGATAGAGATAGATATTCACATATTCATATGTACATATATTTAAAGATTTTATTTATTTGAAAGAGGAGCGAGTGAGAGAGAGGAGTGGAAGGAGGGGCAGAGGGAGAGGGAGAAGCTGACTCCTTGCTGAGTAGGAAGCCTGATGTGGGGCTGATCCCAGGAGCCTGAGATCATGACCTGAGCCAAAGGCAAACACTAAACTGACTGAGCCACCCAGGCACCCTTCAATCATATATATTTTTTCAAGACGCTTGTTATTTTATTTTTTAATTTGTATCTAAATTCAATTAACATATTATGTATTATTAATTTCAGAGGTAGAGGTCCATGATTCATCAATCTTATAAAATACCCAGTGCTTATTACATCATGCGACCTCCTTAATGTCCATCACCCAGTTACCCCATACCCCCAACTTTTCCCCTCCAGCAACCCTCAGTTTATTTCCTATGCTTAAAAGTCTCCTATGCTTTGTCTCCCTCTCTGATTTTTTCTTGTTTTATTTTTTCCTCTGTTCCCCTATGATCCTCTGTTTTGTTTCTTAAATTCCGCATATTAGCGAGATCATATGATAATTGTCTGTCTCTGAGTAGCTTATTTCTCTTAGCATAACACACTCTAGTTCCATCTACATCATTGCAAATGGCAACATTTCATTTTTTGATGGCTGAATAGTATATATATCTCACATTTTCTTTGTCCGTTCATCTCTCAATGGACATGTAGGTTCTTTCCATAGTTTGGCTATTGTGGACATTGCTGCTATAAACATTTGGGTGCATGTGACCCTTCAGCACTACATTTGTATCTTTGGGATAAATACCCAGTGGTGCCATTGCTGGGTTGTAGGGTAGCTCTATTTTCAACCTTTTGAGGAAACTTCACACTATTTTCCAGAGTCGCTGCACCATCTTGCATTCCTACCAACAGTGGAAGAGGGTTCCCCTTTCTCCACATCCTTGCTAAGATATGTTGTTTCCTGACTGATTAATTTTAGCCATTCTGACTGGTGTGAGGTGGTATCTCATTGGGGCTTTGATTTGTATTTCCCTGATGCCGAGCGATGTGGAGCACTTTTTCCGTGTGCTTGCTGGCCATTTGGTTGTCTTTGCAGAAATGTCTGTTCATGTTTTTTGCCCATTTCTTGATTGGATTATTTGTTCCTTGGGTGTTGAATTTGATAAGTACTTTTTATTTTAATTAAGGTTTTCCAATTAAAAATGTTATCTGTGAATTTTATGCACATTTTCTCATTCCTAACAATTGCATATTTGTGTTTTATGTTTTCAACTTGTCTTGATTGAAACTTGTAATGGTTTGCTTATTTTATTAATTCTTCAAAAACTATTTTGACATATTAATCAATTTCGATATTTTACGCTTAGTCATTTTTGCTCTTATCTTTATTGACTTCTTCCTTAATCTCTGTAAGCTTTATTTTGCTATACTTTTGCTCATTTTATTTATTGTCTTTTTTTGTTTAAGAATGATCAGTTGAGATTGTGAGTTTTGTAAGTTTATTTTTGGGCATTATTACTAAACTTTGATAAGAGATACTCTTGCTGTCAATTTCAAAATGGTCAATAATTCCTGCATTAATACTCTACTTTGTTGCAGTTGGTTACTTCCTTAAATTTTATTTTTTCCTCCACTTTTCCCCCCATATAAATTTCTCATTTTATTGTATTATGGTCAGGCACTATGCCCTATATAATTTCCACTTCGGGATTTTGGTTGAGTTTCTTTGTAACCCAAATTATTATTTTTTTATTTTTTATTTTTATTTATTTGACAGATAGAGATCACAAGTAGGGAGAGAGGCAGGCAGAGAGAGAGAGAGAGAGAGGAGGAAGCAGGCTCCCTGCCCAGCAGAGAGCCCGATGCAGGGCTCGATGTACCTGGCTGAGAGTAGTGCTTGGCACTAAATAAATGCTATATGTATATATAAGCACTGGAAAAGAAAATGTCATCTTTAGTTTTAGTGTGCAAAGTTCTATACATAGTTATTTAGTCAACTTTGGCACATCCACCTCTACATTGGCATAGTATAGGTTAGGTTCTGTATACAGTTAGATTCCAAAGAATAATACAAGTATTCATATAGCATTTATTTAGTGCCAAGCACTACTCTCAGCCAGGTACATAGATTTAATTTTTTTTATTGTGGAGACATACATGTAACAAATTTTACCATTTTAACCATTTTTAAATATGCAACTTGGTGCCATTTAGTATAATCACAATGTTGTATACCCATAGCTACTATTTAGTTTCAGAACATTTTCATAACCCTAAAAGGAAATACCAGATACATTAAATTCTCATTTCCTCTCCCATCAGCCTTGGAAACCATTAATTTGCTTTCTGTCTCTATCAGTCTTCCTATTCTGAATATTTCATATGAATGTAATTATATAGTACATGGCCTTTTATGTCTCGCTTCATTCACTTAGCATAATGTTTTCAAGTTTCATCCATGTTGTAGCAGGTGTTGGTACTTCATTCTTTTTTATGAATGAATAATATTCCATTGTATGAATACACCACATTTTATTTATTCATTCATCAGTTGATGGACATTGGGTCATTTCTACTTATTTGGCTTTCATAAATAGTGTTGTTATAAAGATTCTTGTACAAGCTTTTTTTAACACCTGTTTTTTAATTCTCTTTTGAGTTTACCTAGGAGTAGAAATTTGGGGTCATATGGTATTTTATATATAAGTTATTGGGAGATGCCATACTTTTTCCATAGAAGCTGCACTATTCTACAGTCCCTTCGAGAATGTATGAGAGCTCCAGTCTCTCCACATCTCCAGCCACTTGTTATTTTCTAGTGGGTGTGAAGTCGTATCTTATTGTGGTTTTGATCTGCATTTTCTTATGACTGATGGTATTAAGCATCTTTTCATGAGCTTGTTGGCCATTTGTATATCTTCTTGGAGAAATGTCTACTCCAGTTCTTTGCCCATCTTTAAGTTGGTTGTTTGTGGTTTTGTTACATTATAATTGTTCTTTATATATTCTGGATACTAGACCCTTAGCAGACAGATGATTTGCAAATATTTTCTCCCACCTGTGGGTTGTCTTTTTGCTCTCTTGAGAGCATCCTTTGACATACAAAAGTTTTTTATTTCGATGAAGTCTGATTTATTTTTTTTATTTTGTTGCTTGTACTTTTGGCATTTTATCTTAAAAAAAGAAAACCACTGACTGCAAATCCAAGGTCATAAAGTTTTACTCCCATGTTTCCATCTAAGGGTTTTATAGTTTTAACTGTTCTATTTATGTCTTTGGACCATTTTCTAATTTGATTTTTTTAGATGGTGTGAAATAAGAATCCAACTTCATTCTTTTGCATTAGGATACTAGTCATTCCAGCACAATTTGTTGAAGAGATTGTTTTTTCACCATTTAATTATCTTGGCACACTTGCTGAAAATCTATTGGCATACGTATGGGATTACTTCTAGATTCTCAATTCTATTCCATTGATTCTTTGAGTAGCAGCATATTGTTTTGATTACTGTTGCTTTGTAGTAAGTTTTGAAATTTTGAAGTGTAAGCCCCCCACCTCTGTTCCTTTTTGAGATTAGTTTGGTTATTTGTGATTCTTAGCAATTCCATATTTAAGGCCAGCTTTCTATTTGTGCAAAATTTATACATATTTTAACTTCTTTAACTCAGTCAGTAATTTATAAGATAGAGACAATTATTATCCCCATTTCACAAAAGAGGAAACAAAAGTACAGAGAGATTAGCCAGACTGCCCAAGGTCTCAGCTAGTAGTAAGGGAAATTAGTCTGAACGCAGGCAAGCTGGCTCTAGAATCTGGGCACTTATTCAATACATTAAGTTGCCTACTTTGTCTCTTACAGAGTGATGTTCCAGGCTTGGCTCTTCCTTACTCTTGCAACATTGTCACTCAGGTCTCTGCTTGTGCTTTCATTAAAGTGGAGACCCGACTGACTGAAGGCTGGTGATCTGTCTTTTCCTATGGGTGCAGTTAATGAGTCTGAACTGTGTGACTATGATGTTAGCCTTTTGTTCCTTTTACTCTGGGCTAGATAACATTTTTATTTCAGGTTCTTCCTTTGGTGATTACCACTTATTTCTCAGTCTCGATTATACTTAAAAATCATAAGAAATAAAATAATCCCAAAGTACAGAATGTGAGAATAGTACATGGGTTGAAGACAACTGGCAGGGTAAATCGTGGTGGTGAAATTGCATCCTGCTGGGAGAAACACTGCACAAATATGCCTCTTGGTGTCTTTCCTCCCTGAACTACCCTGTCAGGTGCAGATCACAAAAGCATCTTGTCAGGCACTTCAGAAATATCATTTCGAAGTGAGGGTATGAATGCAGGAGCACATGACAAAGTTTATTCTCATTGATTTATTAACCAAAAAAGTAAGCATCAATCACTTGTGACTGCAAGCCAGATGTTTTTCAGGTCCTGTCAGTGTTTATTTTTTTTGCTTCATCGATCTACCACAGTTGGAGAAAAGTCTTAAAATTGTTCCACAACTATTGTGATTCTGTCAATTTCTTCTTTTGCTTGGTATTTCTTGTTGGTATGTTTTTGGGATATAATAATCCATTTTTACCTGAGAACCATTGTGCAATATGTCCTTTAACAGTATAAATTAACCCTCCATGTCTTTGTAAATGTCCTTGTCTTTAATTTACTTTACCTATTTTCAAAAATGATTCCTGTTTTCATTTATCTTTATTTGTCTAATACACCTTTGCACTTATTTCTTACACATTTTGTATTCTTTTGTTTTGTTTGTGTTCCTTGTGAGCTAGCATACATTCATTGGGGTCCTTATTTTCCTGCCTATTTTGACTCAATCTAAAGGTCTTTGTATTTTAATGTGGAAATTTCATTTATATGCATCTATGGATTCACAACTGACATTTAGTATCTTTTGTTATCTTTATTCATACTTTCTTTTTTTAATGATTTATTTCTGATGTTTTGACATATGTGCTATGGTCAGTTCACCTTTATCCTCTTACGTGTTTTGAAGGTATATAGTCTACTTGTAATTATCCTGCTGGTTAACTTTATGTTTTTAAAGAATTCTCTCTCAGAACCCCCAAGTCACTTTAATGGCACAGTACACACGGAAACGCCAGCTGTTTTTATGGACCCTATAAAAACTGGGTAAGGTTGGTCTAGGGTGGAGCCAACCAGCCAGCGGCTCATAGATGCCTTGAATGGGTCTCAGTTGTGTCATGTACTGTTGATTCCCTCAGCCCTTCTGGAGGCCAGGTATTCAGATAGCGTATAGCAAGGTATCTCAACCTCAAGACCCATTCAAATGTGATTAAAATGTAGTAAATGTCCACTGCAACTCACCCTACACAAATACATAAACACATATGAAACAAGATTCCACAAAATAATAACTCTCCTTATTATGCGACGCACTCTTTTCTGTTTTATACAATTTAATATTTTAATGCCAGCAATGACACAGTGAATTGATTTCAAAGCCTGTTACTGCAGGAATTCATTCTCTTGACTACATGTTGGAACCATCTAAGGGGCTCTCTCAAAAAACAGTGACAACTGAATTCCATAGCCAGAGAGTCTACATAGTCTAACGTAGGCACCAGCACACTACAGTCTGTGAACCAAATCCAGCCTACCACCAGGTTTCGTACAGCCTTCAAGTTAACAATGTTTTTTACTTTTTAAGTGTTTTAAAAAATCAAAGGAAGAATGATATTTTGTGACATATGAATATTATATAAAACTAAAATGTTCGTGTCCAGCTCTACCATTTATCACCTGAATATCTTAGGCAAGTTAGGCAATGTTTCTGATCTTTCTTTTTCTCTACAGTTAATGATTAATAGATAATAATGTGCACTCAGGTAATTGTTTTGAAGATGGCAAGAGAGGATACCCAGACTGTAGTGAATAGTGTATAGTATATATATTGTGTCCTCCAACTATATATATATATATATATATATATTTGGGAACAGGCAAGATCCTCATTTATACATTCATTCTGTATAAAACAAGAGGGGCTGGCCAAAGAGACACTGAGTTGGAAGTCAGGAGGTGTGAGTTTTTGTCCATGTTTGACCACAGATTAGCTGTAGGAAACTTCCACAGATAAGTTTATCAAACAGTTTTCATGGTCCTCACAATGCCAAAAACAAAACAAAACAACAAAACAACAACAACAAAAAACTATAGCGCTTAGAAAATTTAGTTTTCTGACTTGGAAACTATTTCAGGCATTTCCTGTGTAGGGTGTGTCCTTGTAAGAGTTTGCTTTTGCGAGATAAGGCTTCTATCAGCTGCAAGTCAGGAGGGAACCAAACCCAAGGCAGCAGCTGCGAGAGCCGGCGTTATCACACCGAGACGAGGGCTCAGCTACTGGGAGTATGGCCATTAAGCAAGACCATAGGGCATTTGTCCAACATGGCACTTTATTGTTATTCTTTCTTATAACATTTCATGTTAGAAATGTCAACTGTTTGGGAAAGCCGTGTGCTATAGTGGGAAGAGCATTGAGGATGGTGTTAGGAAACTGGACTTCTAGTCTCCATTCTATCTCTAATGTGTCCTGGGCCCACATCTTGGTGCACTGGGAACAGAGATGGGGGCCTTCCCATGCTCTCTGACTCAACACAGGGACATCTCAGACTGGTAGAGTTTTAGTGAGCAACGGTGAGATCAGAGCAGTGAGGAGAAGAGACAAAAGAGGTTCATGTTCTGGGACAATTCTAATATTATATAAGTATGAGATGATACAGTCATGAAAATTAGATATCTTTACCATTCTGGATGGCATATATGGATTCATTCATTACACCCTTCCCGAACCTAAATTTAGGTGATTCAGTTCCAGTCACTGTAACGTACTTTTTAAGAAGTACCGTCGTAGCAGGGTGCCTAGGTGACTCAGTGGCTTAAGCCTCTGCCTTCAGCTCCGGTCATGATCTCAGGGTCCTGGGATCAAGTCCTGCATTAGGCTCTCTGCTCAGCAGGGAGCCTGCTTCCTCCTCTCTCTCTCTGCCTGCCTCTCTGCCTACTTGTGATCTCTGTCTGTCAATTAAATAAATAAAATCTTTGAAAAAAAAACAAAAAGGAAGTACTGTAGCAAATGCCATTTCAGTGTCTGGAGACTGAAACAAAATTTTAAATGAGGACTTTGAGGCCTTGCTGCAGCTACTCTTGTTTTTATTTTGCACTAATTTGCCACTTGAACTTTTAACTCTTGTCAGTCTGAGAGGCTTGCCACACTCTTGGCCTGCTGGCTGCCCCCGGGTTTCCACATGAACACGCATTGCAACTCTCCTGTCGTCGCATTTTAGCTCACGATATTTCTCAAGCTTAATTCCCCCTCTTCCACATCTCTACCTAAAATTCTTCCCATCCTTCAAGGTTCCGATGGTGAGTCATTATAAGCAGACATGGGGTAAAGACTTCAGAGTATATATTTCAGAGCAATTAAGGAAATGCACAGTGTTGTAAAGGAAGATGCTGAGGAAGATGCTGACACAACTTCCATAATACCTCAAGCGATATATGTTTCTCTTAGAGACCTGGAATTTTTCAGGTATAATCTGGATGTGTTCTTCCTAAGAGAAGTGAACAGATTTAAAAAAAAAAATGACCCTCATGTCAATATTACTAGAAAACAGTTTCTCTTTGTGGCTATAGCAAGAGGATTCTGAGGGCTAAGAGATATAATGTAATTACTGCAATAAATTGGCGTGAAAAAAATCAAAATGAAGAATATATGACTATTTTAAAACTCCTAGCCCCTAAGACCCAGAATCGCAAGGAATTTGTCTTTTTTGTGTGTTCAGTGCACCTGGATGTTCACCACCTAATATGCTAAAGCATCCAAGAAATCTTGCTGACAAGATTTCAACCAGGCACTGATCTGGAAATGGAAATATTATTGGAAATCAGAAGAATTAGGTCTCAATTCTGTTCCTTACCAGCTGTGTTAAACTGAGCTTATCAGTTCATTTTAATGAGATCAAATTTCTCATCTGTAAAGTAAGGAAGTTGAATTAGATGTTCTAAGAGACCTTGTCATATAAAGTATAGAAATATGTTCTGAATTAAAGAAGACAATATTTAAATTGAACTTTAGTTTACGAATGATGCAATCAGATTTGTTGAAAGCTGATTTAGCTGCAGAAATCTAGAGGCCCGGAGCATGAGAAAAAAGAGAGAGAGAGAGATTTCTCCTAATCCTGTCCCTAAGTGGTATAGGCAAACCACATCTGCTGTTTAATGGTTACAAATTTGCTTGGATGCTTTTCAACCTAGTCAACCCAACTGAAGATTCCATTGTAAAAAAAACTCTGCTTAAAATCCCCTTATTCACAGAAATTTTGCAGTTTTGGTTAACTGTATATGTCCACAGCTGTCCATTAGCTGATTAGGACCCAAGAAATGTGGGAGAGTCACACAGAATTGAGGGCTATTGCTGCAAATGTAAGCATCAAAACATTCTTGACAGTTGTTACGGGGTACATATTGTGGGATTTTAGTTTCCTTACTTTGAATATTGAAAGTAGTTTAAGCATCTGAGCCTGTACAAAGGAATACTTCTTTTGTTTCTCCTAGGTGACATTTTTCAACCAGGGGCTAGTGTATTTAATTTGAAGCGATTGATAAAACGCTTCAAATTGCCCCATGTGAATCTTAGAAATAACCAGCAAGTTCTTTAAAATTTAACTAAGTGCTAAAAATAGAAAAACTTATGTGAGTGAGCAAAATTAGTGATCCTTCAAGCTAACATTTTTTGGTAGACCATGTATTTCAGTAAGAGATTCTGAGCCCTCATATTGCTAACAAGCACACGGATTAACGATTATCGAAATACAAGATTTTTGATCTGAAAATGGAAGGAAAACCACAACAAAGATCATTTTATAGATCTGTTCCAGATACTTGATTGTTGAGGAAATGAAGTTTAAAAAACACTTTTTATCAAGTTGCTCTTAGGGTATTTATTTGCTATATTTATTTTCTTACTGTGTTGGTGACTTTAGGTGAGTATAATAGAAATTGCATTAAAGCAACTAATTCTGGAGAACTAAAGCAGGTATTTCTAAGGAGAGAAGTGGAAAATTTTGGCCTCAAATAAATTTGGCTACTGATCAGTTTTTGTAAGTGTGCAAGTAGAACGCAATATTTGTAGTTGGGACTTGAATCAAGTATACGCAATTTTTGGAAATTACCTTAAGGACTTTGTTTCTCTAAACAATGCATTGCCTTCAATGTTAGACATTCCTGAGTTCTGGCTAGAGTTTAGGGCCCTTGGGCTTTAGCCTTTACTTCTTCCGAAAAAAAATTTGCACTAACTGCTCCTTTCCTCTGAAAAATAGCTTTTGGAGAAGAAAGACATCTATTTGCTAGAGGCTAAAAATGGTTTTGATAAAGTTCAAATTTTATTTTAATAAGGTTTGTCTCTGTAAGCATCTTCTCATTTCGATAACAACAACAAAAAGTTATATATACTTTGCTTATACATTTATAATAGTTTTTTTTTCCCCCCTTCTCTGACTTTGTTTAAAATTAAAAGCACCGGGGCACCTGGCTGGCTCAGTGGGTTAAAGCCTCTGCCTTTGGCTCAGGTCATGATCTCAGGGTCCTGAGATCAAGCCCCACATCGGGCTCTCTGCTCAGGAGGGGGACTGCTTCCCCCTCTCTCTCTGCCTGCCTCTCTGCCTGCCTGTGATCTCTGTCTGTTAAATAAATAAATAAAATCTTAAAAAAAAAACCTCAAAGCACTAAGGTACCAGTTTTAGGAGGTGTTCCATCCTATTGTTGGGTCTTTTTTTCTCCACAACATGCTGTCATTTTCTACTTGTTAAGCCCTCAGATTATACGTCTTCTCCGCCAAAAACAAGGCCAAGTAGTGATAAGGACCTCAGCGAAAAGGAGTGCTGGGTTACAAAGGGACTGCTTGATCTTGGCCACCCTTAAATGCAGGGTTCTCATTCTTGGGCATGCTCTTTTCCCCCACATCTTTCAACCTACTATTGACAGTGATCTCCCGCAAATGAAAATGTGGTTCAAACCCTTTATTGTCCTTCCACTGTTTTGGGGATAAAGTCTGAATTCCCTTCCAGGGTCGGTGGCACACGGCGCTCTGCTAAGCTCTTCAGTGGGTTCCCTCGCTCCCTCACAGCATTGCTTCTCTTCCTATTTGCATGGCAGCCCCTTAGATGTTTGCAGATCCCCCAGCGATGTCTCAAATTCCTGGGCATGGCTGGCACTGCTGTCTCAGTACCTAAATATCCACACAGTTGAAATCCTAGAGTTCTTGCAAGATGAGTTCCAAGAACACCTCCCCAAGGTCTTTTGACCTCGTCCTCCTCCCCATAGAATGGACCACAGCCTCTTTGGGGCCATCACTTCACTACCAGAGAAAACACATCATGAGACTTAGATCAAATCATTGTGTCTCTTTACTAAGCTGCAATTTCCTTGCTGGGAAGACCATGACTTACTGATTTACTGATTCATTTATTTCTTGTGTTCTTTGTACATAGCACAAAGTAAGCATGCTAAAACACTTTCGTGAACTAATGAGTAAATGAACGAATACCCAAGGTTCCCAGTAACCGAGGGGTCCTTGGAAGAGGTATCTGGATTCCAAACAGTCAATCATAAGATTTCACTAAGCCTTTACCACAACACACCAAGCACTGGGGCTTGATAGAGTTTGTGGTACAAGTAAGAGAGATAAGAAAGGACCTCCGAAGAGAAATGGTATTGAACTGAGACCCAAGAAGCAGACAGCTAGGCGAGATGGGGATGAGAGAGGATACCTCAGACAAAGGAAAAAGGAGGCACAAAAGTGCGGGTATGGGAAATAGTATGGTGTGTTTGAGGAACCAAGAGTTGTCTGGCTGGAGACTAGAGAAAGAAGATTGAGGGACAAGCAATAAGATGGGGAGGCAGGTGGGGGGCTGGATCAGGTGGAGTCTTATAGGTGTTCACAAAGAGGAGGGGGCACCCGCCTATAGATTGTGCATTGCCCTAACTGACTCCCGCAAATCCCCACTCAGCTAGACCATGATGTCCTATGGAAGAGTTAGGAAGCCTGGAGGAGGGCATATTTGTATTCACAGACAAAACTCTTCCATGGCTTTGGTTAAATTTTTAACATTTTAACTCTTTTAACACTTAAAAGCTTTGGTATGGATTGTTTTGTTTTTCAGTTTTAGATTTTTTTTTTCCGGTTTTAAAAGTATGGGGGCGCCTGGGTGGCTCAGTGGGTTAAGCCTCTGCCTTCGGCTCAGGTCATGATCCCAGGGTCCTGGGATCGAGCCCTGCATCGGGCTCTCTGCTCGGCGGGAGGCCTGCTTCCTCCTCTCTCTCTGCCTACTTGTGATCTTTCTCTCTCTCTGTCAAATCAATAAATAAAACCTTAAAAAAAAGTATGCGCATGTTATTGAAATGTTGAAAATATTTTGTTGATCTTCTGTAAATGCTTTTTTCAGATATGCTTGTACTCATTCTGTAGATGCCTCTTTGCCATATGGCTTGTTTAATTCGTTATTATGTTCATTTTAGATGCAATCTAGAAACTCACTTGCTTGTTCCTCTATAAGAAATTGGCTAAAAATTTATAACTACTAGTATTTCACTAAATACATATTATGTACAAAACACTTTTCTAATGCTGAGGGGATTCAAAATGAGCTAGCCCTGGGAACTAGCAGCCCTGGAAACAAGTTTTATGTCTCAAAAGGATCCATGTGATGTTCTAAAGTGATTACAAATGTATGCCCTACCTGTAAATAATTATACTGAACTGAAAGGTGTAAAGGAGATGTAACAATCAAGAGATTAAATAATTTGTGTTCACTAGGTATCCTTTTTTATATTTTTACATACTTTCATTGATTCCTAATAATTTTGATTTCAATATTTGTTGGAACTTAAAATTCCTATCATCAGATTATTGTTAAAAATGTTTTTTCTTATATTATCTTTTAAATCATCACACCTGAGTGTTGAAGATGAACCTAGAGATATCTGTAATTTATCATACTATTTTGTAGCAATTGTTTAAATACATGTGATGAATCAGGTGGTAGGACCAAGTCAAGGAACAAGATGAAAATTGAATTTATAGGAGAGGAGAAAACATTGCAGATAGTTTGGGGACAATGATTCCTGCCTGCACAGGATTCACTGGTAGCTGGTAGAAAGAAGCAGATCTTGGTACTCAGTCCTTGAGGAGACTGACCAGAAATGTCAAAAATATTTTTCAGTTCTTTGTGGATTCTCCAGGAACTGTTGAGCATTTAGCTGAGGAGCCAAAGTGACAGTCTCTCTGGACAATGTCTGCAGGTGCTCATCCACCCCCTCTTTGTTGTACAGGAGCACAATTTCCCTCACTAGAATGTCTCAAAGGAATGAGCAGAGATACATCCACAGAGTTTAGTATGCTGATGGTTATCTAATAATGCATAAAAATAACATAAATGCTCAAAGTCAGAGACTGATGACTAAACTATGGTACATTCATACAATGGAATACTATACAGCCATTAAAAATCTTGTCATAGAAGAGTATTAAAAAACATAGGGTACATGACTGTAGTATATATATTTTAAACACTATGTAAATATTTATACATACTTAAACACAATGATCCTATATTTAGATGCATAGCTAAAAGTTCAGATGACTATATACCAAAATGTTTATTTATTTATTTTTATTGTTTTATGTTTGTCACCATACAGTAGGTCATTAGTTTTTGACATAGAGCTCCATGATTTATTTTTTATGCATAACACCCAGTGCTCCATGCAATCCATGCTCTGCTTAATACCCAGCACTAGGCTAACCCACCCCGCCACCCCTTCCCCCTATAAAACCCTCAGTTTGTTTCCTGGAGTCCATAGTCTCTCATGGTTCATCTCCCCCTCCAATTTCTTCCCGTTCATTTTTCCCTTTATTTGAGAGAGAGAGATAGGGAGAGAGAGAGAGAGAAAGAGAGCATGAGCAGAGGGGAGGGGAGAGGGAGAGGAAGAAGCAGACTCCCTGCTGAGCAGGGAGCCCAACACTGGGGTTATGACCTGAGATGAAGGCAGACTCTTAAACAACTGAGCCACCCAGGTGCCGCTAGATTACTTTTGTAATAAAAAAAATCCCATTTAATTTATAAAAGTCTTATAAAATAATTCATAAATTTTATACTTATAAAATTTAAAAATATAATTGTTTTGTTATAAAAATAAATTTATAATATATTTAAAGAGATTTTAAAAGGATGCATGAGAATACACATCTTATATACATGTTTGTGTGTTTATATGTTTTTATTCTAAAGAATAACCATGGCTTAGAATTCATTGCATCACTTGGTGATCTGGATCCCCAGCCAGTAATCTTAGACTGGAGCCAGTATTTCCTACAGTTCTATTATAATTCTGAAATGCTACTTCTGAAAGAGAAAAAAGAAGTATGGGTGGGGAACCTTGGAATTGACTCACTCTCTATCCAGCAAGAAGAAAATTGAATTTAGTCATGTCTTGGTTTTAATTTTTACCAGGGAAGTAGAATTGTACCAAGGAGGTGGAGAAAGGGAGGCATGTGACAGAACTTTGGTCCTATGTCATCGTCATGAGTCTCTCTCTCTCTTTAACACTGACAATTTCCCAAAGTTATGGAACATGACATGGTCTCTCTTCCCTTTATAAGAATGGTAGCTATAATAACCAACATGTATGTCACATTCTTTATGTGCCAAGTACTCTACTAATATGTGTGTGTACATGTACATACGTGGACGAAACTACTTTAGTCTTTACAAGGACATTTTGAGGCAGATTTTAGTGCTTTACACAGGAAATTAAGATATACTTTCTTCATCTGTAAGCCCCTGCTATGTAGAAATTCTGGAGCTGCCACTGAGAGGGACATGGGATAAATTTGCCTTGTATGATATGCTCTAGAGTCCACTCAGTCACCTCTTTGCTGATCTTCTTCTCAACTTCTGTTTTCTACAGGTCTGATTACCACAGTGAAGCCATCAACTAGCATAGGACAAACCTCTTCAGATTTTGCACACCAACAACCTCCAGAAGGCAGACAAAGTATCTTCATTTTTTAAATTTTTTGTAATTCAAGTATAATTAATGTACATGTACACTATGGTGTTAGTTTCAGGTGTACAATATAATCATCACAAGAAACGTACTCTTGGGGTGCCTGGGTGGCTCAGTGTGTTAAAGCCCCCGCCTTTGGCTCAGGTCATGATCCCAGGATCCTGGGATTGAGCCCCACATTTCGCTCTCTGCTCAGTAGGGAGCCTGCTTCTTCCTCTCTCTCTGCCTACTTGTGATCTCCGTCTGTCAGATAAATAAGCAAAATCTTAAAAAAAAAAAAAAAAGAAATAAACTCTTAAACCTATTTCACTACTGGTGGAAATGCAAGCTGGTGCCACCACTGTGAAAAACAGTATGGAGTTTCCTCCAAAAATTAAAAAATAGAAATACCATATGACCCAGTAATTCCAATACTGAATATTTACCCAGAGAGAGTGAAAACACTAATTTGAAAATATATATGCATCCTTATGTTTACTGAAGCATTATTTACAGTAGCCAAGATAAGGAAACAGCCCAAGTGTCCATCCATAGATGGAGGGATAAGGAAGATGTGGTACATATGTACAATGGAATGTTACTCAGCCATAAAAAAAGAATGAAATCTTGGCATTTGCAACAATGTGGATGGATCTACAGGGTATAGTGCTAGGTGAAATAAGTCAGTCAGAGAAAAACAAATACCGTATGATTTCACTCATATGTGAAATTTAGGAAACAAGGAAAAAAAGAGAGAAACAAGAAAAACCAGGTTTGTTTATATTTTTAAAAATAGTTAACTTTGGAGTTCATTGTTATAATGCAACTCTATTTAATTGGACCTGTCACTATGGCAAAACTGTGACCAACACTGAGAAATAGCCCTAAGTAGACACAATCCCTACTCCAGAGGAATTCTCACTTCTGGAATATCTCACAGAAATAATACTGTGGGCTAAAGAAATTAAAACAATCTATCAGAGTGCATAAATGCTGACTGTGACCATGAAATGGTGGGCCAGATAGAAGGGATCTCATCGTGCAGTGGTGAGGATGGCCTGGGTCAAACCATGCAGGGGTCAGCTATCCTACATGCTGACCCTGAGTGAAGTTCCCTAAAAGTTTTCTGTCCCCTTCATTTTGGGGTCCATAATTCTCATCTTACAGTATTTCTCTAGAGATCAAATAAGAAGATGTATGAAAAATTGCCTCACCCCAAGCCTGACATATCATAATTGCCTAGTAAATGAGAACTCTAAGTCATGCTGGGAACTGAGAGAAGGGCCATCAGGCCACATTCACTGCCTCTGGCTTTTTTTTTATCAGAAAAAGAAGATAACATCACCAGAGTGGGTTGAAAGTAGAAAGGAAGGTGTCTCTTGCAGGTGGGTTTAGGCAGGCTACTCCAGAATTTTTTTTTCTAAAGATTTTATTTACTTATTTGACAGAGATAGAGAGATCACAAGTAGGCAGAGAAGAAGGGGTGGAGTGGAGCAGGCTCCCTGCTGAGCAGAGAGCCCGACGTGGGGCTCGATCCCAGGGCCCTGAGACCATGACCAGAGCCAAAGGCAGAGGCGCAACCCACTGAGCCACCCAGGTGCCCCAGGCTACTCCAGATTTTTTTAAAAAGGCTGAGAAAATACCTTGAGAAGCAGCAGGATCATTAGCTAAATAGAAACACGGAGAAAATGCACTGGGGTAAGCGGAAGTAGCAGATTTTAAGAACAGAGACCTGGGTAGGAAAATTAGACTGAGGGCTGGGAACTAATTATTGGGCTTCTGTGTCCAATGAAACAATCTAATTTTCAAAGTGACTTCAACGTGAAGCCAATGTGATGGTGTCCAACTGGAAGGTATTAAAAGGTCAGATATAGACACTCAGTGCTACATGCCCTGAATCCTAGAAATAAAAGCTAGCATGGGGGGGGGGGTGGATTGTAAGTGTTTTCATGCATTACCTAATTTCACCCAAAGAGATAGGTATTATAATCTTCGATTGCCTAAGAAATTACTAAAGCACAGAGCAATTAAGGAACTTGTCCAAGGCCACATAACTAGTAAGAGAGATTCCTGTGACTGAAACCCCACCTGTTTCACTCCAGAGCTCGTATACTAACCATAATTACCACCTGCCATGAAGAAAGAGAACACAAGCCCCAATTAACCTTTAAACATAACCTCTAAAGAATGACCCAATATAACCAAGTCCCTGACAACATGATAACATATGGTGCGATATGTTATTTGTAATAACTAAATTCAAGAAAACGGTAAGACTGTGGTAGTCTTAGTACTTCGAGACATAAAATGGTGTTGGTGACTGCAGAGAAAGAAATGTCATCAGGTTAACGCTAGTAGTGCCTTAAGGTGCATGAAGGCAACAATACTAGAAACTTCTGCAGATAGGGAATCCAGTGCAACTGTTGACAAAAGCTCAGATGAGACACAATAAGGATTTGGATTCAGATGGTGGCTGTGGTATAAAACTGGAAAATTGATACCTGACATGATCTTGGGTTTGGGTTTGGACTGAAGCTCATGTGGGGTAATGGCTCACTGGGTCTTCTTTCTTCTCCCCATTTTTTCATATATTTTTAAATGCACTGCTTTTTGTAGACGTCAATAAGTGTTTCTTTCCATACTTTCTCATATCCTTTCCTTCATTTAAGAAGATGGTTTGCCAATGTCTGATCCATGAATACCTGTTGGGTTGTTGAAAGTAGATTGTGGAATTACTGATGTTAAAATTGACACATCACCTCAGAAGTTTTACTAGTTAACTGTTGAAAATTGAACAGTAGCTCCCCAAACACAGTTAATAAAAAGAAACCCACTAAACAATGTAATTCTAATACGGAACTTTAAAGATATACTCTATGTATTCTGACTTTATTTTGAAATTTTGTGTTTTTAGGAGCAATAGAACAAATTGCCCACCCTTTCTCTGAACCAGGTACGTTAGTACTCAACATAGAATAACAATAATTGCATCTTAAATGACACATTGCTAGTTCCAAATGCCTAAGAAAATAAGAAACATCAATTTTTATCTTTTTAATTTTTTTAAAGATTTTATTTGCTTGAGAAAGACAGAGAGTGGGGAGGAGCAGAAGGGAAGGGAGAGGAAGAATGAAAGGATCCCAAGCAGACTCCTGTTAACCATGGAGCCCAATGTGGGGTTCCATCTGACCATTCTGAGATCATGACCTGAACTGGAACCAAGAGTCAGAGGCCTAACCGACTGAGCCACCCAGGCACCCCAAGAAGCATCAATTTTTTTTTTATTTTTTTAAAGATTTTTAAAATTTATTTGGCAGAAAGACACAGTGAGAAAGGGAATACAAGCAGGGGGAGTGGGAGAGGGAGAAGCAGGCTTCCTGCTGAGCAGGGACCCTAATATGGGGCTTGATCCCAGGACCCGGGATCACGACCCGAGCTGAAGGCAGATGCTTAACAACTGAGCCCCCCCGGGCACCCCAAGAAGTATCAATTTTTAAAACAGAAGAGGGTGTATTATTAACTTTCATGATGCAAAATTGTAAAGGCAAGAAAAATATGCTCTTTTTAAAATTAAAATATGCCTTTCTTATTTTCCTAAATATTTTGGAACTAGCAGTACATAATTTAGAGTTTTTTAGCTTTCTAACCAAGCATGGGTACTTGAGAAAAGTCTCGCAGGAGCTTATAAAACCATTGAACTTCCTTGTTTCCTACTTGTAAAGAAAGCAAGGAGCTTAAAATCATCTGATTACTTGGCACATATCAGGAATAAATATAGACCATTTATATCTCAATCCTGATTCGTTCGGGGCCCTACGCCACCACTTTGGAGCTTCCCTCCCAGCCCTCTCTGACTGGAGGACTGTCATCCCCACTTCTTAGGTGCTGCTGTGGATCTGGCATTAGTTGATTTATGTGCTCATTTACTATTCGGCCTTTCTAAGCCTCCCTTCACACTTGGCCTGCATCCATTCTTCATACAAGAAAAATGGATTGTAGAACCGAATCACCAGCTCATGAGTTAAAGCTACACGGACAGGAAGGCTGGGCAACACCTGTGGCAGGAAAAACTACATTTACTTTTTAAAAAATCAATAATAAATTTTTCAGATATAAATGAGCCAAATAAATATGCCCTTTTACTTGTATGTCTTGCCTTCAGTTCTACTGACTTCATTTGAAAGCAGAAGTACTCATGAATAGGCAAGACTACCTGTAACTTAAATTTTGCTTCATTCTCAACATGTAACAGATTTGAGAAATATTTTTAGTATACTTCCAGTATAGTGTATTTTGTATATTACATTAGAACTATACTAATTAGTATGTATATTTTATATACTAGGGTATATTATATTGAGTTTATTTCCTCCAAAACTGCTGATTCAATGAGCTCCCCAATACCCTTTTGTACATCAAGACATTTTCTCTCAAAACTTTGAAACTATGAGTTTGTGGTTTTTTCCATATCACGGAAGAGTGTCCACATGGCTTTTCTCCATAATTATGCCTGTGAGGTCCTGTACAGAACAATGGGAGTGAGTTGGAACTTTGGAGACTGTTGTCATTAGATGTTATGACCTTGGACAAAGATGTTAGTACTCAAAGTTCCAGTCTCCTACATGGTTACTATGAAAAACCTAATTTTTGAAAATATATAATATACACAAAAGTATATTAATGTATTTTCCATAAAATGGTAAAGTGATATTACCCTGATTTTACCTGTTGTATTTTTAAGTTGATATGTGGTAGTTTATCTCATACTTTTATAATTTTCTGTTCTCTTTTTCTCCTGCAGTGATAATAGGGATAATTTATGCAGTGATGCTTGGTATCATTACAGTTATCCTCTCAACTGCCTTCTGTATTGGCCTACTGACCAAGGTGAGAATTCAGTTTTTAATTTTGCTGTAAGTGCTGGTGTGAGCAACTCTATTCCTTTGAGTTCAGATAAACTCAAAGAGAAACTAAACTGCATAAAACTCCATCTTTTTCAACCAGACACGTAAAAGTCACGGTTATTCTAGTGGATTTTTTTTTTTTTTGCATTTGCCCTATAAAAGAACCCAAAATATAAAACTCTCCCCCATTTTTTGTGAAAAATTTTCCAAAGTTTTTGCCTCACTTGATTTAGTATACTTTGATGGATATAGATAAAACAAGCAAATTTCCAATTATATATGTACTTTAACTTGTGTTTGCAAAATATTTAAAATAACATGATATATTTACATATGTTTAGAACTTTTGCTCTTTTTCAGTCTCATATTTCCTGGTACATATTCATCAAACCCCACCCACATGTTTTCCAGCATGAGTGATTTTTCATCATAAAATTAATTTTAAATTCATGTGACACAGCATTTCAAAGCACATAACCTTTACTCTAACTTTCTACCTAAAATGTTTAAAACAAAATTTTGTGTGTGTGTTTCTGATGCCATAATTAGAACTGCAATCCTAGATCGTTAGGTCACCAAAGAGCAATACGGTTATCGTTCATCCTCTCTTCTTGATCTCTCTTTGTGTTCTCCACACCTTAGCCACTATGTATTTTCTTTTAAAAAGGCTTATTTAGAGGGGCAACAACTTTGCAATGACAGGGGTATAACAGCAGCTTCTATTAGGTGACTTCTATAATGGTCCAAACCTATGATGGATTATCACTGCTACATGTAAATGTATCTTTTCTAAAGAATACTTTTCTTTAGAAAAGTATCTTTTCTAAAGCTACTTTTCTAAAGTAGCTTAGTAAAAGTCATTGAGAGTGCTTGCGGTGATATGAGGAATGTAGTAAATCTTGAATGTAAGATAAGTCCTCCGGTCTGCTATATAAATACTGGGGGAAAATCATCTCCTTGTGTTTGGGTATATATGGCAAAATGAGTTGTCTTGTGTCTTGGCTGATGATCTAAAATCATAAAAGTCATTAAAATACTTAGTTGGTAAAATTCAGAGAAAATATTCCAATTGTATATAGAAAAACTGGATCATGATCAGTATGCTAAGAGACCTTACCTCTTTTTAAAAAACTTTCCATTTTAATAAACATATAATGTATTTTTATCCCCAGGGGTACAGGTCTGTGAATCGCCAGGTTTACACACTTTACAGCACTCACGATAGCACATACCCTCCCCAATGTCCATAGCCCCCTCCCCCTCTCCCAATCCCACCTCCCCCCAGCAACCCCCAGTTTGTTTTGTGAGATTAAGAGTCATTTATGGTTTGTCTCCCTCCCAATCCCATCTTGTTTCATTTATTCTTCTCCTATCCCCCTACCCCCCCCATGTTGCTTCTCCAGACTATGGACTCTGAAAAACAACCTGAGGGTTTTGAAGGGTCAGGGGTGGGAGGTTGGGGGAACAGGTGGTGGGTAATGGGGAGGGCACGTTTTGCATGGAGCACTGGGTGTTGTGCAAAAAGAATGAATACTGTTACGCTGAAAAAATAAATAAAATGGGAAAAAAAAACTTTCCATTTTAACTTCTCATTACAGCAGGGAAATATGAAAGTCAATGTTTGGGGGTAAAAATTCATCTGTGAAATACCAAATACTATTTGAAAGACAAATACAAGTTGACATCAGTTTGCAAGTATCTATGAAATTATGATTTCTTCCAAAAGTAACCTCTGCAAAACACATTTTAATCAAGAGAAAACAAACGTTAACCAAAAACAAAAAGATTTTGAATGAGGCATTTTTCTTTATATGGTCTTAAGTTTTGAAAATTGTGGCATTAATATTTGTCTGATTTTTATTCATAGAAACATTCACTTCCTGTCCAACTTTCGTCCCCAGAAAATGCAGACTTTGAATTTCTATAGAAACAGGAATCTAGGTTGGTGCTGATATTCTTAATACCATTTGCCTTTTGGGGAGGGAAATAAATTAATTACTTCTTTCTGAGTTGGGAGGTTTATGCTCAATTCGTATTCATTTACATTCTATTTCATCAATGTTACCTCTGGAAGATGTTTTTTATGGGAACATTTGTCTTCAGCATAGTGAAATTATCCCTTAGTCACAAAGTTTCTTTTTTATTAAAAAAAAAACCCTAAAACAAATGCTATAAGTAAAAGCAAAAGTTAAGTTCTTTTGTATACTTCCTATTTTCCAAACTGCAACGGTGTGTGTATAGGAGACCTTACAGTGGATATAGTTTAATAGCCCCTGATCTATAGCCAGACCTGGATTGGAATCCATACTCCAACACTTAACTAGCTGTGTAACTGTGAGCAAGCTCCTACTATGGAGATAATGATAGTTAATGTGGAGATCACTTAATATGGACATAATGATAATGTTTCATGAGGATTAAATGAGCTATAACAAGTAAGTATTTAGAACAGTTCTTGGCCATAGTAAGTGCTCATGCCTGTTAGCTCTAATAAGTGATGCAGGCTCCATACCCAAATGACCTTCTCTGCACAAATGGCCAGTCCCTTGGCCCCCGGTTCTCACTTCCACCTGCAGGTGCTAAGTAGATACACAACACCTGGAAAACTGCAGGTCAGTTTTGTTCACACAGAGTAGTATTAGCCTACACAGTGGTTTTTAAAAAGAATAATCATTTCCAACTTAAAAAATGGAGGTTTTAGGTTAAAAAATTTAGTCCTCTCTTACAGAAAAAAAAAGTAAACTCTAACAATGTTGGAACCTCTGTACCAGCATGAGAGCAATTCTTAAGAGCTAAGTAGTTGTTGCTGCCTCAGCTGTTGGTTTAAATACCAAGCCAATTCCATTTATTTCACTCATTATGGCCTCTTGTACATTCTTGACAATGAGTATATAGTTCCTATTAGATGTCACCTGAAGCATAAATCCAAGTGATGTCTATCTTGGGAGATGTCCACCTAGAATGAGTCTCTCTCTGTGAGGCTCAAGCAAAAAGGACCTAACTCCCCCGACAAAACTGACTAGGGTTTTTCCGTAGTTACAAAAAATCATGACAGGGGCACCTGGGTGGCTCAATCAGTTGAGCATCTGACTCTTGGTTTCGGCTCAGGTTATGATCTCACGGTCCTGAGATCCAGCCCTGTCTGGGCTCTGAGCTCAGCGGTGAGCCTGCTTGACATTCTCTCTTTCCCTCACCCTCTGCTGTCCCCGTGCTCTCTCTCTCTCAAATAAATAAATAAAATCTTTTAAAAAATCATGATAGGACTGAAGAACTATAAATTTTTGGATTCTAGTTTTAACCTGGGACTAAGTACCTGTCTTCAAAGGACTTGCTAGTTTTCCTAGTGTTTGGAGTGGCGAAAGAAAGTTTTAAAGATTCACTCCAGCTACAAAACCTATTATAGCAGGACTTGCCTCATCAAATTATCTTGTGGATTGTCCTTTAAGCTTACCCATGATTGTTATAGAATTCCTTAGTCCCAGGAAGGTCATGCTTTATAGAGTAAATGGCATATACAAAGTTCTCAGCAAAAAGGATTAGTAAAACCCGATCTGATGATACTTAACAAAGTTTGAAGTCGGGTGCCAGAAACACTTCATGCACAAGGATACTTTGTTATAGGACTTGCAGGTAGAACTAATATCTGCAATTTTTATCTACATAATGCATTATTTCAAAACAAAATGTTCTGATGCTGTTTCTTTTTTTTTTTTTTTAAGATTTTATTTATTTGACAGACAGAGATCACAAGTAGGCAGAGAGGCAGGCAGAGAGAGAGGAGGAAGCAGGCTCCCTGCCAAGCAGAGAGCCCGATGCGGGACTCGATCCCAGGACCCTGGGATCATGACCTGAGCTGAAGGCAGAGGCTTTGACCCACTGAGCCACCCAGGCACCCCTCTGATGCTGTTTCTAAACGGAGTGCTTACCACCCAAAGCCATGAACATTATTACCCAGGGCAAGACAAGGCATTTCCGGGCAGAAGGACAACATGGCAAATGGCATGGGAGAAGACAGAATATGCTGCAGGGAATTATGTGCATTTCTACATTAGCAAGATGAATGCTTTGGTTCCCAGTTCATGCCTCAAATATATGGAAAAGACAGGGGAAAGTCAGATGAACCATATTTCAGGCTTCTTTCATTTCCCCATATTGGTACAAATGAAGTTAATAAATGTGTCTCAGAAAATTAGTGAAATAGGTTATAAAACCTGATCCCATCTCACAGGAAATATTGGGAAGTACATAAAAGGATCTAAAAATACTGTAGTCCTGCTTTTGTAGCATACTGCTGTAAAGAAACATAGAAGTCAAAGACAGTAAGAGACAGAGGAACCGTGCCCTATAAATGAGAACTGGAAATGTTAGGGTGTAAAGTATTAATTACTTTAACCCCCTGAATTTGCATGTAGTTTATGCCTGATAGGAAGTGAGAATAGTTGGATCTGAGTTAGCTGTCCTTGGTGGCGGCTGTGGGTGACTCCAACAACTCATTTCTCACAGGAGAATGTTTGGGATACACAGTTCCTTTGATACCCCAAAGGAAAAAAACTGGAAAACACTGTTTTCACAAGAGCAAAAGCTCTTCTCACCGCTTTGATATACTCTTCAGGAGTAACACAAATTCAACTTTGTAGCCAAGAAAGTTTGAGTGTCAGGTTTGATGAAATAGACCAACCCAGCTCTCTTTTCCCATATGCTAGTATCAGAGAGGAATTTAGGTGTGAGGTGCTGCACAGACTTCTCCTTGCTGATGTCCAAGGAACAAATTTATTCCCAAGAGAGATTATAGATGAGGGAGATTGCCCTAGGTTCAGAGACGTAAATGTAATTTAACTCACTTATCAGTTGCTGCCTTCCCACTATATTCAGCCTTGTATACAGCCTTGTATACTTGTATACAAGTTTGGTATTAGCGTTTCACCTCTGTAGTAATTAGGAGCAAAGTAATTATGTTTGTGGTTTTTAGAATAGATTTTTCTAAGAATCCTTTCTTTACATGTTTTCTCTTATAGTGCTAATCTGAAAGAAAATTCCTTTCATTCACTAATAGTTATATTCAAGGACAACTCTGTGAGAATGTAGAATTCTAAAGTACATTTTATGCATTAATTTCTTGTTGTGCTTAAATAGAACTGTGACTCATATTATTGCTCTTTCCCCTCTCTATAATCCTTCCACAGAAAAGTAATTCATGAAATCTGATCCTTAAGCCAAATTTTGGAAGAAGTCAAAGACACAAGACTTCAATCAAATGAAAAACAAATGTGTGAATTACATACTCCAATATATTGTATACCTTCCTACACAGTACAACTTCAAGATGAAAATTTCATCATAAGGAGTCCAGTGATTCAATGATGGAAAATGTCTCTACTCATTAACATTACAAAATGAAGAACAATTATTTCCTTTATGCGTGCTTTTGTGTGTTAGCGTTATTTTTATAATTAATTGATTTAGAATTCTGATCCCCAAAATCCAGTTGGCTTTGTCTGTAGTTCTTTATGACTTACTCTATTTTATTATAGTTCAGTGATTGTGCTGTCAAATGAAAGGCTTGTAACATCCGGATGATATCTAAGTTCTCATCCCAGAGTTCTGAGACTTGTCATTGTTTTAAATATATTAAGGGGACCTGAAATCCTAATATTTCTTTCCACTACAAGATAGGGTATTACACTGATAATAATGATATTTTAGTTACACTGATAAGGCTTGTGTTTGGAGGTCCCTTACGTACACACATGCGTAAACACATACATTACAGATAACATAGATATAGATGTATAAAATGACATTCACGTTCATCCTTTAATGCATGAATTGACACAAAAAGATTTTCCCACTTTAAGAGGTGAGATGTACAGGTGTGAATGACCTATTTCAAGGAATTTGTCTGATAGTCGAGTGTGAACTCTTTTTTTGTTCCACTGGCAGAGTTATTTATATAAGAGGCCATGGTGTCCTGACAAAGAAAAGAATTAATGACATTTCCTTGCAAACTTAATAACTCTCTAAATGAAGTATAATGAAACTGAGTAACTCTATAAATGCAATAAGAAGGGCAAACTTGACAAGCAGGTGAATATGTTAATAGGTTGTCCTGTATTCTCAATTGAATTCTTTAATCCATCCAGTCCTATTTTCTCTATAGGAAAGCTTCTAAAATTAGCCTAAATAATCCAAAAGAAATTTCTAGACATTAGACGATTGCTTTATAACCATAGAGCTATCACTCATTTATAATAAAACTTAAAAAGCAATATAAAAACAGAGAGGTACCCCCCTGTGATTGTCTACTTCCAAATGACTAAAAATCCATGTGGCTTTTTATTGTATGATAATTAAGTAAATAATATTATGTACATATTTGGGCTCAGCAAGTTCAATTTTTTAAAATAAATTACAAAGTCTAAATCTTAACCGACTTGTTTGTTCTGAGAGGGTTCTTGTGTTAAATTGAAAATAAGGGCGGATTTTTGTTGTTACATATTTTTAAAAGTAGTTCAACAGTATTATTGGATTAATTTAATCTACTGAATTACTCAAGCACCAAGGCAATTTTAAATGTACTTTTTTCAATAAAAATAAAATGTTGAACCAAGAACAGGCGGCTAGGTTTGTCTTTAGTAATTTAGTAGAGTGGCTGTCCCTTCTCAACAAGAGCAAAAGAACTCAGAGAATAATTAAAGTCTGAATTACTTTTACCTCCTGGAACTCTTCCAGTTAATTTCTCTGTACTTCTATCTGTGGACTTTTCACTTTTGGACTTAATGTTTGTAGGAGGACATTTCCTTTACAGTCTTTATAGTTTTATAATTCAATCAGCCTAAGACTGTCGTGAAGAAATCTTACCTTGGAGGCCGACATGAACAGTTCATGTTGAATTTCTTAAAATTGAGACCCGAATCAGGGGTGGGAATAAAGCTGATAAGAAAATTTGATCCTTCAGTCAGTATGTTTGCTTGTGTAGGTGTGAGCAGAGGGTCTGTACAAGGGGAAATGAACAGAGAAAGATGAGGAATTTGTGAAGGAAGAACATGGGGAGCCAAGGAATGACAGGGTAAAAGGGGTACTTCAGTAAATTCATATGCAGCAATCGATGAACAGCCTTCTGGTTTATTCTCGGTATTTGTCTTATCAAACGTAGCACATTTCTCATAAGAAATTCCTAAGAGTCAAATGTCATTCAAACAAAAAGCAATACAAAATTCTACCCAGTATCATGAACAAGCCTGTCACAGTGTCAGTGGGTATCTCTGTAGTGAGTATCTCGTGCCCTCAGCTCTGTTAGCGGGTGTGTGTGCGTGGGCAACTTACCGATAACCTGCTTGCAGTTTCTAGATGGAAACATGTAGTCTGAATCCTTACGGCATTTGTGCATCTTGTTTTGTTGTTGCTGTTAAATTTTTTATTGTGTTATGTTAGTCGCAAAAGAGTACATCGTTAGGCGTTTTTTTTTTTCTTTTCAGCGTAATAGTATTCATTGTTTTTGCACCCCACCCAGTGCTCCATGCAATACGTGCCCTCCCTAATACCCACCACCTGGTTTCCCCAACCTCCCACCCCCCGCCCCTTCGAAACCCTCAGGTTGTTTTTCAGAGTCCATAGTCTCTCATGGTTCACCTCCCCTTTCCAATTTCCCTCAACTCTCTTCTCCTCTCCATCTCCCCATGTCCTCCATGTTATTTGTTATGCTCCACAAATAAGTGAGACCATATGATACTTGACTCTCTCTGCTTGACTTATTTCACTCAGCATAATCTCTTCCAGTCCCGTCCATGTTGCTACAAAAGTTGGGTATTCATCCTTTCTGATGGAGGCATAATATTCTATCGTGTATATGGACCACATCTTCCTTATCCATTCGTCTGTCGAAGGGCATCTTTGTTCTTTCCACAGTTTGGCGACCATGGCCATTGCTGCTATAAACATTGGGGCGCAGATGGCTCTTCTTTTCACTACATCTGTGTCTTTGGGGTAAATACCCAGTAGTGCAATTGCAGGGTCATAGGGAAGCTCTATTCTTAATTTCTTGAGGAATCTCCACACTGTTCTCCAAAGTGGCTGCACCAACTTGCATTCCCACCAACAGTGTAAGAGGGTTCCCCTTTCTCCACATCTTCTCCAACACATGTTGTCTCCTGTCTTTATTTTTTGATGAAGTTTGATGTAGTTTTCCATGACTCATTGTTTGCATATAACCCTCGCTGCTCCATGCAATCGGTGCCCTCCATGAGACCTAGCACCAAGCTCACCCATCCCTCCCCACCCTTTCCTTCTTAAAACCCTCAGTCTGTTGCCCAGAGTCCATAGTCTTCTGCTGCATTTACTATGATCTGAATTCTATCCTCTACTTAACTGTGAGTCCTTGGGTGCGGGGACTTTAATTCATTTTTGTGACTCCTGTGAGGCTTCACAAAACCTGCTCTTATTTCAGGATGCTTTTCTTAATATTTAAAATGACATGATTCCTAGTGCTATAAAGGCTTCATCTGGCATGGTATGGAAAGAGAATCAATTTTGGATCCAGAGTTCAAACACTTGCTTGTTTATTCATGCAACTTCAGTTTCCTTATCTGCAACGTGAGGATAAGACTAACTGCCTTGCAAAAATGTCTTGACATTGGGGCACCTGGGTAGCTCAGTGGGTTAAAGCCTCTGCCTTCAGCTCAGGTCGTGATCCCAGAGTCCTGGGATTGAGCCCTGCTTCAGGCTCTCTACTTGGCGGGGAGCCTTCTTCCTCCTCTCTCTCTCTGCCTGCCTCTCTGCCTACTTGTGATCTTTGTCTGTCAAATAAATAAATAAATAAATAAATAAATAAATAAACTTAAAAAATTAAAAAAAAAATGTCTTGACATTGGTGTGAAAATGAGGTATGTAGGGCATGCCCAGCACCCAGGAGGTGCTCAATAAATGGCAGCTCTGATTACCATCATCTGTGACAAACTCTTCCTTACTCGCTACCAGCAAGGCAGCATTGAGTTCTATAATCAATGCACTTTAAATGCCCTGTGGAAATATTTAGCCTTTGAAAGCTGTTCCCACCTTTGTTTTTGCTATATAATTTTTTGTTGGACAAAACAGGAAAGCCAGTATTTCTTATCTTTTGTCGCTGGAATATGACAATATGCATTTTTCACTGAGTAGATGTATGAAACGAAATCAGTTGACTTTTAGATTTCAGTTGTCATTAGTAGCTTTAAAATGTTACTTGAGAGTAAATTGAAAAGGTAGGTTTGTTTTGAAGACAGTAAGTTTAGAAAAATAGGATCTTGGTGATAAAAGAAAGTAATTACTAATTTTCATCGTTTTTAAAATGTCCAACACACTCACTCATTCAGTGTAGGGTTTTGTAATTGGGAAGAAAAAAAAAAGCCTTCCCTACTTGTACATCTGACTTGCTTTCTTTCTTTTCTTAGAGAATTAGTTGGAAGGCATATGAGAAACATTCTTGCCATTTGTGCTTAACAGCCAATAATGGAACCAACCTACAATTTAAATATTGTATAACTTCAAGTGTCAGTTACATTGTATATAATTTACCAGAAAAAAAATTCCTCACAGTAAGAAGTCACAATTTTTAGATATTAAGCAACTATTAAACTGACAGAAGCATAGCCATTCTTTTTGGAATGACTGATTCTGACATTTAATCCCAGAAAGTTTTGATCATGTTGACACATTCTCTTTGCAACTAATAAATCATTGAACACTACAACAAAAACATGTACTATATACTGGCTAATTGAACATTTAAAAAAGACACATTCTCTTCAGAAAGAGAGTTCTCTTTTCTAATTCTGGGTGCTTTCTGGATTCATAAACCTTCCTAAACTGTCTCATCTCCTTAAGTGACCTCGTTGGGATTATAACAATGATTTGTTTCATTTTGCTACCTACATAAATGTGAACATTGGCAGTATATGTCTTAGTTTTTTTTATATGTTTTAGATTTTAAGGTTTTAGCAGAAACAAGTTCGATTTTTTTTTTATTACCATAGCACCATAGTACAATTATGCATTCAATAAATATTTTGCCATTTAAATTTATTTTAAACACAGGTTTCATGGATAATGATATGTTAATATTTATTGAGCATTTACCATGTGCCAGACACTATTTTAAATGCTTAGTGTGTTCTTCAAAAAACCCTTGAGCTAGGTACAAGTTTATTCTTGCAAACGTAGAAAACAGTATGTTTACTCCTAACCACCACAACAAAAATACACGTGCATAAATTAATAAGTTCAGAAAAAAATGTGCAGTAATATTCAATAGTTTCTTTTTTCTTGTTGTTTAGAGGAACTAATTTAATATGAAATGGTACCAACGTTGCAGAATCCTGAACACCAGCGACATCTTGGTATCGCACCACTGTCCATATCTCATGAAACACATTTGTGGGTGTGCTCGATATGTGCTGTGACTTGGCAAAAATCGTCCTTGAAAGCTGAAGGATAAATGTTCAAATAAAGTGCAAACAGAAAACTTTATCAATAGAATAACTTGGTCTGTACAATTTAAAAGGAAAGTGATTCTATTTTCTTTAATATGCTGCTGACTTAAAAACTATTTTCTCATATTAAAACATATATTAGTTTGATGCAATGTTAGGAGCAGGTATGTATATGATCTTCCATGAGCTCAACTTATTTTACATCATTTAAATCCTTGTTTGAAAGAATCAGGCTACTTCTTCCTCTTAGAAACCCAAGGAATAGCAGTGTTGGCCCAACAACAGAAGGCAGAAAATCATGCATCTGTTTCCCCCTCACACTAAGTCTGCTAGAAGATGGTGTTTATTCCCAGATATCTGATAGCCACCCCATTCAGCAGTGGTCGTGTTTCCCACAGGGGCTTATATAGAAAACCCAAAAGGAAAGCAAAAGAAGCTGTCATCTCTCTCACCAGGACCATTGGAGCAAAAGGTACAGGAGTTATGTTGTCCATTTCCCCTGACATATAACAGCTCTTTTTCACTTCTAAAGCTCTATGTGATGATATACAATCCTCTATGTAATGATAACCATGTTGTAATTTTTTAAAACATCTTTAATTATAATTTGCTTTGATCTCCTCACCTCAGGGTTATTACAAAGCTTCCCATATATGGGAGTCCAAGTTCCCAGCATTCTCCCCTTATTCTTGTTTAATACAGCTATATTGCATGACCTCTCATATCATGTGGTTTACTCTCTTTTTACTTGCAGTGTGTACCGTGAGAGTCTCAAGGGCAATACACAGGATCTTCACGTTATGGCTCCTCCCTTGTGCTCAGAACAGAGCTTACCACAATGACTCATTATTACATATACTTCTAGTAACTCTTCTTGAAATCAAAAGTAGGATAGACCAAGAGGTGCCTGGGTGGCCTACTTGGTTAAACATCTGATTCTTGATGTCAGTTCCGGTCATCTCATGGTCATTAGATTGAGCCCTGTCTCTCTCTCCCTCTGTTCCTCCCCTGCGCAACGCGTGTTCTGTCTCTCTCTCTCCCTCTCAAAAAAAATTTTTTTTGAAAAAAAAAAAAATCTAGGGTAGACCAAGAGTTCTTTTTTTTTCTTTTTTCTCAAGTATTCTGCAGACATATTTGGAAATGAGAATAATACTGTGTTTCCTCGTAGTTTGAAAAAGTTTCTTAAAGTGACAAATACCTGATTTTTGGATTTATAGGAATGGCTTTTCCTACAATTCCTCTACTAGGATTGGAAAATGGACTTGAATCCTAACTCTTTCGTCTGGTTGCTGACCACTTGGATAGCCCTCTTCCTGTGAGAGATACTTCTCTGTATCCTCAGGACCTGATGTGGTTGTGATTCTAAACCTAATCAAGCTATCCACTGCCCTCCATCTGAGTCTGAGTATTGGCAATGCCTGAACTTCCTGCTATGTTATCTCACCCACTAGATTGTATGTGGTTTTAATTAGAGCAACTTAAGACCCAAAACATAGTGATGTTAATACACAGGAAGTTTATTTTTCTGTTCAGGTAATAGTACAGAAATATTGCAGGTCAGTGGGGAACAGAGATTACCCTTCACATAGTCACTCATGGATCTAAGCTGATGGCATCTTTGCCATCGTCAAAATCTGGTTTCCAAATTTCCCTCGAAATTACCATGCCAGAAGAGGGAAATAATAAGTAGAAGCACACACGAGAGGTTTAATCCATCCCTCCCATGAATTAAGAACCGAAAGGAAGGGATGAGGAATGACCACTTCTCGACTCATACTCTATTCTCTAGTATTCAGTCACACCACTACACTTAACAGTAAGGGAGTCTGGGAAAAGTCAAGCCTTGTGTCCAGGAATAAAGGTAGAACAGATTTTAATGGACAGCTGGCAGTTTCTACCACAAATCATGCCTCTGGTCACGACATACTCATGTATGCCCTTTATTCTCACGCACATATCATACTCTTCTCCCCTCTGTTAATGCATGCAGCTCAAAGCCCAGGACCTCTTGGTGATGTACAGTTTTCTCATCAGGTTGAAATGCAGTTTCTCCTCATCAGACAACCAACAAGCTAAGAATACAAGTTTTCTTCCCACAACTAGATCCAATACACAGTGGTGGAGCTAGGACATCTGCAATAAAAATTAGTCATCCAAAAAAGAGATAAATGTGAAACACACATCAGTCATTGGTCCCTGGCACTGAGAGAATCTGATGGGCAAACACTGTGTAGGCTCCTGCCCAGGATATGGAAGTGTCTGTTGTTCTCTATGGCAATACACTTTGCACTTGGCTTCTTCCTGGTCATTAAATTCCATGGCCATTTTTGAAGTGAATGTTGAGCCCTGCTTATGAGCTATACAAATTTGGTAGCACATTTTCCAATGGTGGTAGGGTTGATTTATAGAGAAATAGGAAAAAACTTTTTCAAGCCAGGCTCATACTTACTGTGGCAACACAAATTCCTTAGAAAATAAAGTGACTTCTGGTCAATTTGCTTTCAGTCAACTCCGTTTGCCTGTAACTACATCCAAAGTTATTTTTGAGACAAAATTCTAAATCTTTTCATTTCTGTATACTTGCATTAATCCTTGCTTCTAACTTAATGACAGCTTCTTTGAGGCATCTTAAATAATGGGTTATAATGAAAAGCAATATTCTTGATGTGATCTCAGCCCTAGGGCTGAGTTCTTTTGGTTAATGAGAAACATTGATACGTCTTTTTCCTCTAAGTCTTTTTCAGTTTTATCTGTCCCACTGTTTTAGGCCCAGAAGCATTTGCTTTCCCCAACACTTTGAGATTCTTAATTTCTTCTTGGATCAGCCAATTATTTCCTAAACTCATTTTTGTTATAATATCATTAAAAGCTGTAACAATTAACAAACACTAAAACTTGGGCTCTTTCCAACCATCTCCTAAACTATAGACACAGAAGGCCGCATAGTAATCCCTTCCAAGTTATTGTAGACAGCACTCACCAAATAACTTATATCAACATAGCATGACCAGTCCACTTTCCTGAAGTAATATCTCATTCTTTGTCTCGTGACACCCAGGTACTAAATCCATGCCATATATTTCAGGGTTTTGCTATGGTAGCACCCTATTCCTGTATTAGGCTAAATACTATAACAAGTAAGACCAAAATTTTAGGGTTCAGCACAATTAGAGTTCATAATTTTGCTCATATAAATGTCCAGTGTGAATCTGAGAGGGGATGGGAAATGATTTCTGCTCCATACAGTCATTCAGGGTCCTACTCTTCTTGTTCTACAAAGTCATCTTCCCAATAACCTAAAAGGGGGGAAGAATGGAGGGACATTCCCATGAGGTTTTCTGGGCCAGACTGTCAAGTGGGATAAATTGTAACCTTCACTCCCATGCCTTGGCCAGAGTTATTTGCATGACCACAACTAAAGGTTGTGGAAACTAAGATTTGTTTTAGCCGCTATCTTCAGTAATAAGTTACACAGGGGCAGTGGTAGTTGACATCCTTCTTCCTCTTTTTCTAAAGGGATTATGTCTGAACTTGTGTGCCCATTTAGAATAATGTTTCCTGTAAGTTTTTCACCTATAACCATCACAGTTTGAGAAAGCTCTTTCCCAGTCGCTGGGGGATTTTTTTTTTTCTTCATATGCAGTCGTTGAATCCTATCAAGTGCTTTTTCTTTCCTACAGCTGTTTACAAAAATTTGTAAATTTTAATCTTTCCTACTCCTGTAATTATCATTTGAGTACAACTGCACCTGATTTCAAGCCCAGGTTTTCCCACTACAAAAGGATTTGGCAACTACTCATTAGAAGCTTCCGTGCAACATGGAAGTGAAATTGTGCATGGAAATGACTGTAATGAAGGAGAAATCATGATGCACATCACCAGTGAAGTACCACAGGTGTTCCAGGAATTGAGATGAAGGAGAAAGACCATGTTCAGCTGTAGGTTTCAAGAAAGACTGAAGGGGTTAGAGATGGGAAGTAGACTTGCAGAGTCAGAAAAGTATGGAACCTGAAGTAGCAGTCAAGTTTGAGAGAGCAGGCTGGTGGTGGATCAAAAGTACACCCGGGAAACCCTAATGCAAGTCACACCTCTCTAAGTCAGGTCAAAATAGACCTTTCATTCAAGATAGCACAATGATCATGTGAGTATATATTTTCTCCTTTCTAAGCCTCCTTCTAATTTTAGTAAGTGGTAACAAACAAAATTTATAGAACAGAAGAAAGAATACAACAACAGATGAATATTTCAGTAAAGATCTGGAAAACTGAAAACAAAAGAGAGTGGTAACTGATGAATTAGAAAGGAAGAGGAAATGTGATTTGTGCAATAGAATTTCCCCCAAAAGAAATTGGAAGGGGAGGCGAACCATAAGAGACTATGGACTCTGAAAAATAACCTGAGGGTTTTGAAGGGGCGGGGGTGGGAGGTTGGGGGAACCAGGTGGTGGGTAATAGGGAAGGCACGTATTGCATGGAGCACTGGGTGTTGTGCAAAAACAATGAATACTGTTACACGGAAAAAAATAAATTAATTAATTAAAAAAAAAGAAATACATAATTAACCTTTTGCCCCCCCCAAAAAAATAATTTCCCCCAAAAAACCCCAAATAAGTTCTGTAGAGAATAACAAGACTGCCTGTGTGAATGTTTATTTCTAGGGTCTGAAATGATTAGTGGTGAGAGGCTGGAACAAAGAATGGTTTCCAAATAGCATAGTGGTTAAAAACACAGTTCTTATGGACAGGACATATAGGTTCAAATCCAAGCTCTACCATATACTAGTTGTGAGGTCTTGAATATACTATTTAACCTCTCTGTGCTTCATTACTCTTATTTGCAAAACAGGGTTGGTAATCACAGTAGTACCTTCTCAACACATGGTAGTGAGGAGTGAATGAGTTTATATACACAACATTTAGAATAGTGCCCAGGGCAATGCTAGTGATCAATTAATGTCAGTATTGTGATTTTTATTATAATCTCATGAAAACACATTTGTTACAGAAATATACATGTATTATCTTGATGATTTGTTCTTTTCAGTCCATTTTTGAGATTTTTAAACCCAGTAGGAATAAATGTGAAGGAATGAAGGTATGAACAAAGCCAAGAGCAGGGAATGTGCAGAAGAGGGAGGGAGACTTCAGCCTGCATTCTCACTGCATGGTGGTCCAGACACAAATGAAATAACATGTGAGGGATAGCAAAGGAATATCCCAGGAAAAAAGTGAGAGTTAGTCAAGTATCCCAAGTGCCTGGCTGCTGAAATGGCACTGTGATTAAAAATAAAGCAAAAGAGGGGCACCTGGGTGGCTCAGTGGGTTAAACCACTGCCTTCGGCTCAGGTCATGATCTCGGGGTCCTGAGATCGAGCCCCACATTGGGTTCTCCACTCAGCGGGGAGCCTGTATCCCCCTCTCTCTCTGCCTGCCTCTCTACTTGTGATCTCTCTCTCTTTCTGTGTGTCAAATAAATAAATAAAACCTTTAAAAAAAATAAAGCAAAAGAACAATTTATTATTCTGTGTCCTCCGTGAGGGCAGGGACTGAGTTTATTTCAAATATTTGTCTCTAAGGGTTTTTGAAAGGCTTCCATTGGTATGATGTGATCTCAATTATAATTAACCTGCCTGGAATTTAGAGCCTTCCCTCAACAGTAAAGAGAAGGACAGGCATAGGGTAGGAACACATAGAGGAAGGCCTGACTTCCAAATGATCTCTGGAGAGTTCCAGTTATCTCAAGGACAGGGCAGATCCTAAGTCAGGAATCTCTAAGGGTCTCCATGACACCCTCATGCCTATGACATAGAGTTAAACCAAAGAGTCTTCTGTCACATGTAGTCCTCCTACTCCTCGTCCCTCACACCAGACACACTGTGACAGCCTTGCCTTGGGGGTGAGGGTAAGGGATGTCAGGTTTCATTTCGCCTATCCTAAAAGACAGGATATGGCAAGGCCCTGGCCATGTGTCTCATGCCTTCCCTTGATGGACAGCAAAAGACTGTCACAAAGCTGTGTTGCTCAGCATTAGCATTTGAATAAATGTGTACCATGAACTCCCAAAGTGACTGCTTTGAATGTCTTAGTTCTGGTCTATTTTGGAAATGTCAGGACAAGATTTAACATTCACATTATGCTAACATCTATTTGATTTAATGACAAGGAATGGGGTTTGTAGCATGTTTGAAAGATTACCAATGGGTCCTGTAGTAAGAGCTCATTGTGTGTGTGTCTGTGTGTGTGTGTATGCTTAGGGATTATATTTATAGTGAATTTTAGGCTTTTTCCTTTTGTACATTTGCCTAACTTCCAAATTTTCTATAATAAACCTGTATTACACATTTAAAGAAAAAATAAAAATCATTTTCTTTTTTAATTTAAATTCAATTAGCCAACATATAAGTACATCATTAGTTTTTGATATAATGTTCAATAATTCATTAGTTGAGTATAACACCCAATGCTAATTACATCATGTAATCCTCTTTAATGCCCATCACTTGGTTACCCCATTCCCCTGCCCACCTCCCTTTCTGCAATCCCCAGCTTGTCTCCCTCTCTGATTTCTTCCCAGTTTTTCCTCCCTTCCCCTATTGTCCTCTGTGCTATTCTTTATGTTCCACATATGCATGAAACCATATGATAATTGTCTTTCTCTGATTGGCTTATTTCACCTAGCGTAATCCCCTCCGGTTGCATTCATGTTGATACAAATGTGGGTATTGATCCTTTCTGATGGTTGAGGAATATTCTATCATATATATGAACCACATCTTCTTTATCCATTTATCTGTTGAAGGACATCTTGGTTCCTTCCACAGTTTTGCAAAGTTGAAAAAAAAAAGAAATCATGACCAGAGTTACCAAACCACATTTCCCTAGTAGACAGAATGCATTAGTCCACATGGGGTTTTAGTTATGATATAACACATCTAGTGACTGTTTGATTGTGGCTTATAGAGAACTGTGACTCTCAGTTCAAATTAGAGACAAGAATTTCAGTCCTCTAGTGGGTATCCAAAAAGTTCTTCAGTATAGATGGGTTAGGGAATAGAATTTGAGAGGAACAACAGGTGCTGAGTGGTTTCAATTTTTTTTGAGGTTGGCCTTGAAATTATCCATCCCTTAGAGTCAGTCTTAGAATTGATCTTATGCTCAGGTCAGTCATTTAACAATGAAGAACATACAATTTCTCAAGCTTCCCTCTTTCCAAGTTTTATGACTAGAGTTCAACCTGAGTTCACATTATCAGTTGATGAACACCACTCACTGGGACTTATTAAGTGGGATTGTGGCCTCAGTTTGGGTCTCTTCCAGATGGTTTTACCAAATACCATCAGTGCATCATACATTAGGAGATCATGTTATTTCAGTCTCTACTTAAGTCACTCATAGGATGTCCTTGATGCTTCTCATGGCTCTCCTTGACCCTTCTCATGGCTCTCCCTCTCATGTGGGTAGTGTTATTTGTAATAAGATGTGGAAAGATCTGAGGAAAGCTAATAAAGTAATTTTTAGACCATTATCAACTGAAGTTGAGTAATTATTTCCGTTATTGCCAACCATGTGAAAATAATTTCCATTCTCAGATGAAGGATAATATTAAATCAAAAGCAATCAGTTTAATGTAAGTCTTACTTAGCCTAAATCAATTAAATTATTTCTAAGCCTACTAAAGCCCAAAAGTGCTGAACACTTTAATTTTCTCAGATCAAAGTAAGTCCATCCCTGACTATTCTGAAATGAAGAAAAGGGAGCACTGAAAAGTGACCAACACCATTTATTCTTTTTTTTTTAATTATTATGTTGTTAATCATCATATAGTACATCAGTTGTGATGTAGTGTTCCATGATTCATTATTTACATATAACACCCAGTGCTCAATACAATACATACCCTCCTTAATACCTACCGGCAGCCTAACCCATTCCCCCCCAAAACCCTCAATTTGATTCCTGGAGTCCATAGTCTCTCATAGTTCATCTCCCACTCTGATTCCCTCCCTTCATTTTCCCCTACCTTCCCCTAATGTCCTCCATGCTATTCTTAATGTTCCACAAATAAGTGAAACCAGATGATAATTGACTTTCTCAGGTTGACTTATTTCACTCAGCATAATCTCCTCCAGGTCCATCCATGTTGATGCAAATGTTGGGTATTCATCCTTTCTGATGGTTGAGTAATATTCCATTGTATGTATGGACCACATCTTCTTTATCCATTCTTCTGTTGAAGGGCATCTCGGCTCCTTCCACAGTTGGCTATTGTGGACATGGCTGCTATGAACATTGGAGTGTATATGGCCCTTCTTTTCACTACATCTCTATCTTTGGAATAAATACCCAGTAAAACAATTGCTGGGTTATAGGGTAGCTCTATTTTTAACTTTTTGAGGAACCTCCACACTGTTTTCCAAAGTGGTTGCACCAAATTTGCATTCCTACCAACAGTGTTAAGAGGCTTCCCTTTCTCCATAACCTCTCCAACATTTGTTGTTTCTTGTCTTGTCAATTTTTGCCATTCTGTAAGGTGGTATCTCAATGTGGTTTTGATTTGAATTTCCCTGATGCCTAATGATGCTGAACATTTATTCATGTGTCTGTTAGCCATTTGTATATCTATACTTTCAACCCTATCCCAATCAAAATACCAATGGCATTTTTCAAAGTGCTGGAACAAACAACCCCAAAATTTGTATGGAGCCAGAAAAGACCCCGAATCATCAAGGAAATACTGAAAAAGAAAAACACAGCTGGGAGCATCACATTGCCTGATTTCAAGCTATATCACAAAGCTGTTGTCATCAAGACAGCATGGTAATGGCACAAAAACAGACACATAGACCAGTGGAACAGAATAGAGAGCACAGATATCGACCCTCAACTCTATGGTTAAATAATATTTGACAAAGCAGGAAAAAATATCCAATGGAAAAAATACAGTTTCTTCAATAAATGGTGCTGGGAAAATTGGACAGCTATATACAGAAGAAGGAAATGTGATCATTCTTTTACACCATAGACAAAGATAAAATATAAATGGATGAAAGACCTCAATGTGAGAAAGGAATCCATCAAAATCCTAGAGGAGAACACAGGCAGTAATCTTTTCGATATCAGTCACAGCAACCTCTTTCAAAACACATCTCCAAAGGCAAGGGAAACAAAAGCATTCTACCTTCTGACCAATACACTTCTATTGAAATTTTCAGCTGGTAAGAAATGCCAGCTTACTCCTTGAGCCAAGTTTTACCAAGTCTCTTTTATGCTCAGAGCCCATCTTTCAAAAGAAAAACCTCTTGCACAACTGATTTGTCACAGAACTGTGTTTTCTGCACAGATAGCTGATCTTGCTAGACTCTTGCAAATTTAACCCATCCTACAACTTAGAACGTGAGTAAAGCACAGTTTTCCTTTACAATCACTTCCCTAACCTATTGTGACCAACATTATTGTGAACACAGCATTCTGCCCCAATTCAAAGAAAGCTTCATTTTGACTTTGCTTTAGTCAAAGCAAAGCTTTAGTTATCTATCCCACCCCATCTATTCATATGCAGGTTTCATTATGGTTTCGTTTAATGACCTGTTTTTTGCATTTTCCCTCCCTGTGCTTAACCACAGCAGGCCATTCTCTATCCTGTGTTTAAATAACCTGTTTCAGTTGTCTTCCTGATTCAACAGCTTTGACACCAGGGACTGATTCATCTGTCACCATTGTACCCATAGCACCTCATGTAACAAGGGACATGCATTGAGCACTTATAGATATTCACTGAGAAATGGAGCGAATAAATGGAGGTTTATTAACACTCTAGTAAATTTTTATGAAAGATATTTACATCAACTTCTAAAAGTAAAGCTTGCAATTACATTGTGAAAAATGAGACTATTGTTGTTGCTTTTGTTAATATTATTGTTACTGCCTATGATAGAATGTGAGTAGAAAAGAAATAGATGAGCATAGAAATTACATTGAGAAACATCTAAAAATGTAGGTCAAAATCATTTTCCCTAAGAATCCTCTTCCTCCAGATGTCTAGTTGGTTTTTCTTTCACGTCCTTCAAATGTACCCTCAAAAAAGTTTTAGGAGAGGCTTCCCTGGTCATCTTTTATAAAATGAGCAATCTCTTCCTTCCCACCCCTGACCAGGCACACCTTGTACTGAATACAGTGCTGCTGGCTGAGCACTGCTATTAGCCCTCTTTGGGAATTGCCCAGGGCAGAAAAGAGCCACCTCACAAGGCCACACCCCCTCCTCAAGCAACAGATTGCAACCACTTTTCTGGTCATTTCAGGAGCATAAAGACCTGGCACTCCTTTGCCCCAACTCAACACTACTCTAAAGGCCCATCTTGGCTTCCCAGAGGGTTGGCACAGGCCTCATTGTGTCTACTTTATAGCCCAAATTCTCCCTTCATCCAATCCTGCTTTCTGCCTTTCTCTGCCAAGTGTTAATCCTTTCAGTAAACTTCCTGCATTTAATCTCCAACCCAGGTTCTGTTTCCTGGATACCTGACCTGTAGCATTCCTCCCTTATCCCACTTTATTGTTCTTCATAGGACTTCTTACACTCAGTGCTCTATCATCTATCCATTACTAACTTAATACGTATTTCTTATTTTCTACAGTATTAAGGACCATGCCTCCCTCTCATTAAATTGTAAGCTCCATTTCAGCGATACTAACTTATTTGCTGCTGTGACCACAAGACTGGGAAAACCCGGTGCCTGGGTGGCTCAGTGGGTTAAAGCCTCTGCCTTCAGCTCAGGTCAAGATCCCACGGTCCTGGGATAGAGCCCCACATCGGGCTCTCT